>NC_061113.1:230478527-230598953 GCF_002878395.1 Capsicum annuum
ATTTTAAAAAAAATCATAGTAGTATTTTTGTCATATATATATATATAGTCTTAAATACAAGTACAATTGTTTCATAAATAATATCGCTCATCCTTGTAGGGAATTTGGCAACCTAAAGGACAAATACTGCTTTATCCAATTAAAGAAGCCCACCATATTTGCTCAGAAAGAAGAAATTTCCCTGTTACATAACAGGACTAATAAAGTTTTTAGACATCTCAACTTGTAATTTTATCTCTTTTCAATGGATGTCATTGATGCAAAGTAGGGAGCATTCAGTAATAAAGAATAATACTCCCTCCGGTTCGGTTCATGTTAGTTGACCCTTATGAATTTGGCATACCCATTAAGATAATAGAGGTTTATTTTATCAAACTAGTCTTATTAATTATATTTTAAAAATATAAATTTTAGTATATACACTTTGTTTAGTCATTTAATGACAGGAGTCGTATTAAAAAATTCTCTTGATTTCACGAAAGGAACAATTAAATTGAAACAATTATTTTTAGAAAGAGTGTCAACTAAAATGAAACAGAGGAAGTAGTAATAATAATAATAAAAAAAAAAGCAGGTTGTTGCACTAATTCTCGCTATGCATGAAGTTCCAGACAGATCGAATCACAAGTATTTGTTAAATAGAATTTTATCCTACATTTATGTAAAGGATTGTTTTCACGGAGAATAGCTATTGAAATAATGAAAGAATGTTGATCATTTAGTTAAGGAGTCAAGAAAAAGGAGTTTTGGTTATACCTCCTGTTCATAAATGAAACAATATAAATACACTTTTTAGAAATTACTTTTGAACGTTTGAAGTTAAAAAAGGTCAATGAAGTATGTACATACCAAGGAACACTTGCCCCTAATATGTAATTCTGCACATATTATCCAATTAATAAAATATAAATTGTATGTCACGTTCATGAATAACTACGTTTACAGTTATTTCTTTCTTAATTAAGAAATAGAAACTAAGAGTATCCATTTCGTTAGCTAAAGATTTTCTAATCTTTTTACCAATATTTAAATGGACAACCAAACAATTGAAACAAGAAATTGTATTTCACAAATAAAATTTGGATATTCAAAAATTACATAAAATGTACTATAAATCTTAATTCTTCTCACGTCAATTCTATTTAAAAAGTTTTTTTTTTGTTCCAAGTTTGTAATCTCGCAATTAAAAAGGAAAATTGTGTTATTAGACAACCCTAAGAAAAGAAGAATCATAATTCAAAATCAAAAAGGAAAATAATTAACAATCCAAATCAAGTTAGAAAACAGTAATGGAGCAAACTTTGTGGCAGCTTAGTGAGGAACGGAGAATTAGTTCCACGGCTGCCGGCTGTGGGAAAAAAAAAAAGTTAAAAAAATGGAATTCATAATAAGTTCAGAAGGAAAAAACATCTCATATATTTTCACAACTTAGACGCAATGAAATTTTGAGGTGAAAAATTATTCCCAAACCGGATGATATATGGTTGTTATTCAATGTAATTGTCACATAATTTCTTCTTTCACAACTCGTAAGATTCAAAATTCATCAAAAAAGAAGAACAATTCTAGAATTAAACTGGAGCTCAAAATTCGAATTTTATCTATCGAATACGAGAAAGATTGTTGATGTAAAATCTGGAGTTTTTGCACACATTGGAGTTGGAAATTAAAAAGGAGTTCAATTTGAGGAAGAATATTTGGGACGAAGAAACAATTAGGGTTCTAAAAAATGGGTTGACTCAAAAAAATGACTAGCAAAATGATTTGAGGAACATGAAGGTATTAGAAAAATTCATGAATATGGTCCTAACAAATAGTGATAATTAGCTATGTTATGGTACAAAAAGTGTTGAATATGCACATGAGTTGATGGCAATTGATACACTTTTAATCATCGAAGAAGTATTGGAAAATAATGATTTTAAACTTAGGAAAAAATATTTTGGGTTGAAGAAATCTGTTATTGAAGCTGGTGGGAAAGTGGTACAATTTCATGATGTTGAAGGAAATAAAACTTGTGGTGTTGCTGCAATATTGAGGTTTATTCAATGTATTTTCGAAGTGTCTTCCTAAGGACGATCACATAGTTTCTTAGTGAATGTGCAAAGTCACGAACAAAATTGGAAGAGTTGTACACCCAATTTGATTCAGGCATCACGATCATTAAAAGAAGTAAGATCGAAAAGCGATAAAGTTTGCGTATTCGCGAAAGCATTTTAGCAAAAGGCAATGCCCTTTGGCTTCATCATCATAGCTTACAAGAGAGTATCTATGTCAATTCATGTGCTTGTCATGACAAAATGTTACTGGTGACAACATAGTCATTTGTAAAGTAAAACTAAGTATGTCATTTAATCAATTGTTAAGTGGTAAATAAGTCTACAAAATAATACTTTTAAAAGTCAGAATTTGGAACCACACTATTTAGAATTGCATTCATCAGATGGGACTCCCATGGGGAACAAATGTGAACCAAAATTAATTTTTTAAGAAAATCATAGTTGTATTTTTTGTCATATATATTGTCTTAAATACAGGTACAATTGTTTCATAAATAATATCACTCGTCCTTGTACGGAATTTAGCAACCTAAAGAACAAATACTGCTTTATCCAATTAAAGAAGCCAACCATATTGCCCCCAAAGAAGAAATTTCCCTGTTACATAACAGGACTAATTAAGTTTTTAGACTTCTCAACTTGCAATTTTATCACTTTTGTTTTGAATGGAAGTCATTGATGCAAAGGCAAGGAGGATTCAATAATAAATAAAGAATACTAGCAGTAAAAAAAAAAAAAAAAAAAAAAAACAGAGGCCAATGCAGTAGTTCTCGCTATGCACAAAGTATTAGACGGGTCGAATCACAAGTATTTATTATACGCAATTTTATTCTGGATTTTATTTAAAGAGTTGTTTCCACGGAGAATAGCTATCGAAAATAATGAAAGAATGTTGATCTTTTATAACAATATTGAAATTATTTTTTAAATATTTAAGAGACTTATGAATATTAAGGTGGAAAGTGGTTATCACAAAACTTAATTTGAACAACAATTATGAGACTATTAAGGAAGGTGCACCATAAAACTTTCTCTCTGCCTCCTAATATATCAACAATCAAACCAACCCATTCTTTGCTTCATTGTCACTTTAAATGCAAGCAAAAACTCTCATACATCCACCTAATTAGTTATATTAAACACACCTTTTATTTTTGTTTATTTGAGCTCCAACAGTCCACTGTAATTCAATTAATATTAATTAATTAAGGTCCCTAAATAGAATTGTATTTCAATCATGTTGGATTTTTTTTTCTTTTTTCGCTCAACTTTATCAGAAATTACATAAACATGGTTAGACCAATTAACAAATTATAGGAGTAATAATGAACAATTCATAATTTTTATGTCATTATCACACGCCCGTGAAGCCCCTAATTTGACAATTGTACTCCTTGCTCAACTTGTATATATTTTTCTTTTCTCTCGTATCAATGTTCGGTATTTGCATTGGATCTCCAATTAATTTGGATTCTTGTCGCGTAAGATCCATTTAAGGAGGATGCATTCGTTAGTATTTTTTTTTTTTTATATTCAGAACTTGAACTCGAAACTCTTAATTAAGAATGAAAAGATTTTATTCGTCCCATCAGAGTTTTTGAGCTCAAACTTGTATGTATTCAATAATTGAACTGTCTTATTCCAGGCACTTCACCTTACTCCTATTAAGGTATGTAAATTGCCCCTGCGAAAGGAAAAAAAGGTCCACTTCAAATCTTTGGGTGTAACATTAACTATGTAAACCTAAGCTTCTGTCCATTGAAATATTAGAAAATGTAACACCCAACCATGTGAGCTATCAGCTAATGAAAATGGTAAATATTATAGGAGATTACGGTTCAAATTTTAATAGAGGTAAAAATAGTAAATGAACTTTTTCGTATCTGTTTATTTGTGTTTCTGAGAGATAACTGATACTCGTGTGAGAGAGATTACAAGTACCCAATATGACTTGAAGTGAGCTCAATGTGACCGCTTGTGGCCGACGGCAACACGATACCTAGTAATGTGTGACTAACCAGTAGAATAGTCGAAGTGTAGACAACCAAATTGGTCCAACACCATTGTCATCAAAAAATTACAATATGGATGTCCAAAAATGTATTTCTTTCCATTTTTCTAGGTTTAAATATTTTTGCGAATATTTTTTCTAATCCTTAAAAATTAAATAAGTGACTTTCCTTAAAAGGATATAGAAAAACTAGTTCCATATATGGTATCACCCTCACTCCAGCCATCTGTCATCCCCACCTCGTCCCCGTAATATTTACCTAGATTATATATAAATATTATTAGGACAGTCTATATGTCCATCTAAATCGGACACCATGTTAGTAGAGAGAAATTACAATGACTTAATACTGATTGTGATATATATATATATATATATTTGCAATGGCTAATTAGAAGACCTGTGAAGTGGGGCAAGAATAGTGTAATTAAGAAGGCCAACTGTACATGTAGTAGTAATAAAAGGGAAGAGTAGTATAGTGTTGTATATAGAGGCTCTATAAACAATAGGAAAGGTACTCTTCTTGACCTCGTGAGAATGATAAATACTAACGGCAAAATAAGCAGGTCTGCAGTTACTACTCTTTTTATTGTTACCAAACTTTCTACTTCACTTTTTCTTCCTTTTCTTTCTTCTTACAACTTACTTATGCACATAAATCATGTTTCAACAACAGTAGTTTAGTTCTGCCCAAAGGTTTTCTTTTCACTTGGGAAAGTTTTCTTTTTGTTGTTGTTGTATTAATGGTTATGATCTGCTGAATGTGTGTGTTTTTGTTGTTGATAGAATATGGGCAAGAAAGGAAGTGGTTGGTTTTCATCAGTGAAGAAAGTTTTCAAGCAGTCTCCTAAAGATTCATCAGACAAGAAGGTTAGTTCATTCTGTAGTTTTTTTTTCACATCTTATGCAGGGGAAGAGCCACATGGGCGCAAGGGTTCATCCGAAGTCCGACTCTGTACATACATG
Organism: Capsicum annuum; assembly: GCF_002878395.1. Classification (NCBI taxonomy): domain Eukaryota; kingdom Viridiplantae; phylum Streptophyta; class Magnoliopsida; order Solanales; family Solanaceae; genus Capsicum; species Capsicum annuum. The sequence goes on from NC_061113.1 coordinate 230,483,565, forward strand.
ATTAAAATTATTTTTTTTATGAATATGTTGAATCCACTTGGCTTGGCTTCTTTGCTTTGTCGTTGATCTTATGATCTTCAAGATCAATAGAGAGAAAAAGAAGAACAAAAACAGAATTTTGGTGTCAGTAATTTTCCGAGGATATTTTAGAACAAGATATTGTTTGGTTGTGTATGTTTAGAAATAATCTGTGGGGGGTCTTTCTTGATTTTCAACATTATGATCTAAATTATCGATGATTTGCCTTTTGTTGATCCATGATATATTGTTGTTTCTTTTTCATTTTCCCCTAAAAGAGGATAGATAGTGTGATAATTTTACATTATTGGTACTCATTTAACAAGATGAATGCCAATGATAGCAATATCATAATTATGCTAACAACTCTTACTTTGTGAGTGTGTCATTTTATGGAATCTCTGATTATGGAGAAACATGATCTGTGAGAATTGATATAGCGGGCTCTAACTTGCTTGGTGCCGAGACATAGTTATAATTGTTACGACAAAGTCCATTCCATATCGGGTACACCAGAAGTTGCAGTTCATGGACTTTTTTCCCTTCAAGAAATAAACTAAATAGTCATTTGCTTACTTTTGGCTTCTACTGGTCCCCCCTACACCAAATGAGTTCATGACCTTTAGCTTTCAAGCCATCTATTGTTTTCCTACCTATATTCATCATAACATGTGCTGTTTACGTTAGTTCTCCATCATGAATCACAATCACCACTATGATGTTGCAATATCTGTCAAAAGAAAAATCATATCTCGAGTCTTTAATGTTAATTAAGCGATGACTAATGTTTCAGAAGGAAACATTAGAGAGCAAATGGCAACCTGAACCTCCAGAAGTTGTGTCACTCGAACATTTTCCAGCAGGGAGTTCTCCAGATCTTATTAGTAATGGAGGCAGCAACGTCGATTCATCGTCTACTGTGGCCGAGGATCATAACCATGCCATTGCTGTTGCAGCGGCCACTGCTGCAGCCGCTGAGGCAGCTGTTGCAGCTGCTCAAGCAGCTGCTAAAGTCGTCAGGTTAGCTGGTGGCTATGGTCGCGGCCAATCCACAGAGGAAAGGGCTGCCACGCTTATTCAGTCGTATTACAGGGGATATCTGGTAACATCAAATCCTATCTAATTTCTTGTTTATGTAACACTAATAAAATATTACACTGTCCTTAATCTGCTAGTAATGTTACTCAATTAGATCTTGATAATCTTTAATTTTACTAATTTTGTAGGCAAGACGAGCTTTGCGTGCTTTGAAAGGATTGGTAAGGCTGCAAGCACTAGTGCGGGGACATAATGTGCGGAAACAAGCACAAATGACCATGAGATGTATGCAAGCATTAGTACGTGTTCAGGCCAGAGTACGAGCAAGAAGGCTCCAGATAGTCCAAGAGAGGCTCGAGAGCAAGATAGAAGAAGCACGAAGGCACGTTGCTGAAGAGCAGAAACGCAAGAATACGAGCCCCATCAAGAAGTTAGGGACACAAGGTTGGGATAACAGGAACCATAGCATGGACAAGATTCAAGAAAATAGTATAAGAAAATTTGATGCTGAAATGAAAAGGGACAGAGCTCTTGCTTATGCCTATGCCTATCAGGTTAGCTATATCCCTATATCTAGTACCTATTAAAAATTGTTGCTAAAATGGATTAAATTGTAATGTTGTCGTAATATTATCATTTGGCGTTGACAGCAAAAGCAACAACAACTAATGCACATTGATCCACATGCTGAGGATGCCGACTTCTTTGGCAATGAGGGTGAAAAGTCACAATGGGGTTGGAGTTGGCTGGAGCGTTGGATGGCTTCGCAACCATACCAGTACTCAAGGCACATTGTGCCAAGGGACAGCTCCTATGTGACACCTTCCACAATCAGTGACATGTCTGAAAAGACAGTAGAAATGGACCTGATCCCCGGCCCAATAGACTCGGAGACCATCAACTCAGCGCGTCATACTTTTGATCAAGCTGAAACAAGTCCATACGCAGCCCGGAAGGAGAGTCACTCAAAATTTGATAAGGTCCCTAGCTACATGGTCCCAACTAAGTCAGCAAAAGCCAAGGTGAGGAGTGAAGGCCATGTTAAGCATCGCACCCCACCAGCGGCCCAATGGAATGCATCAACAAGAAAGGGGCCACACTATGGTTTGGCCCAAGAATCAAGTTCGGGGACAAGTACAACAGCAATCTATCAAGCTTCAAGAAGCCCAAGCCCCAAAACTACCGCAAATCGCAGGAGTGGATATGCTAATAAATGGATGGCAACCTACAGTCCAGAATCTAGTGGCGATGATCGGACTTCACCATTAGGAGCACATGCCTGGAGATATAATTTTAGCTGAACTTCCTTTTTTGATGGCAAATAAAGTACTGGTCAATAATGCTGTTGCTGTGTGCTAATAGCTTATTGTTTTTGTTTATGTATCCTACTTTGAATTTGGGTGGTTAAATATGAAGTTTGAACTTTTGCAATGAATGTAAAATATGGTAAGTGTATGTCCAAATTAATATTTGGAATTAAGGTGTAGTTTTTTTTTTTTGTTATTGAAGTGTATAAAAAAATTAATACTAACAATATTTAAGTTGTACAAGTACCGAACACCGGATAGAAAAAAAAAAAATTAATATCTAAAACGAAAAAGTAATTTAGGACATAAGTCAAAAGTAACATGTGTGTGTTTGAAAGCTTTGTATGTGTTGTCTTATAGCTTCGTGAATTGGAGAGGCAGGAAAGAATCAACTTTCACTATTAATTGGACGAAAATTTTGGTTCTAAAATGGCTTTTGGAAGAAGCAAAGGGAAATAAAGGCATGAAAATTGAAAAAACAGGTAAAATTTAAACTGATTACAATAAATTATATTTAAAGTATCATCGTTAAGCAATTTAATAAAATGAGAATATGCATTAATTCATTATGAGTGAGTGGAAAAAGTTTCTCTATATACAGTTTCATATATTTATTAGTTCCATGTTATAAATATAGAAAGTGGATAAATTTTTATCTTGTCACTCTAACTATAGTTGCGCAAGAATTCATAATTGAGTAATGAGGTTTCGATGAAAAGTTCAATTCTAATTCTACATAGAGTATTAATATTTCTACATATTTATGACTAAGGATAAAAGTGAAAAGAAACTAATAATTGTGTTTTGATTTTCTACAATGAGAACTACTTCATCCGCTCACGTTTACTCTTCACATTTGAATTGACACACCCATAAAATAATGATTGACACATCTATTTTACCGTATATTTCTATTAATTATGTTTAATTTGAAATATTATTTGCAGGAAAAATAATTAATGTTAAGCATAAACTATACAAAATAATTATTTTTTCTTAATATATTAAGAATGACAATTAAAAATGAAAATTTATTTTAAATCATGAACAAGTAAATCAAAGGGAGGAAATATTAGACATCCATTCCTAATGAAATAAGTGATTGTTTACCTTAGACGCATCACTTAAGAGACTACTTATTCCTGAAAATAAAAAATATTTTAACTAATTTACTCTTAATAAATATCTTAAAAAGATATAACTTTTTAGTAATTTCTTCTTTTGTAAAATTAGATTCAGTTCCGCTCCATTACTTTTGTGGTCAAGTGATTGTAAATGCACCTTTGATGGTTCATGTCGACTCACAAATATAGAAGGTTAGATTTGCATTCTAGCTTACATAATATTTTTAATGTATTCTTTATGTAAATGTTAAAAATAAAAAATTATTTTTTTCTTATCCTCATTTTCATCGGGTTAGTGTTAAGTAAAATATATTTTCTAATGAATTTATTATTGTTAAATTCATTATCAGCATTATTTTTGTTATTGTTTTTTTTTTTTTTTTTTGAATATTTTAAGTTTTTTTTCCCTATAAATTAAATAATTAATAATACTTTAATGTTCAGGTAGCATGCCATGTGACACTCACCTCACTCAACCGTCACGCTACGTGGCTTTTACTTTGTCACGATGAAAAAGTGTTAAAAAGACAGATATTTTTTATTACTTTGTTAATGTCAGGCATATATTTAGCCTTGTAATATAATGAAGGGCAAATTCAATCAATATCCGAGTAGAAAAATATTTTTGATACTTTTTTCTAAAATAATTTACAACCACACAAATATATAAAATTTATTTAAATCATGAATTTCAAAAATATTTTATTTTTTAAAAATATCATAACAAATTAAATAATGTTACATAAATTGAGACAGAAAATTATAGTAACTTCACTCTTGGTAACAATATACGCTGAAACAAAAAACTTACATAAATTCTTCATGTTTACACTTAATTACTCCTTATTTTTTTTTTAAATCTTGTTCTTGAGTTTTACGGATACATGTTTTATAAAGAGAGACATAATCTCTAATACATTTGATTTAATTGAGCCAACACATTAAAATAAAAAACAACGGGTATTTACTATAATTAAGAGTAATTCGCGTGTGTAAAATTTAAATTAATAATAAATAATCTCCATAAATACGTAATCGATTATTATAATGATTTTTTAAACCATCTTTTACTCAATAACGTATCAATCACATTCATCCTCTTTCTACTCTCTATTTTTTCTTCTTCTTTTTTTTAGGTTGGCACATTGCTGCAAATTTCTTTAAGCCTGAAGACACCAGTTGCTTAAACACTGCTAATCCAAGATCAGGTGTTGAAATTGAATGGAATCGATAGTTCTGATGAGCTAAAGTACATTGCATGTACTATGATTGGGGGGAATATGCTCTTTTAGTCCTCGGATCGATATTTTGTATGAGCCTTTTTTATTTGTGCCCTCCAACGATTTTATGAATGAGTTTTAATCGGCGATAGTAGTATTAATTCTTTTACGTTGATGTAAATTTGATGTAGTTGTGTTGTGTTTATATGTGCTTATCATTAACCATAGCGCAGTAGAAACCCATTAACTGATATTGAATGTGAAATCAGTCTAGTTTTTGTGAATGTATTTGGTTATTTTTGATGTTCAGGATTATGCGCTATTATACTAACAAAACAGAGAAAAATATCAGCTTGTCAGTACAATCCCTTGATGCTTACCCTTAATTACTTCTTATCATTTTAAAAAAAAAATTACAGAAAATTTCTATTTTTGAGTTTTGCAGATAAATGTTTTATAAAGAGATACATAATTTCTGATATGTTTGATTTAACTGAATCAACGCACTAAAAATAAAAAAATAAAAAAATATTTACTATAATTAGGAACTATTCACGCGTGTAAATCTTAAATTAATAGTAAATAATCTTCATAAATTCATAATAAGTTATTATGATGATTTTTTTAACAACCTTCTACTCAATAACGTATTAATCACATTGGATTTCTCTCTATTATTATTATTATTATTATTATTATTATTATTATTATTATTATTATTATTTATTTATTATTTTAACAATTGTCAATGAATATCTCGATCTTGTTACGATATTGCGGTGTTTGGATTACTGAGGTCAAGTATAATGGATATAAGAATGATGGCATTGCAATCAAAGAACATATACATATGAAAAGTTCATCCCGACCATTGTTGCAGAACTTGAAATCGACGAGAACAAGAAAAAAAACTGAAGTCTGATACGTTGCTGATGGAAACTCTTCTCCTTGCTTAAACATATCTCATACTATAATAATAAATTATTTTTCTAATAGAATGTTGTATATTTATTAGTTGTTTTACAGTCTTGTATTTCTTTTGATTATTATGTATCTTGTAGAGTTTTATGATAGTATTAGTATGTATTTATTTGTTTTTATTAGTTATATCTCTTTATAATAATATATGTCTCATAGAATGGTTGTCTGTATTAATTTGCATCTCTTAAAATTTATCGTAGAATATGTAGATTAATTGATAATTGTACATATATACATCTAACATATGTCTATGTATAATAGGGGGTGATGCCCGTATCAGCACGGGCCCAAGATTAGTTATGTTTCGAGTATTTTAAAGTTAAAATATTTGCAAAATTACGTAAATACATTTGCAAATGAGCCAATATACATTTGATAAGGTAGATAAGGTAAATACATTTGCTAAGGAGCCAAGTATTACAAGATAGACGTGTATATTTGTTTAAATAATAATAAAATTCGATATATTGTGTTGAAGCTCGACCGATGTGCAATCTTAGTAGTTATGATCCGCGAATACAAGGTTGAGACCTATTACATTAGGTAGAGGTGAGAAATTCACGTTCATAACAATATAATTGAGTTTAAGTAGCTTGAAATGTTGTATTATCAAAATGATTCTTTTTAACTATTGGTATAGTCGCTTTTAACACAGGCACATATCTTACTATTATTTACCCTGGAATAGAACAAGAAGGTACAGGGAATGTGTAAGCAAAGCTCTTAGCATATCAATCTTGTATCAACCATGCATGGTATAGGGCAAACCTTAGAGAAGAAAAATAAGTCTCGAGTGAAATAGATAGCAATATTGACACTTGGACTCTAACAACATTCAACTCTTTAGTCTTTACACTTTGCAGGACTGCATGAGTTATGTAACTATCAAAAAAAATCTATGAAGGAAAGCAGAGGACAACAACAACAACAACATCTACCGTCAGAGTTGGGACTTGGATTATTTGTCCCATAATGCCTGCAGCAAAGTATTCATCAAAATTTAATCATATTACATGCTAAACACACACAGTTTTTATTTCTAAAAAAAGCAACTTAACTGTTGTTGTGCAGGCATTAATAGTTGCACAATTTGATGATTCAATTAATAGCACCAAGAATACCAAATGAAAAAAAAGCAGAATGAAATTTGATTGAAAAATTAAACCACTCGATTGAAATAGAACAATCAAAATCTCAATTGAAGGCCTATTTTTTTTCTTTGTGGACAATAAGTTAAATCTTATGCAACTCTACCATTCCAATTGAATGGTCACTAATTAGTGGAAAGAAAGAGTCCAAATTGCAAACATAAAATTAGTGTCCGGATTTCAATTTAGGAAGTGAATATGATACATTAACCAGTATACATATTCATTCCTAAAAACAAACCCAACAAATAAAATAATTCAGAAAATACCAATACCGCAACACGATAAATCACAACATCAGAAGTAAAGAACCAACAACCAGGTGATCAAATCAAGTTTACTATACAAAAAACTCATCAAAATCTCCTAACAGAATCTACAAATTCATACCAGGCAAATCCTCTGGCTCCCACTTGTACACGTCAGTCTCGACGATTGCATGAAGATAAATTCCATAACGACAGATCTTCTTCTCCTAGTAGAACAAGTTATTCCTATTCGTCTATGTAATCTAAAATTAGGTTTTCGGGAAAACACAATTTTTTTCAAACACTCAGAAACTTGGTGTTGATAAATCCATCAAAAGATTCATCTTCTTGAAATCCACAAAATAACCTGAACACCCACTTCAAAAATTAATATAATTTTTCCTTAACCTAAGAATTGGAGTAAAAAAAACTCCAACTTAGAACATAGAGAAGAGACGGAGGAGTTAAATAAACTTTCATTCTTCATTTTGTCATCTCCTTCAGTTAATTATTTAAACTTTTTGATGTCCAGCAGCAAAACCCATATTCCCCTCACCATAAAATTGAACCAATTTAGTGGAGAATTTTTAATTATTTACATACAATTATTGAAAATTTTATCAGATAAAAACTGAATGAATGAAGGAGAATGTAATATGTGTCAGCTAATTAGAGTTTAAGCATACACATGGAAGCAGCTCAGCACGTGGGATTCTGCATCTATGCTTAGGTGGCTTAGCTCAAAATATTGCAATGACCAAAATACCCTTATCTTTGAAAATTTTTACGTCAAGCACCCAGGTCGAAACCAATGCTTCTATATATTAGAAATGTTAATTAATGTCTTTTATTCTATGTTTCAAGGTACAATGAGATATTAGATGACAAAAAGTTACTGATGCAATTAAATATGTGTTCGTCATATATGTATAGTTATAAGAAGCCTGTATCTGATAGAAATAATCATATATATGTGCAATACTCCAAACAACAAGCTACTACTGGAATACGAATTATAGATAAGTTCAAAGATGCAAAACACTTAGAACTTCATTTTCATTGAACATTTCGATTACTTTTTTTGACAAAATTTTTTCAAAATCTTCTTTCAACTTGTCACTGCACGACTAGTCAAATCTTAATGGATGTTGTGGAATCTCATCGATTACATATTTCATATTTTGAAAAAGAGATAAGTATAAAAATTTATTATTCATTTAAAACGTATCATGATAAGACATAATGCGTCAACACAAACAAGGATATTTAAAATAAAAGCACAAGAGATACATAATACAAATATGTGTTAGGTGCAAAGATATATATTTTAAAAGAGATACATACAGAATCTTTCTATTTCTAGACATATATATGAAAGAGATATCTATCAAAAAATGTATCGGACGTCTAGATACAAGAATGTACACATGCAACATGCATATAAAATCAGGCTAAATGATGTATCTTCAGCTAATAAACATGTATCTCAAAATACATTGTGCTTCCCTTGCAATGAATCTACAAGTAATCTACCATCAAATATATAAAATTTGACCAGAAAAAAGAGAAAAATTTACAGTAATTAAACTGACATAAATTCCATAAAGATCTAATCAAAAATTTCAAAAATAACATTATGTCCTCCAGATGACATCACTTCAATTTTCAAGCTTTGATACAAATGATTGTTTTGTTCTGTGTCGATAAATTAGCGAAAGTTGATTAGTGTTTCCGCAAACTTATTTGTCGATTAAAGTTTTAATTATATCTTTCTGGAGTATATTTTTGATTAGTAGTTAGGTATTAATTATATTAAATTGGTGAAGAAAAGATATTAAGTCAATTTTTTAGAGGATAATAAATATATTCTAATATTTAAAGTAAAGATTATACATTTAAAAATAGAATATAAATAAAAAATACTTATTTAAATATCTTAAATTGTGTTTGTGTGATTTTTTTTTTTTTTCCGAAAAGAAACAAAATAAGATGAGTGGCATAGGTGACGGATGAGATTTTCACGGTGGTATTTATATGGGCCAGCGATCATGTTTTCGGAAAAATCCCCCACTTGTCGCTGTAGCAGATTTTTTTGCGGCAACATACTGGTATATTATTATTATTAATAATAATAAGTATTACTTATTTCAAAGATAATGACGTCATTTTAAGGACACCCCCACCTGCCCCACCTCCTGGGTACTTGTGCTTTATCATCAGATCCTATACCACTAGCATTACTCCAGAGTATTTCATATAGTTACATTTATCTATGTCACATAATTATTTTATTTTTAAAAATGATATAAAAGCAGAATTGATTATTACTATTAAGAATAATATATTTTATTAATATGTTAAAAATACAAGTAAAAAATAATGAACAAGTAAAAGTGCGGAAAGAGTAATACTTAGATCCTCTCTTTGCTTCTTTTGGGGGTGCATGTACCTTTTACTTTTTCCTTTTTTAGATTGCTCCTATTTTCTCTTCTTTATTGTCCATTAGTACATTATTTTTATCTCTATATATGCAGAGCTGATTGAATAAAATTAAGTATATAAAGTATAGTAGTATTTTTAATAAGAGGGTTAAAAGGAAAGGATATGGATTAAGTTTAATTTGAGTTAATTAGATGCTAGTAAGTTTTTGTAATACAATCTGTTTGATGACTTAGTATAAAATTTTCTTTATTACTAAAAGGAAATGTGAGTAGACTAATTCAAGATTCTAACGTAGTATTATCTAGCAGATAATTTTTTTTTTTTTTTAATTTCTAAATTTTATATTTAAGCAAATATAAATAAAATCATAAAGTGGAGTAAAGCAAAAGTTGATTAACTCCCAGCCACCCGTGTCTAAACAAGTACATTGGAAAGAGTCTGTTTGCATGATTCTTGATGTTACTGCCAGCCACCCAAATGGGGTCTCTGCAAACACCAACAAATCTCAGCAACAATTCATGTTCATGGGTGTCAGGGAGAGGGGTGCAGGGTTTGAGTGTGTTAAGGCAAATGGGGTTTTTTTGTTTGTTGAAGGGACGAAAAAGCAGAAAGATCCAATCTTTGTGTGTTACATGTTCTTTTAGTGGTGGTGCTCAAGATGGTTCATCAATTGCAGAAAATAAGAAAGTGTCAGATGTTTTTCTTTTGGGACCTGAAAGAGATGGTTCTGGCTCTGTTGTTGGTTTTCAATTGATTCCTCATTCTGGTACTGCACTTTTTGTTTTCTTGAATTTCACGGTACCATTTAGTACTTGTTTGTTTTTATGTATGATGTGCTTTTCAAGCTTCTACAGCTTGAAGATAGCATAATTCATAGTTCCACATTTGATCATACAAATGCCTGCCAAAGTTGCCTTCATGTGACCTGGAGGTCACGGGTTCAAGTCATGGAAACAGCCTCTTGCAGAAATGTGAGGTAAGGCTGCGTACAAGAGACCCTTGTGGTTCGACTCTTCCCCGGACCCCCTGCATAGCAGGAACTTTAGTGAACGTGGCCGCCCTTTTAATTCCTGCAAGTTTTAATAACAACCTCAATTTCTACCTTAAAAAGAGAAAAGGCTGAATGGATGGTTAGAAGCTTTGCTGAATAGTAGAGTTCCACTGTGTTTTGTAGTTTGGACAAATGCTCATCACTTCGATGGCTAAAATGATCGATATGACTTTGTTTACGCCAAAGTTTGTATCTGATGAAGCGAGCAGAGGCAGGGAACACTTAGCTTGGTAATTGCACTATATGGCCTCTGTCGAATTGCTCGGGGACTGTGTTAGAATTCAACTATGCAGTTATGGTTAATACCTGTTGTTTAAACTTTTGGATCAACGGCTCTCGTAGCCATTGGAACTTTAGAGGGTAAGCCTGATATCTGAGAGTTAGTTGAGTTGGCCTGTCATTATGATAGGAAGAATGCTCAACTATTCCAATGTTTGTGGTGATACTAATTGTGAAGTTCTGGAACTTTACTTAATTAACTAGTTAATTTATCATCCCAAAGGAAGTACTCAGCCAGCTTCTTGTTTGAGTGGATTTCTACTCTGAGATGCTGATGTTTGTTAGTGCTCGCATGCTTGAAACATGTGCATGCTTGTTGATTCTATCGCTGGTGAAAGACTTAGCATGTTGCAGCTAGAAAATGTTACAATCAGTGGGACAATCGAGGGTGTCTGGTCAATAAGTTGGGTTGAGACTGCAGTATGATTGGGAATAATGGGATCATGTGCTTGATTGCACTCATTGACATTGTCTTTGTATGTGTCCATGTATCTTTTGATAGTATTTCTCAGTGTCCATTGTGTATGAAGCTGAAGATAGTGTTTTTTTTCAAAATATATCAAAAAAATTTATTTGAACAAAAACCTGGAGTTTCATCTTCTTTACTGAATGACTTAGGCTCGTTACTAATTTCTTGTACACCTGATGTATTTCTGTGCCAAAATATGTAATGATAGTGGTTACATTTTAGTTTTTTAACATTCCTTTTCTAGTTTTGCCTTCAAAGAAAATGAAAATGGTGCACACTCAATTCAGTTACAGGTGATGCAACAGTGGTCGAGTCTCATGATATTATAGCCAATGATATAGATGACTTGATTGAGGATGCTGAAGAAATGGAGGAAACCCCAACCAAATTAACTTTCAATATCATTTTTGTTACCGCTGAAGCAGCTCCATATTCCAAGACAGGTGGATTGGGAGATGTTTGTGGTTCTTTGCCTATGGCATTAGCTGCCCGGGGTCATCGTGTAATGGTTGTTTCACCTATGTATTTGACTGGAGGTCCTTCAGATGAAAAGTATGCCAATGCTGTTGACCTTGACATGCGGGCTACGGTCCACTGCTTTGGTGATGCGCAGGAAGTAGCCTTCTACCATGAATACAGGGCAGGTGTTGACTGGGTAAGAACATTTTCATACCTTTTTCTTGCATACATTTTGTTTTCGCATACTTCTTTTTTGGTTATTATTTTTGGACAAAGTACTTGGTGGTGTATTCTTCAGCTTTATTTTTGCTCCTCTTTCGCTCCTTCTATTGATTAACTGGCTGCATCAAGCAAAGGACCCGACTGAAGGATGACATTTGCAAACAACTTAAGCTTCACTGTTGCTATTCGGACATCAACTTGACTGACTCAAGGATGATTTCAATCAACTTAAAGTCGACTATGGTTGTTAGGATGTCAGCCTACTTTATCAATGATAAATTAGTTGTATATGCCTTTTTTTTAAAATTTAATATAAATATTTCTTGTTAAGTACATATTTATGATTTAATAGTGAAGAAGTACATTGCTATTTCTATCAGGTATTTGTGGATCACCCTTCTTATCACAGACCTGGAACGCCATATGGTGATATTTATGGTGCATTTGGAGATAATCAGGTAATATATTACTCTTTTTCATGCATGATGATCAAATCTCTATATGGTTTAATGTGATGGCTAGTGATAATGCTTCCCTATCTTTTTGGTAAGCAGTTTCGCTTCACTTTGCTTTGTCACGCAGCATGTGAAGCACCATTGGTTCTTCCACTGGGAGGGTTCACTTATGGAGAGAAGTGCTTATTTCTTGCTAATGATTGGCACGCTTCCCTGGTTCCTTTGTATGTTCACAAAATATCTGACTTATTTATATTTTCTGATGCCTATTTTGATCTTTCACTGAACGCCAGGCATCTAAATGTACTTTTGCTTGTGACATTCTTAACATCCTTACAATGACACTTTTAAAGAATTTCCTTACAAAGGCATACTCTGAAAAGATTGTAGATTCATAATGCATTGCAATAGTGCTTCGGTTTTGCAGATGTTATTATCAATTTTGTGTTGCAATTTCTGCAGTTGTTTAATCTTATAGTAATAATTCCATCTTTACCTTCCATCACAAAGTTCTTTAGCCTTTTGATGAACTTTTAAAGTAATGTATTGGTACGTAATACACTTTTCTGAAAAATAAAAGAAAAAGAAAAATCATAGTACATTTGTATTTTTCTGCTCCGTGAAATATTTTCATGTTTAGACACGCATATTGTGATAAGCTAGTTACTATGATTGATTGCCATTTGATTATTATGCTTATTTTTTAAGGTCCATATTTGAGTGATGGGTTATTATTTGGTCGTCTAGTGAGATTTTTTAATGCATTATCGTGTAACTATGCCATTCACACTATATCAAAAATAGCCTTGGAAAATGGAAACAGCTTACCTATTCACCTTCAGCACCTAACATTCTGCAGAATAGCTTTATTCTGGTTGTCTGTGCTTTTTACTACTTTTGACCAGTTTATGATAGAATCCTTTTGCTGATCTTCAAGTGTTCTCTGTGCAGACTGTTAGCAGCCAAATATCGTCCTCATGGTGTTTACAAGGATGCTCGTAGTATTGTCGCAATACACAACATTGCACATCAGGTACTTTCCTAGTTTACTTCTCCCCGATTCTGTGACGTTGAGTTATGGCTACCACTAAGTTCTGCATCTGTCTAATTTCTCCTGGGCTCACCACTGCATTTGGAGGTAGAATGACTCCCGAGTAACAGGCTTATATTGTCTGGTCAGACCGTAAAATCCTCAAGGCTTTCGTTGAGCCATTTTATTCTTAATCATCAGAATGTCAGCGTTGTAGCTTAAATTTGATGTCTTTAATCACTCTACTCATCCACTTCCTGAATCTGTAAGTGAATCTACTAGAAGATGGGATGAGCTCAAGCTGTTTAATTCTCGGTTCACAAAGATGTGATTTGATTTAAGATTCTCAATTTCCGGGGAGTGGTTTCTCCTGGAAGGCAGGAATATAAATGGATCTCATTTGGTGGAAATGCCATGTTTGGAACTCGAAGCTGCTGCTTTGTTAAAAATTTCAAGATGCTTTCCATTTGGAGGAAAGTTTAAAAGAAACTAAACATTCTCCGCGGTGATTGTAAATTGACTTTAGGTTACCAGTTCCCTTTTTTTTTTTAAATAACCTCAGGGTTGAGGTTAGGGGTGTGGTTGACATTATGGCTGCCTTTTGACATTAAAATCGTATTGGTTTCATGAGATGTAAACTAACTAAAATTATGGCTGCATGTGATGTGAACTTTGGAGGTCTTTGTGTTTTCTCGAAATATCCGTCCTATTTACGGTTATAGGATCAAGTGGGTCAGAATTTCCAAATGAATCAGTTGCTCCAGAAACTAACAAAATGATCATGATGGATGGTTTCTGTGTCATACTAAGAGACCCCGACTCCAGTTGGTATCCATCTTGTTAGGTCAGTTTGATATTTTGGATTTATTCTGATTGTATTAGTGGTAGAAAAAGTAATGGATGATCAGAGGTGGATCCGGACTCCATATGTCTGGTAGCTTTGCTTGTTTGTGTAGTTAATAATTTACCCTGTATTGGGCTATCCCGACCTTATGTGGTGATCTGTGTGGTTCATAATCCATTGCTGTTTGCTTGATTGAATATTCCTGTCTGCAACTCATGCACTGGTTTATATTGAGATAATCTGCATCTTGAGGTTATCAGAGTTTGATACAGTCATTGAATGTTTCTTGTTTGATATTTTGCATAGGGAGTGGAGCCTGCAGCAACCTACAAAAATTTGGGATTGCCTCCGGAATGGTATGGAGCACTTGAATGGATATTTCCCAATTGGGCAAGGGTGCATGCACTTGACACTGGTGAAACAGTGAATGTTTTGAAAGGGGCAATTGCAGTTGCTGATCGGATACTGACAGTTAGCCAGGTCTTTAAGAAATTTCCACTTCTGTATACCTGCCGAAGAATATTCGAAAGCATATAACTGATTATGGTTCATAAATTTCTGTTCGTTGTGAGAAAATCTACGCGACATTGTGATAAATTGTTGAACATTGTTATTGAATATATAAAAATTTCGCGTTCGTCCTCCCTTATTTTCTATAGTTGCTTTTGTCCTTTACTAAACTTTTCTTTTGGTGGCAGGGGTACTCATGGGAAATAACAACTCCTGAAGGGGGATATGGGCTACATGAGCTGTTGAGCAGTAGACAGTCAGTTCTTAATGGTACGTGTGTTGGATGATTTCTTATGAGTTCTTTCTGATATTGTTTTCCTCTTATTTGTATTGTAATTTGGTAAGATATATGCTGATTGACAAGGCTTATATACCAGCATTATCTTCATTCGAGTCAAGTCCTAAGTTTTGTTAAAAGTCATAACCAGGGCCATGGCTAATTGTATTTGTAAAGAAATGTATCTTGGGCCTAACTCAACTCCAAAAGCTAGTTCCTGAGGGGAGGATAGCCCAGGTTCATATAAGGAGACCAATTACCCATCCCTTTTCCGATGTGGAACTTCTTAACACTCCCCTCACGCCCTGGCCTTGTTAATTGAAGTGTGGCAATATAATATGAGGTCCCAAGATGGGATGGACCTGGTGCTGCTACCATGTAAAGAAATGGATCTTGAGCCTAACTCAATCCCAAAAGCTAGCTCATGAAGGGAGATTGTACAAGTCCATATAAGGAGACCAATTACCCATCCCTTAGCTTTTGGGGTTGAGTTAGGCTCAAGATCCATTTCTTTACAGTATTAATGACCTTCACTCTGCATTTCCTTTGTCTCTGAACTTTAGAATAACTAGTTAATCTCTCTCTATTTTTATGCAGGAATTACTAATGGAATAGATATTAATGATTGGAACCCGTTGACAGATGAGCATATTGCTTCTCATTACTCCATCAATGACCTCTCCGGAAAGGTAATTAAGCTTCAAAGTCTCACAACTGTGCAACTTAAGTGATAAGTGCGCCTAGAGAAAAGAACTATGAGCCTGTTTGGCCAATCTCCCCAAAATTGCCTATTTTGGAAAGTGTTTCTTTAATCAGAAGTGCTTTTCGAAAAAGTACTTTTGGCGAGTAGTAGTTTGAATTTGGCTCATCAATTTGAAAAACGCTTTTGTCAATACTAGAGCAGTAATTTTTGCTTGTCAAAGGTTCCAAAACTGCTTTGGGGAAAAAAAACTACTTTTTTCAGCTTCTGCAAAACGATTTCAGATACTACTCAAATGTCTAAAGTACTTAAACTTTCAAAAGTTTTACGTTTGATCTTCCCAGAAGCTTTGCCGAATAGACTATGTCTACAAAAATTTCCTAACTGCTGTGAAATTTGAGGATCCAAATGAGGGTACCTCTAGAGGGTTGTCCATAATCCATTAAAACGGAACAGTCCAAAGGACATCATAGCACTTTCTTACTTTTCATGTTTATTCTACATGCAGTTGTGCACAGGCTCTCCTTCTCTGTTCTCCATTTCCCTTGTGATACCACTGCACAATTTGTGTCTACTAACTGTCCATTTAATTATACAGGTTCAGTGCAAGACTGCTCTGCAAAAGGAACTGGGCCTTCCAATTCGACCTGATTGTCCGCTGGTGAGAGTTTCGTTGACTTTTTTGAATTGCGAGGAGAATATCTTCTCCCTCTAACTAGAAAATTTGAAACTTCACTATTGCAGATTGGATTTATTGGAAGGCTGGACTACCAGAAAGGTGTCGACATAATCCTGTCAGCAATTCCAGAACTTATGCAGGATGATGTCCAATTTGTAGGACTTCCTACCCACATCTTCTTCTTTTTGAGATCATTATTAATGCAGCATTTTTGTGTCTGATTGATCTACTTAGGAAGATCCTAGTTCATCAACTGTATTCACCGTTGGGCTTGGTTGATTGAGAGTTTCTTTCCTTGAGATTGTTTACGACATTTATGTTTTCCCTTCTTGCGTTACTACACACCTATGTACAATTCTCTTCCTTCATCCTCCCTTACTTACTAAATGTGTTAATAACTGAATTTTATAGTTGGGAATGTTCAAATTGAAATTTTGTTAAGTATAATTATACCGTTTAGCATACATTGTATTGAGAAGTTTCCTAAAAGGGGAACTCAAAGTTTTGAACTCCAACTAGGTAGGGAGTGCTACTGAAACGGGTAGGGAACCAGAACTTCAGAGTTCAGGTTATCTTTATAAGAATTATCCCTAATTTTGTTCATTACATCACGAAAAAATTGTTCATTTGCATGTTGCTAATTATATAGTTGTATTCAGGAATAATTCTGGAGCATGTTTTTGTTCATCCTATTTTTCTAGTGCAAGTGTTCTGTAAAGTGTCTTCTTAATTGAGTTTATTATCCCTTATTCAGGTAATGCTTGGATCTGGTGAGAAACAATATGAAGACTGGATGAGACATACCGAAAATCTTTTTAAAGACAAATTTCGTGCTTGGGTTGGATTTAATGTTCCAGTTTCTCATAGGATAACAGCAGGGTAATGCTGAATTTCAGATGGTCTGATGGTGGATTTAAATGCTTATTGAATATTTATTAAGCTGACTTATTCATGCTGCGTTGTGCAGATGCGACATACTTCTGATGCCTTCAAGATTCGAACCATGTGGCTTAAATCAATTGTATGCAATGAGATATGGAACCATACCTGTTGTTCATAGCACCGGGGGCCTAAGAGTGAGTTAATTTTCATATATAGAAATGGCTTTTCAAATGGAAAAGTTCATGCCTTAGACTTTCTCTTCCTTATCTTTAGGACACAGTGAAGGATTTCCATCCATATGCTCAAGAAGGAAACGGTGATGGTACCGGGTATGTGTATTTCTCTGAAATGCTGTTGATTTTGTAAGGTACTATGATGTTGTTCCTTAAGAAACTGGAAATATAATTTTGTTAGTGCTACTCATATAAAGTAGCTCTTTCTACTGCCATCTCCTGCTCCATTTTTAAGGATGTTAAGCTTGATAGCTTTGTATTTGCCTCGGGCTGCAAATCCATTATACCAACTTTTTCCCCTTGAATTCAAGTAGGTCTCTTAATGTAAATTTTGGAGTTAGAAGTATATATGTTACTGCTGACAATATCTGGCTCTGATCCTTCTTGGAGCTTGGTGTTTTTATTAAATGCATAAAATGGGAAACCATAATTGTAACATTTACCAATAAGAGATACAAGAATATTTTCCACTCCTGCTGCGGAATTTTTATGCACTTATGCTAACTTTCCATTTGATAGTATCAAATTGATGTTGCTATTTATGAAATTTAACAGGTGGACATTTTCTCCTCTATCGAGTGAAAAGTTGCTTGATGTAAGTTTCTCCATCATCAATAGATAGTTTCAAATGTTTGTCGAGTTATTGCTGATGCAGTTCTTGTTTTTCCATTGATTCTGTTACTCGTTTAACATAGAAATGCATGCCGTTTTTTCTGTTTCCTTGTTCTTTTCAATATATGTTTCGTACAAGCAGTTGCTCCTTGTGCTTTTGATCAAAACTAGAACCATGGTCAAACCTGATTTGTTAGTTTGTGTTTTCTGGTTTTATTGGGGCTAAACCGGGACATGTATGCTCATTGTGTGTTTGGGTGGGAGAGGGGTGTTTGAAGTCCTTTCATCTTTGACGCCAGTTGAATACAGATGTAGATATCGTCTCCTTTTTTGGGGGGCCATAATGTAGTTTTACTATTATTTGCACTGCTTGCAGACATTGAAGGTGGCGATTGGGACTTGCACAGAACATAAGTCATCTTGGGAGGGGTTGATGAAGAGAGGTATGGAAAGGGACTATTCCTGGGAAAATGCAGCCATTCAATACGAGCAAGTTTTCGCTTGGGCCTTTATGGATCCTCCATATGCCAGATGATTTATCAAGAAAGAAAGCTAACGGGATATATCACTAAGCTATACGCGGAGCTGTTGGTGCTATCAGCTAACGCCATTAGGTGCCCACTGTTTGTGATTCTTTCTGACTTTAGAGAAATCAAGTTAGTTCCAAAGACATGTAAGCTTATATGTGAGGGAGAAAAAAAGGACACTTAGAAACCAAGAGGAGTGGAAACATGTAAAAAGAATTTTTGAGTTTTTAAGGCCAAATGATCAAATATTTGTTCTCATTTTATTAAAGATCTCATGCAGTATCTAAAATTGATCATGATTAGATTGAGTTGATGGCTTCGTTAAGCATGATTATATGGTAAATGATTCGAACCAAAATAAGTGTGCCACATGATTAGATGCTAGATGTTTTTGTTGCGATTTGATAAAAACTAAATCGTGTGTAAAGACTACACAGTCTACATGTACATCAACATCTTCCTTTAGGTGTGATGTGAAAAGCTTTTTTTTTTTTTTTGCTTTATAAATGAGATATTTTAATAATAATGCGACTACACATACATTATACTTTAAAAATAAAGTACTGAGAATTATCTAAACTTTGAAGATACTGAGGGATACCAAGATGATTAGAATGATTTGGAGATTTTAATTTTTGGTAAGATACAATAATTGAACAAGTTAAACTTTTGGTGGGAGTGGTTTAAAATAATTTCATGTTATGTTAGGTTATGGTAATACTAACGGCTCATGGCCTCTTCAAAGGGCCACCATTCCAGATGTTATTGTCTTATTGAATGGGATTTGATTTTGGGGTCATTTTGCACAATTGCCTCTGTTTTGGGTTGTTCTTTAATTCCTAAAAAAATATGATTGTCCTGACATTAAAATACCAAATATTTTTTTCCCTCGACATACATTTATAATTTTGTATGATAGTATACCACGAATTATATCATTAAAGTCACAAGAAGTTATATTGATAGAAAAGTTATGTCAGTGAACCCATAAGTTATATCGTGTTGCATATCTTAATTCCTATCAAACTTATGTCAAATGAGACAAAACCTACAAGGTATGTTGTGTTACATAACTTACTTTCTATCGAACTTATGCCGAGCGAGCTAAAAAGTTTATTTTTTCAAACTCACAAGTTCTGCAGTAAATGACATAACTTAATTCCTACAAAACTTATATCAAACGAGATAAGCGATTTCTAAACTTATACCAAATAAATTAAATCATATAAATACTCCATAAGATTAGTTGATTCACAACTTTTTATTAAATGAGCAGCAAAAACAAAAATTGAAGACCATTTCTGAGGGGAAAAAATAATTAAAGATCACCTACAATAAGTCCAACCCATGCAAAAATTTATTGATTTTTGGAGGAGGCTGAGTTGTATAGTCATGGGGAAGTACCCCACCGCCCCATTTCTCTTTGTACTCTACCCATTTTTTTGATTTTCATGTCTGATATCGTATTGAAACCCAACTAATTTGGATTCGTGTCAGTTAGGGCCCCATTTGGGGTACTGCTCCCTACCAAAGATTTTTTCATATCCAGAGTTCGAACTCGAAACTTCTGATTAAAAAAGGAGCAGTCTCATCTACTGCACCACATCTTTTGATAGTTGTATTCTACACATTGGGTTCATCACATAAAGAAACAACACATCAAAAAACAATACTAATAAAATTCCAAAAGTAAAAGGTCCATTTCAATCCCAATCCCAATCTCAAAAAAGTAAAGTAAAGGGTTAGTGAGACGTAAGTGTCCACATGGAGAAGCAAGTGAAACTCATAGAATTGTTTGTTTGTTGTGTCGGTTGCTTTCATCATCCCACATTGATAAAACAAGAAAGAAGGGACACATATGGGTTCATTATAAAAATGGAAGGAGAGGGTTGGGGAAAAATTATCTTTGCGCTTGGGGCAATGACGCAGCTAGTGAGGTTCTAACCGAGGCGCGTCTATTGCTGGTTGAAAACTATTTCCAAACCCCCTCTTCGGCCTTGGCCGTCGAGAATTTTTGGAAGGGCTTCCCTCATGGGTAAAGTCCTATAATTTTAGTATTAAATATTTGTTAATTAATAGATAATAATATAAAGATCTATGGATAAGTTTTTTAACTTTATATCGTAATTAATAATTGTGTGTGCTCATTCAACCATTATGTTGCTTCATGATTAACATGGAAATTTGATTGAATTGGGGGTCTATCATGTCGTACGAGGGCAGTAGTGGGGATGTCAGGTATGAGTTACTTTGATGTTTGTAGACAGGTGATTTTTTTGATCCTCCTTAATTTTTTAACTTGTTTATTTATATTAAATATTTATATTTATATTTAATTATATATTATTTTGATTCTTATTTTTATTTTTAATAAATTTTTAATTAAAAAAAAATTAAATAAAGTTAACTTCATTATTATTATTATTATTATTTTATTTATTTTATTTTATTTTTTCTTTATTTTATTTTCTAATTTTAAAAAAATATTAAAAATTAAAAAATATTTTTCTTTTATAAATTTTTAATAAATAAATTATAAGTTTAAATACTATTTCATCATATTTATATTTGTCTATTTATAAATTGTTATTATGTTTTATTAAATATAAAATTGATATATTATTATTAATATGTTATTATTTCATTTATTTACTATTATTATTATATTTATTTATTATTACTATTATTTTCTACATAAATAATAATAATAATAATAATAATAATAATAAAATTGAATTTTAAATATCCCTCCCCCTTGTCTGATTTAAACAACTGTTCCCCTCCTCCCCCCCCCCTCCCCGACCCTTTTTTTTTTTAACTGTTCCCCCCAAAAAGTCCATCTTTTTAAGGACTTTCTCACCCAGACTAAGCACTATTCCTACATTAGAAAACCAGACACTGATAAAAGAAAAAACAGAGTGAACACCAGACAAAAAAAAAAACAGAGAAAAAGAAAACATCAAACAAAAGAGGGTGAAGTTGAATTTGAATAACGATCAAGTTTCCGAAACGATATTCAAGTTTCTGTTTCATTTTATCACAGGTTTCTTTCGTAATCCTGTATTTTATTTTATAACTTTAGTTACAAATTGAATCATAATAAGATTGTTTTTGGTGATTTATGAATTAACATTATCTGAATTTGTTGTCATGTTTGTATTTTATGCATGTTGTAAATAGTAAAAATTTAATATCATGCCTCACTTTTCATCCGTACATGACAAAAACAGTATAGAATATTGCTTACACAGATGATAATATTCATAGGCACACGCTAACACATTACAGTAAATAAAAATACGCACAGTGTAAAACCCAAAAATGAAAAATAGGATAAGAAAGAATCGGAGAGATCAAAAGAAGAATAATGTAGAAGATAGTTGAGAGAGTGATCGAAATAAGTGAAATACACATGTTTCTGACAATTTTTTTTACCGTTAAATCGCTAAAAAAGACCCCATCCATTTTCTGGCGAATAGCTATCAAAAACTTGCCGGAATCTGCTGCGCCGCCGTCCCCTCCCTCTTTCCCAACGTCAAACCGGCCATTCCTGCCGTCAAAAGTACCGGAAAACTGGCCAAATCAGCAACTCCGGCAATCAAACGCCCAGATTTGGCCGGAATCAATGTCATAACGTCGAAGCCTATCGCCGTCGCCGCCGTCCCTTTTTCCCTTTCCCGTCGCTGCCGAGCCCTCACCGGTGCCGCCGCCTTTCTTCTTTTCTGTTATTGTCCGCCGAAAAACGAGCTTGATTCGATCTGAGTTTATGGTTTTCTGGTGTTGAAGTAACGTTCCTAGTTACTGTTCTTTGATATTATGGTAATTATTACTTATTTACTAATTTATGTTTAAATATGATTTCATAATATTTATATTTAAGTTATCTATAAATTATGATTAGATCTAGAAATTATAATATTAATTTCAGCATAATTTTGATAATTCTAGTTACTTTTATTTATTTTATTATATTATTATTATTATTATTATTATTTTAATTAATAAATCTTAATAATTTGCTAGTTACGATAATTTATCACTTTAAATAAATATTATTTTTAGTTTACCGTTAAAATAAATAATATTTTGAATAAATAAAATTGTTACGAGTTTATAAAAGATAAATTTATGTTTTAATGTTAGGCAAATTTTAGACATGTTTTAAAATATTCGTCTCATTTAAGAATGCGGCATACACATCTTTCTAAGACATTTTAAAGATTTAAGGATGCGATAATGCACCTTGACATATATTTTTATAAAATTAACTTTCACCGGTTTATTTAATACCTTTCTAAATTAATTTTTCATCGACTAAATACGAGAGTTTTAAATAATTTTGGTATAATAAAAATGAGTGAATTTAGGCCTTAACATAATTTATCAAATAGATTAAATCAAGGTAAGTCAATTAAAGCGACCGTTCTAGAACCACGGGATTCGAAGGGTGCCTCACACCTTTCCCTCGGTCAACAGAATTTCTTACCCAGTCTTTTGTTTTCACAGACCATAATAAAGAGTCATTTTCTTTTGATTAGGGATTCAATAAGGTTACTTGGAACACCATAACTCAATTCCAAGTGGCGACTTTTTTATTAACTAATCCTTATTCAATACCGTCACTTTAATTGGAAAAATCCTTCGACTTCGATCCCTCCAGGCGGAAAAAAAGGGTGTGACATCTCTGGCGACTCCGCTGGGGACTAATAAGAATTCAAGATTTTTATATTGACTTATAATTGCTTTAATTATTGTTGATATTGTGTTTGTTGACCTTATGTGCTACTTGTCGCTTATTTACCGCTTTGACATTGATTGAACTGTATTATATACTGTCTTTTCTTGCGTACCCACTCTGAGTCTCTGAAATAGGATAGAAGGAATGCAGCATATGCATCCTACTTTCTTTTTGAGATAGTTGGAGTGTCAAGGCACCTGGTGAAGGATATAGTCACACATATTAGGCGGGGTTCAGATCGACAACGAAGGCGGTGTTGCCCTGCTACCGACCAAGTTGTCCCTCCCCGGCTCGAGTGTTTGCTCGGGTAAGTTAGTCTAGACACTTATCCCTATTAGGCTTAAACTTAGAAGAACTGAAAGCTCAGAATCTGGTTATCCCTACTAGGTGCCTCTTTATTTGCATCATATGCATTTGACTTAGCGGGACTCGGCACAGGGGCCGGGTCTGTCTAGGACAGGTGACCTACTTTATAAAGACCAACATTTGCATCCTACGTGCTCTTTGATATTTATTTGGAAGGCTTATTTTATTGTTGACCGACTTTTAGGCAACTTTAAAATGCAAAAAAGTATATTATCCTTAAATTCATTGAATTATTTTTCAAAGAAAAATTTTATTTTATTTTATTTTTTTAAAAAAGGAAAATTTTAAATATAATTTTAGAGTTTTCATGAACTACGAGGTCTGATTCTCACTTTTTAGTGAGATACGTAGGAAGTCCTACCCAGGATACGGCCAATTATTTGAAAAATAATAATAATATATTTATTCACAAATTTATTGAAGGATATTTTTGAAAAATAATAATAAGAAGAAAAACTGATTATTTTCATGAATATTATTATCTTTATTTTACTTTCCTTTTATTTTTTCCAAAATTAATCTTAACATAAAAATCATAATAGCTTGAACCTTTAGGGGTCGTGAGCTGAATTTTTGTAAAGTAATAAAATATGTAAACATATGTTTTAACAGTCCTGAACCTTTAGGGATCGTGTGACTAAAAATTTTATACAACTTCATACATAAAACAATCATTCTATTTTTCTTTAAAACTAAATCATTTTATTTTATTTTTTTCTCTTAAGTGTATTTAGGGGTATTGTCTCCAAATATATAGTTAAAGTTGTCTAGAGGTCTGTTATTGCAAAATTTTTGATAGAGTCAATTTGAATAAGTATTTTTCCTAAAAATATTATCAGTCATATTTCTTTCACTTTGATTTTGACAAAATTGTTATTTGCAACTAAGTATGGTCGTAATAGGTTTTACGAGTCAAGTTAAAAATTCTTTTAAAAATTAATGAATTAAGTTCAGCTTAAGTCTAGACATTTATTAATTTCATGTCCTTGTCAATAGGTATAAAATGTCTCCCCGTGTTCGTGGAAAGCGTCCAAAAAGTAAGAGAGATGGGAGTGTACCGCTTCAGGTTATGGATTGTATCCCTTTGCTGCTTTGGTTGTGGTGGAACGAAATGGATACATTCGATTATGACGAGATACATAAGTATTTGGATTTTTTGACCAGTATTATGACAATCAAGCCTGATAGGGAGGTGATTGATGCGTTACTAACCTTCTGGGACCCAAAGAACAATGTATTTTGTTTTTCGGATTTTGAGTTGACTTCTACTGTAGAGAAGATAGCGGCCTATATTGGATATCAGGATATGCATCAGAAGAAACTTATCGCCTCGACACTCATTTCGATAAACAAATTCTACAAACTCATGAACATACGAAACTCAAAAGAAGAATCAATGGAAAAAGGTTGGGTTTCCTTGTAGTTTTTGTACGATAGATACGGAAGACAAGAAGGGTTCAAAAAGTACGGTAAGCAGCTCTGTCATAAGGGGAATTTTGAGGCTTGGAAGGTTCACAGACGATTTGCATTCATGGTAGCCTTTTTAGGCACTATGGTCTTCCCAAGGAGAGAACAAAAAATTAACATTCATTTAGCAGGAGTGGTAAAGATACTGATTAAGAAAGATTACACTATAGTACCAATGATCCTGGCAGATATCTACCGTGTTTTAACTGTTTGTCAGAAAAGAAGGTGTTTTTTTGAAGAATGTAATATCTTGTTACAGATGTGGATTGTGGAGCATCTCTACTGACGTCCTACAATGGTAAGATTTAATCCTGAAATATTCAATCGCATCAAAGATTACGAAGAGAGGTTAGAGAGATTTAAATGCCCAGAAGGAGTTAGAGATTGGGATAAGCTTTTTCATTCTCTGACAGCAGATAAAATCACTTGGAATCTCCCTTGGTTCCCTTGGAGGCAAGTCATACATAGTTCTATCATTCGGCGGTTCTTATTACTAATGGGTATTAGGGGTGTTCAACCGTATGTTCCATTAAGAGTTTTACGTCAGCTAGGAAGGTGTCAAATAATTCCCATAACGGAAAATATGACTGAGTTTGTATTTGAGGTTAGACTAGAGATTTCACTTCCGGAGGAATTGGCCCAGTAGATTTGGGAAGGTTGTCGTATCATGGTGATTAAAACGATGGTCATAGAGCGTGAGAAAGGAGAAGTGCTCCCAGATTACCGTGAATGGTTTGAAGAACAGTCGAGTCCGCCAGTCAGACCAGAAAGATCGATTAGGAAACCTATAGATCAGGAAGCTGCAATCAGGATAGGGATCGAAAGAGCCATGCGGGAACATCATACTGCCAACCAAGCTTTGAGAGAGGAATTAGAGCATGCCAGGGCAAAAATAGAAGAACAACAAAAGGAATTTTCTGAAGAGAGATCCAAGTAAGCAGATATTGAAGTTGCACTTTGAGGACAAATCAAACTGGCTACCACTAGAGGGTCACACGTTACAGAAATCGCCGCATCTCGCCGACAACAACTGCAAGAAGTTGAAAAGAACATGCAAGAAGAATTTAATCGAGAGAGATCTCAGTGTGAGAAGAGTTAAAGGTTGCTTCTGCTCGTGAACAGCGTGCAAGAGAGATGGTTGATTTTCGAGATCGACAGGCCCAGGAATAGGATCAGGCCTTTAGTTCCCTTCGAGGGAAGGTCCGTCGTGTAGCACAAGATACTGCCAGAATAGGTTTGGATTATCAGCAGTTGGATCATGAGGACTTTTTGGCACAAATACCAGCTTTCGCACAACGTCTCACTACTTCATTGGAGGGCATATATTTGAGTTTGGGAGGACATATTAAGCCGAAGTCTCCTTGAATGGATAGTTCTTTTCTTTGTCATAGTTTTTCATTTTCATTTTTAAAACTTCTTATTTAGATATTATGTCTTTTAGTTTTCAGATGTCAGTTAGTAGGTTTTATCTTAGGAGTTGGATCAGTTATTTTGTCGTATTTATATTATAGAATGTAATAAAGTTGATTGTTTATTTCTATATATATTACATATGTTTTATTTCACTTACTTTAAATATTTTCTTCAATGAAAAAAAAAAGACAAAACAATTTTGTTAAATTTCTCCCGAACTACGTAAGATCTGATTCATGTCCTGGTATGATACGTACGCAACCCTCCAAAGGGTTCGATCATAACTTTTGAAAAAAAAATATGCCTAGAAAAGTTGGGATGAAACACAAAGTCTTCCATGATAGGTTGAAAAATGCATATAGAAGCATGACATATAACTTGGCATTAAAATGTGTTAGAAATATAACACTCACCCGTTTGCTACTTGGTTACAAAAAGATAAAGTAATTGGTGGTTGGTTTGTGGTTTAAACTGACATCACATTCATATAATACCAGATACAAGGGTAAAAGAAAAATGACCAGCAGAGAAGGTATAGGGTCTGACAGTGAAGAAGAGTAAAATCAGTTGATTTCGTAGGAAGTAACATCAATGGAAGAAATAAAGTCATTGAAACAACAGATGGCAGAGATATGCCTAGCTTGATTGAATGGACAAGTACCGCCTTCTTCAATCCCTGGACTTTCGACTTCGAATGATCCAAATTCTGACCCAGCTCGAACTAGTGATCCATTTTACCCACTAGGATTTGACCCATTTGCTAATATGTTTGGAGTTGCTGGTACTTCTACCATGTACCCACCGAATCCGTCTGTCACAAATAACCCATTTTTTACTTCTGTAGCACCAGCTACTGCGGGTACTCAACCGACAGTGCCGAAGAATATGGGAAAACCAAGTCATGATATGTTATATCCTCCTGAAATGACTTTCAAATCCCAAAATCCACCTTATCATGTTCATCAACATGATACTCCTATCGTGATTGAGAAGATTGCTAAGAATGAGGAACATGAGGAGATGGCTAGAAAAGTTAGAAGCTTGGAGCAGAGTATGAGAAATATGCAAGGATTAGGTGGACCAAAAAGTATTTTATACAAGGATTTGTGTATGTTTCTTGATGTCCATTTGCCGATAGGGTTCAAAATGCCAAAGTTTGACAAATATGAAGGACACGGCGATCCTGTAGCTCATTTGAAAAAGTTTTGCAATCAATTAAGGGGAGCAGGAGGAAAAGAAGAATTATTGATGGCTTACTTTGGAGAAAGCCTTACTGGGATAGCTTCTGAATGGTTCATTGATCAAGACATTTCCCGTTGGCACGTATGGGATGACATGGCTCAGGATTTCGTTCAATAATTTTAATATAACATTGAGATAGTGCCAGATTGCACTACGCTTACCAACATAAGAAAAAAGATGATCGAAAGTTTTCGAGAATATGCCGTCAGATGGAGAGAGCAGGCTTCAAGAGTCAGACTATCTATAACAGAATCTAAAATGATTGATATTTTTCCGCAAGCACAAGAGCTTGATTATTTCCATCATTTGCTCTTTACTATCGGAAGCACATTTTCTGAAGTTATCAAAGTTGGAGATATGGTAGAATACAGAATCAAGTCAGAAAAGATTATCAGCTAGGCCGCTTTGAAAGCAACAACACAGGCAATTTAAAGTGGTACAGAAAGTTTCGGGGGAAAGAAAAGAAAAGAGGATGTAGCAAATGTCGTGCCAAGTCCATGACAAAATTGGAGGGGTGCGCGTCAAACATATGCACAAAATCCATTATGTTTTGTTCCTTTACCTAAATATCCTATTTACAATGCACAACCATATGTTTGGGCTCCTTCTTAAATACAATGGCGTGCACCAGCCATCCAAAATCATCTACCAGTCCCGATAGTTCAAAGGGGCCATCCCAGGTCTAATTTTTGGCCTAGAGCAGACTTCAAAAGGGATAACATGATAAAAGATAATTTCACTCCTATTGGAACATCTTACACCAGTTTATTTCATAGGATGAGAAAAGCAAATTTTCTAAACCCAATTGAGAGAAGGATCCTGAATCCTCCTCCAAAGAACTTGAACTATTCTAGAAGATGTGAATACTGTTTTGATGCCCCAGGGCACGACACTGAGAAATGTTGGTATCTGAAAAGAGTCATTCAAGAGTTGATTAATACCAAACAGATCATGGTAGGAAGTCAAGACGCTCCAAATGTCAATCAAAATCTGCTGCCAGATTATAATAAAACAAATATGCTCGAAGTGATACTCAGCAGTGAAGATGCTACGATTTCCTTTAAGCCGATCATTAAAATTAAAATTGATTCAAAAAAATCAGCAAATGCTGTGGATTTGAAAAAAGAAAAGACTGCAGAAGCGGAGGTAGTGATGACAAAACCCAAATCATCGAATGCTCCCTTGGTGGTGGGAAAAGAGATTTCAGAAAATATTGGGTCAAGTCAAATAAAACCGAAACTCATTATTCTCGGAAGATCCAATAAGCCTCTTTTAATCATAGAAGGAACTTTCATAGCTCCTATTATTATTAAACCAGTGGCACAACTGCCTATGGTTGATACTAAGGTAGTTCCTTGGAATTATGATCGCGTTGTGGTGATGCACAAGGGAAAAAAGTGGATGAAGATGTAGATAAAGTAGGGGGATTAACTCAATCTGGAAGATGTTATGCTCCAGTAGAGTTAAGAAAGAATAAACAAGGCAGTGAAGAACGAATGACAGTCAAAAAACCTGTCACTGATGAAGAAACTGAAGAATTCTTAAAGAAAATGAAATTGCCAGAACATTCTATTGTAGAACAGTTGAAGAAGACACCAGCATAAATTTCTTTATTGTCTTTATTGATGCATTCAGAGGAACACCGCAAGGCTATAATGAAGATTCTTAATGAATCATGTGTTTCCAGTGAGATTAGAGTGAATCAGCTGGAAAAAGTTGTTGGAAGGATTCTTGAAGCAAATAAAATTACTTTCTTAGACGATGAATTGCTATGGAAGGTACTGAGCATAATAAAGGTCTGTACATTTATGTGAAATGTGAATATTCCATCATCACTCGAGTGTTAATTGATGGAGGATCAGGTGCTAATATTTGTCCTATGTCAACTTTTCAAAAGTTGAATGTTAATGTAGAAAGGATCCGACCTAATAATGTATGCATCAAAGGTTTTGACGGATCAAAAACTGATGTCATTGGTGAAATAGAGTTCATATTGGCAATTGGACCTATGGAGTTTGCTATGGATTTCCAAGTGATGAACATTGAAACTTCCTATAATATGTCATTGGGAAGGCCATGGATTCATAGGGCTAAAGTAGTCGCATCAACATTGCATCAAATGGTCAAATTTGAACACGACAGGCAAGAAATAATTGTTCATGGTGAAGGAGATTTATCCATGTATAAAGACTACTTCGTTTCCTTTATCAAAGAAGATGCTGCAGATAATGTATTAATTCATCAAGCTTCTGAGGTAGTGGTTGTTGAGCATATCCTTGAGGGAATCTCATTGCAAGACTACAATTGTCCTCTGCATCTGTTTTGGTAGTGAATGAAATATTGAAGTATGGTTTTGAACCAGGAAAAGGTCTAGGGATGTTTTTGCAAGGTATAGTTCATCCGGTAAACCTCTATGAGAACTTTGGTACTTTTGGTTTAGGATACGAGCCTACTGCTGAAGATATAAAGAAGGCTAAAAAGTGTAAGAAAGAGTCATGGTCACTAACTAAGCCGATAGCACCACTTCAAGAGTCTTTTATCAAATTCAGTGTTGTTGGATCCTCCAAGTTACCTGCTGCAGAATCAATGAATGATGATGATGCAAAGTTGATTGGCCTTTTTCAGAATATGTTCATTGAAGCTGATATGGTTAAAATTGGGGAAGGTACCAGCATGCAGATGTGCAATTTGTCGGCCCTGATATCCAGCTTAACAATTGGGAGGCCACTTCTCTCCCCATTATAAAGGAGTCTTGGTAGTTTGTTTGTTTTTCTTACAGTCTTAGTAGTTTGTTTGTTTTTACTCCTGTAATTTGAATCATTCTAGGATTGTAATTCAGAACTTTAAATTGTAATTCAGAACTTTAAACTTGATATTTTAGGTTAAAACTCTTTTTATCTATGTTTTTAATAAAGCGTAGTTTTCCTTTATTTTATTTTGAGTCTGATTTTTATTTATTTATTTTTTATCATACAGTTCTTTTATGCTAATTCTAATAATATGACATGCATGAAGAATTGTCAACCAGATTTAAAAACCCAATCTAATTATGAAATAATAAATAAAGAAGTTGAATATGATGAAGGAGAAACATTTGAGGATATAAGCAAAGATTTCAAAAAGTTTGAGAATAAGACAAATCCCAATTTAGAAGAAACTGAGGCGATCAATTTAGGAGATCATAAAAATATTAGAGGGACTAAGATAAGTGTACATGTTTAACCACAACAAAAAAAAGCTATAATTGAAGCTTTGCATGAGTATAAAGACATCTTTGCGTGGTCTTACGATGATATGCCCAGTTTGAGCATTGATTTGGTAGTTCACAAGTTGCCAATTGATCTTGCTTTCCCTCCTATCAAACAAAAGCTAAGAAAGATCAAAACTGACATGAGTGTAAAAATTAAAGAGAAAATCATGAAGCAACTTGAGGCTAAAGTCATTCGAGTGACCCAGTATCCTACTTGGTTGGAAAATATTGTCCCTGTTCCAAAGAAAGACGGCAAAGTTTGGATGTGTGTTGATTATCGTGATCTAAATAAAGCAAGTCTGAAAGATAATTTTTCACTTCTCAATATTCATATTTTGTTGCACAATTGTGCCAAACATGATCTTGCTTCTTTTGTGGATTTTTATGCGGGGTATCACCAGATCATTATGGATCTAGAAGATGCGGAAAAGACATCATTTATTACGCCATGAGGAATATATTGCTATCGAGTCATGCCTTTTGGACTAAAAAATGCTGGGGCAACTTACATGAGGGCAATGAGAACAATGTTTCATGACATGATGCACAAAGAGATTGAAGTCTATGTGGACGACGTGATCATTAAGTCGAGAAAATAATCTGATCATGTCAAAGATTTGAGAAAATTCTTTGAAAGGCTTTAAAGGTATGATCTCCAATTTAACCCAGCAAAATATTTATTTGGAGTTCCATCAGGAAAATTTTTGGGTTTTATAGTCAGTCGACGTGGCATTGAGTTAGATCCTTCAAAAATAAAAGATATTCAAGATCTGCCTCCACCAAAAAATAAAACGAAGGTGATGAGCTTACTTGGAGGGTTGAATTATATCAGTAGATTCAATGCTTAACTTACAACAACGTATGAGCCAATATTCAGGTTATTGAAGAAAAATGCTAAAGTTGAATGGACTAAAGAATGTCAAGAGGCATTTGATAGAATTAAGAGGTACTTGTCGAATCCACCTATTTTGATTCTTCCAGAGCCAGGCACACCCTTGATATTGTACATGTCTGTGTTAGATAATTCTTTTGGCTGTGTATTGGGTCAACATGATGTCACGAGCAGAAAAGAACAAGCCATCTACTACCTCAGCAAAAAGTTTACCACTTATGAGGCTAAGTACACTCTTCTTAAGAAGACGTGTTGTGCCTTAACTTGGGTAGCCCAAAAGATGAAACTTTACTTGTCATCTTATACTACTTATGTCATCTCTCGTATGGATCCTTTAAAGTATATTTTTTAGAAGCCCATGCCCACAAGAAGACTCGCAAAATGGCAAATATTGATCACAGAGTTTGATATTGTCTATGTGATACGAACTGCAATGAAAGCTCAAGCTTTAGCGGATCATTTGGCTGAAAATCCTATTGATGAGAAGTATGAGCCATTGAAGAATTATTTTCTAAATGAAGAAGTTTTGTGTGTTGATGAGATTATTTTTGATAATTGCTATTCAGGCTGGATGTTATTCTTTGATGGAGCTGCTAATGTAAAAGGAGTGGGGATAGGAGCGATTTTTATTTTTGAATCAGGACAATATTATCCTATGACAGCCCAACTTCAATTTTATTGTACTAATAATATGGCAAAATACAAAGCTTGCATTCTGGGATTGAGATTAGACATTGACATGGGGATTCAAGAACTGTTGGTATTGGGAGATTCAGATTTATTAGTCCACCAAATCCAAGGAGATTGGGAGACTCGTGATTCGAAACTCCTATCGCATAGAGGTTGTTTGCAAGATCTTTGTCAACAATTTGTATCAGTGAAGTTTAAACACATTCCCAAAGCTCATAATGAGATTGCTGATGCTTTAGCGACCTTATCTTCGATGCTTCAACATCCCGATAAAACTTATATTGATCTTTTGCAT
This sequence comes from Capsicum annuum, assembly GCF_002878395.1. Taxonomy (NCBI): domain Eukaryota; kingdom Viridiplantae; phylum Streptophyta; class Magnoliopsida; order Solanales; family Solanaceae; genus Capsicum; species Capsicum annuum. Next base: position 230,516,673 of record NC_061113.1, read on the forward strand.
ATACAGATTCATGATCAATATGCATATTGCAATGTTGTTGATGAAGAACTTGATGGAGAGCCGTGGTTCCATGATATCAAAGAATATATTCAGAGTGGGAAATATTCTGTACATGCCGATGGTAATCAAAAGAGAACTATTAGACATTTGTCTAGTGGATTTTTCCTAAGTGGAGGAATCTTGTATAAGAGGACTCCTGATTTGGGACTTTTGAGATGTGTAAATGCTAAAGAAGCTTCAAAAATCATGACTGAAGTACATTTTGGGATTTGTCGATCACACATGAGTGGGTATGTTTTGGCAAAGAAAATACTCCGAGCAGGCTATTATTGGCTCTCCATGGAGCGAGATTCCATCAGTTTCGTTCAGAAATGTCATGAATGCCAGGTACACAGAGACTTGATACATTCTCATCCATCTGAGTTGCATACAATCACTGCTCCATGGCCTTTTGTGGCTTGGGGAATGGACGTGATTGGACCAATTGAACCTAAGGCCTCGAATGGACATAGGTTCATCTTAGTAGCCATTGATTATTTTATGAAGTGGGTGGAAGCAATGACTTTTAAGTTAGTGACCAAGAAAGTGGTGGTTGATTTTATTCACTCCAACATCATTTGTCGATTTGGCATTCCAAAAATAATTGTCATCGATAATGCTGCAAATATCAATAGTCATTTGATGCAAGAAGTGTGCCAACAATTTAAGATTATGCATCGAAATTCTACTCCTTATCGCCCAAAGGCAAATGGGGCTGTAGAAGCTGCCAACAAGAACCTAAAGAAAATACTCTGTAAGATGGTGTAGGGTTTCCGACAATGGCATGAAAAGTTATCTTTTGCTTTGTTGGGTTATCGTACTACAGTTCGAACATCAATTGGTGCAACTCTTTACTTGTTAGTGTATGGAACTGAAGCAGTTATACCTGCAGAGATTGAGATTCCATCCCTTCGAGTAGTTGTGGAAGCTGAAATTGATGATAACTAATGGGTCAAGAATCGTTTGGAGCAATTAAGATTGATTGATGAAAAAAGATTGAAATCGGTATGTCATGGACAACTATACCAGAAGAGAATGACACGAGCATATAACAAAAAGATGCGTCACAGATATTTTGAAGTTGGTCAGTTAGTACTAAGACGCATCCTTCCTCATCAGATTGAAGCTAAAGGCAAATTTTCTCCTAATTGTCATGGACCATTCATGGTGAAGAAAGTGTTACCTAATGGCGTGTTATATCTGACTGATGTAGAAGGAAAAATGGAGGGAATACCGGTCAATACTGATGCAATTAAAAGATATTATGTATGATATTCATGTACAATTATATTATGTATGTTTTATACTTACATTTTTAAAGATTTGAAATGATGAAGGCATTTTGTTCTACTATTCGAATAATATATCAACCTTTGCTTACCCATTTGATCTTTTATTTTTCTTCGTACCCCTCTTTTGGAATAAAAAAAGTTGAAAAAAATATAAATTAAAAAAAATCAATCAAAAATTCAAAATCAAACAAAAGAATGATGTTTCCTGAACTATGTTTGACCTGATTCTTGCTATGACAAGATACGTAGGCAGCCCTACTCCGAGGTTCGGTCTAATCAGAAGAAAATTCAAATTACCCAGAATGAAATGAAACTGGGTCAAAAATTTATTTTCTTAAAAGAGTCGATTCCAAAAGTTGTATGTTTCACCCAATGTTATATAAATTTTTTAGCCTCATGCCGACCTTTCTTTCTAACCCTATCCAAAAGCCAAGTTACAACCAAAGAAAGACCTTCGGATCAATCTTTGAGAATGTCAAGGCTAAACATATTATGAGTGCATGATATTTCATATTTTGGGTATTTATTTAAAAAAAATGAAAATGAGAGAGTCTTATTAGTGAATATCCTTTCGGGCACCATAAGAAGACTGTGAGCTGAGACAGAAATGAAAAAGAGATAGGCTCATTGGCAAACCCATTGAGGTGCCACTAGCCGAAGAAAGGTTGTTATCAAGAAGGAAAAAGTTCAAGATTGGCTTAATTTCAAGATCAATAAGTGGACAAAAGTTGTAATGATTGGTGTGGGTAGATCTGGTTGTTTGATTCAAAATGCATGCTATAATCACCAGAATCGGTTTCCACATTCTATTAAGTTTTCTCTTTGTTTTGAAAAAGAGATGCCTATTGTCTTTTTCTTTTTCTTTTATTTTAAATTTCGATTTTTTGTGTCTTTGTCATCAAATGAAAATTTTTTGTTGTCTTTTGAGTCAAATTCACGTCAGGTCGAGTGAGAAAAGACTCCAAACTCGCTACTAACTCCTTTAAGGGTACAAAGCAAGACAAATTGTCGATGCACAGAGATAACGTTTCAAAGTAAAAGTAAGGTACTCAAGATGATTGTGATTTGACCATTTTAAACTCGTGAAAATCTAAGGGATGTATTGGAAGCTAAACTCAGAAGCATCATACAACAGAAATATGATTTGAGTTAAGGATCTCATAGTCAAAATTCTGAGTCAGAAGTATGACAATTCAATGAATATTATCATGGATTGGAAAAGATTTGAGTATGGAAAGTGCGAGAGCGGCCACTTCAAAAGCCAAATGCCACAAACCAACCACCACATGTTTTAAGAAACTCACAATTTTTCTTTGTTTGGAACATAGATGAAATAATTATTTTCAAATAAAGGATGCGATTTCACACTTCTCTCAATGCAATAAGTATGGCTACAACATCCAATGCTGGATCTCGGTCATGGTAAACTTTATTCTTTGCGATATATATTAAGATCCAGTGACACATAAATTTTTCCAGTACAAACTGGGGCAAAAATTTTATGTGTGTTGTATGGGAATTTTTTTTATGCTCAGGACCCTCCTGAAGAATGGGATAGGACCCTCCTGAAGAATGAAATTTATTTTATGCTCAAGATCCTCCTGAAGAATGGGACAGGACCCTCCTGAAGAATGAGAATTTATTTTATGTCCAGGACCTTCCTGAAGAATGGGATGTTATTTTCTGATTCACTGTTTACTTTGAGTTCAGGAGCCTGCCTGAAGAACATGATGAAGAAATTGTAAATCCAGGAGCCTGCCTAAAGAATAGGGTGAAGAAAAAGGAAGTCTAGGAGCCCGCTTGAAGAACAGGGTGAAGAAAAAGAAAGTCCAGGAGCCCTCCTGAAGAACAGGATGGACAAATTGTAAGTCCAGGAGCCTGCCTGAAGAATAGGGTGAAGAAAAAGTAAGTCCAGGAGCCCGCCTGAAGAACAGGGTGAAGAAGTTGTAAGTCCAGGAGCCCGCCTGAAGAACAGGATGAAGAAAAAGAAAGTCCAGGAGCCGCCTGAAGAACAGGGTAAAGAAATTATAAATCTAAGAGCCCGCCTGAAGAATAGGGTGAAGAAAAAGGAAGTCTAAGAGCCCGCCTGAAGAACAGGATGAAGAAATTATAAGTCCAGGAGCCCGCCTGAAGAATAGGGTGAAGAAAAAGCAAGTCCAGGAGCCCGCCTGAAGAATAGGGTGAAGAAAAAGGAAGTCCAGGAGCCTGTCTGAAGAACAGGGTGAAGAAATTGTAGATCCAGGAGCCCGCCTGAAGAAAAGGGTGAAGAAAAAGGAAGTCTAGGAGCCCGCCTGAAGAACAGAGTGAAGAAATTGTAACTCCAGGAGTCCAGCCCGCCTGAAGAATAGGGTGAAGAAATTGTATGACCAGGAGCCCGCCTGAAGAACAGGGAGAAAGAAATAACAAGTCAGGAGCTCACCTGAAGAATAGAGTGAATTTTCAAGTTCAATTCATGAAGATTTGAATTAAGATTCTAGAGATTACAATTTTTATTTTATTTTTTATTTTATTTTTGATAGTCAGTTAAATGTAAAATCAGAAGTCGTCAATCGAAAACTCGATGGAATCTCACTCGATTTTAACTTTTTCTCTCACCAAATTACTTTTGAACTACTCGTGACCTGATTCCCTTATAACCCGGGATAGATAGGATGTCCAAAAATAGGACTCGATCATATTTTTATTTTTATTTATATTTATATTTTTACCTTTCAAACAATTGGAGGTCAAAAATCATATCTTGTCTACTTCTTTGTACGAAAAATCTTCGAGATCCACACAAAGAGGGGCAAAAATGTAGACACTGATTTTTGATCCTCCTTAATTTTTTAACTCGTTTATCGATATTAAATATTTATATTTATATTTAATCATATATTATTTAGATTCTTATTTTTATTTTTAGTAAATTTTTAGTTAAAAAAAATAATTATATAAATTTAATTTTTATATATATATATATATATATATATATATATATATATATTATTTTATTTATTTTATTTTATTTTTATTTATTTTATTTTCTAATTTTAAAAAAATATTAAAAATTAAAAAATATTTTCCTTTTATAAATTTTTAATAAATAAATTAGTAGTTTAAATACTATTTTATCATATTTATATTTGTCTATTTATAAATTGTTATTATGTTTTATTAAATATAAAATTGATATATTATTATTAATGTGTTATTATTTCATTTATTTACTATTATTATTATCTTTATTTATTATTACTATTATTTTATACATAAAAAATAAAAATAATAATAATAAAAAAATGAATTTTAAATATCCCTCCCCCTTATCTGATTTAAACAATTGTTCCCCCTTTTAAAAAAAAACTGTTACCCTCCAAAAGTCCATCTTTTTAAGGACTTTCCCACCCAGACTACGTACTATTCCTACATTAGAAAATCAGACACTAAAAAAGACAGAGTGAACACCAGACAAAAAAAACAGAGAAAAAGAAAACATCAAACAAAAGAAGGTGAAGTTGAATTTGAATAACGATCAAGTTTCCGAAACGATATTCAAGTTTCTGTTTCATTTTATCACAGGTTTCTTTCGTAATCCTGTATTTTATTTTATAACTTTAGTTACAAATTGAATCATAATAAGATTGATTTTGGTGATTTATGAATTAACATTCTATGAATTTGTTGTCATGTCTGTATTTTATGCATGTTGTAAATAGCAAAAATTTAATATCATGTCTCACTATTCATCCGTACATGACAAAAATAGTATAGAATATTGCTTACACAGATGATAATATTCATAGGCACACACTAACACATTACATTAAATAAAAATACGCACAGTGTAAAACCCAAAAATGAAAAATAGGATAAGAAAGAATCGGAGAGATCAAAAGAAGAAGAATGTAGAAGATAGTTGAGAGACTGATCGGAATCAGTGAAATACACATGTTTCTGACAATTTTTGTTTTACTGTTAAATCGCTAAAAAAAACCCCATCCATTTTCTGGCGAATAGCTATCAAAAACTTGCCGGAATCCACTGCGCCGCCGTCCCCTCCCTCTTTCCCAACGTCAAACCGGCCATTGCCGCCGCCAAAAGTACCGAAAAACCGGCCAAATCAGCAACTCCGGCAATCAAACGCCCAGATCTGGCCAGAATTAATGTCACAACGGCGAAGCCTAGCGCCGTCGTCCCTTCTTTCCCTTTCCCGTCGCTGGAGAGCCCTCACCAGTGCCGCCGCCTTTCTTATTTTCCGTTACTGTCTGCCGAAAAACTGGCTTAATTCGATCTGAGTTTATGATTTTCTGGTGTTGAAGTAACGTTCCTAGTTACTGTTGTTTGATATTATGGTTATTATTACTTATTTACTAATTTTATGTTTAAATATGATTTCATAATATTTATATTTAAGTTATCTATAAATTATGATTAGATCTAGAAATTATAATATTAATTTCAGCATAATTTTGATAATTCTAGTTACTTTTATTTATTTTATTGTTACATTATTATTATTATTATTATTATTATTTTAATTAATAAATCTTAATAATTTGCTAGTTACGATAATTTATCACTTTAAAGAAATATTATTTTTAGTTTACCATTAAAATAGATAATGTTTTGAATAAATAAAATTGTTACGAGTTTATAAAAGATAAATTTATGTTTTAATGTTAGGAAAATTTTAGACACGTTTTAAAATATTTGTCTCATTTAAGAATGCGACATACGCATCTTTCTGAGATATTTTAAAAATTTAAGGATGCGATAATGCACCTCGACATATATTTTTATAAAATTAACTTTCACCGGTTTATTTAATACCTTTCTAAATTAACTTTTCATTGACTAAATACGAGAGTTTTAAATAATTTTGGTATAATAAAAATGAGTGAATTTAGGCCTTAACATAATTTATCAAATAGATTAAATCAAGGTAAGTCAATTAAAGCAACCGTGCTAGAACACGGGATTCGAGGGGTGCCTCACACCTTTCCCTCGGTCAACAGAATTTCTTACCCAGTCTTTTGTTTTCACAGACCATAATAAAGAGTCATTTTCTTTTGATTAGGGATTCAATAAGGTTACTTGGAACACCATAACTCAATTCCAAGTGGCGACTTTTTTATTAACTAATCCTTATTCAATACCGTCACTTTAATTGGAAAAACCTTCGACTTTGATCCCTCTGGGCGGAAAAAAGGGGTGTGATATGTTTGATTGAGAACTAACAACTTATTTGGATGACATGTAATTTCATAATGTATTGTATTGTACTGGGGGAGTAGTAGGGATGCATGTAAGCAGTGTGTGGGATAGGATAACAAATCATATTATAAAATAGCTAGAGCGGTGTTAGAGATTTTAAGGGGTAATGTCGAGGGAACATTGAGGGGAATGGTGGTGCAATAGAGCAATCCAAGATAAAGTGAAAGTCAACAGGGTGTTCTATGTTTAGTGTGTAGAGATGAAAGGCGAGGAAGAAAGAAGAAAAATAAGTAAAAGGTATAAGATAGTGAAGAAAGAGGGGAAGTTAGCGGTTACAACTATCGAGACGACAACTTTTGAATGATTGTATGAAAAATGATCGGACAAAGGAAGGAAAAAGAAGTTTTACAGGATAGCCAGTGTTTTGGAAAGTAAAAGAACATGCTTGTAGTTTTGATAATTGACAAATAAGAACCTGGTTTACTACTTATTGTCTTTTATATGTTGTGTCCTGTGAACCAGGTCCCCGACAGTTGTGAACGAGTTCCCAGAGTAGGTGACATGAATACACAAAGAAATCAAGTGCAAATAAGGAAGATTGGAGGCATGCAATAAAGAAGAAAATAAACAAATGAGCAAAGAAGGAAAGAACAAAACAAAGAAAGAATGAAATAAATGAGCAAAGAAGAAAAGAAATAAAAAGAAGAAATAGAGTCTAAAGAGGATTCAAAGTTTCCTTATATGATGCAATCTCCTTATATTATAAGGAAAGGAATCACCTAATTCCTTACAGGAAACCATGTTCCATTTGAAGAAGGAGTCCTAGTCCATGATATTCTAGGGTATGAAAAATCTCTACCATATATATGGCATGAAGATCATTGAGAGCCGCAACCTATTGTATATCCACGAAATATATCATCTTGAGAGCAATAGCCATCAGAGCAAAAACTTCAGGAGTTCATCACAGCAAAACAGAAATCTGGTTCACAGTTTTTGATCGATTTGCATTACTAAAAGATGAAGTTTGGGAGGTTTAAGGCTAAAGTTAGTAGTCTTTGTTGATGTCATCAGTTGGAGTAAATTGATGAGTTTTGAGTCTGTAATAGGATAGATTCTGAGTTGTAATATTTTCTATTATTGAATGTTGTGAGTGTGAGTAATAAGAAGTGGGTTTGACTTCTTATTTGTGGTGTGTTGTAACAAGAAGAGGGTTTGACTTCTTGTTTGTGAGGCGTTGTAACAAGAAGCGGGTTTGACTTCTCGGAGTGCTCATATATTGGGTAGATCAGTTCGAGTAAACTGTGGAGTTGTGAGTTAAGAGTTAGGTTCTAGGATTGTAGGGTAGTAATCTTAAATAAAACTCTTTGAAATTAGTGGAGATTGGTGGTGAAATCCTATGTAGTGTAGGTCGTGGTTTTTTACTCCCTTAAGCAAGGAGTTTTCCACGGTAAATTTATGTTGCACTTTATTTTACTATTTTTTGTTTGCTGCGATTTCTGAGACCAGGTTCCTGATATGTTAGGTGGGATTAGTTATTTTCTACAGTTGGTATTAAAGCAGGTCTTTTCAATTAAAGTCTAACACTTAGAAAAGGATCAGATGGCTGCCCCACCATCATCTCAAAAAGGTGCTTCACAAATTAGACCACCCCTCTTTAACGGGCAATATTATGGGTGGTGAAAGAATAGAATGATGAACTTCATTATTGGAGAAAATCATGATCTCTGGAATATTGTATTGGATAGACCAACAATCCCAATGAAGCTTGGTGAAGATGGAAAGATACTGGTTCCTAAAGGGAGATTGGAATTTGATAATAATGACAAGATCAATGTTCAAAATAATGCAAAGGCCAAGAAAATCTTAATATGTGAAATTGGCCCTCATGAGTACAATAGAATATCCTCTTTTTCCACTGCGAAAGAAATTTGGGATACTTTGCAAACAACTCATGAAGGTACTAGTCAAGTAAAGAAGTCTAAGATTGATGTACTAAACATAAAATATGAATTATTTAGGATAAAGGAATGAGAGACTATCCAGGAGATGCATACCAAGTTCACATCAATCATTAATGAAATCTACTCTCTCGGTGAAGTTATTCCCAATGGTAAGGCTATTCGAAAATTGTTGAGTGTATTGCCGGAGTCATAGGAATGTAAGGTTGAAGCTATCTCTGAGGCTCCTAACTTGGACACATTAACCATGGATGAGCTCATCGGAAACTTGAAAACGTATGAGCTTAAGAAAAATCAGAAACGTGAAATTACTGGGGACACAAAGAAAAATATTTTAGTTCTAAAAGCTACTAAAAAGGTAGTTTTTGAACCTGAAAATTTGGGACTCATGACTGTGAGATTTCAAAAGACAGTAAGGAAGAGCTTGAAGTCACAAAACAGAAACCAGGTTCCAAGAAATTATGAAAGGGAAAATCATTAGGAAGTGTGTCACAAGTGTGGCAGCCCTAAACACTTCATCAAATTTTGTCCTTTATGGACAACGGAGCACAAGAAAAATAATCAACAAAAGAAGGAACTGGTTCTTTCGTCACATAGAATGATGAAAAAATATGAAGCTGATATTGATGTTAAAAGGGCTCTTGCTAAAATGAGAAACTCTTTTGATGAATTTGAAGATGAAGAACCACAAAATCGGTCATTACTGGCTGTGGTGGAATTCGGTGATGAGGACACTCTAGCACTTGTTGCAATTGCTGATTCGAATGATGAACAATAATAAGAAAATTCTAAAGAGGCCATACTTTCACACATGTCAAGTTCAGACTTAGATGGTGATATTAAGCATGGAGAATACGAGGTATGTTTTCTTGATCTTAAACCTGAACTCAAAAAAATTTTCTAAAAGAAAACTTGAAATTTTGGCTTATGTTCTTATTGATGCCTATTATTCTACTTGTTCTGACAAGAATCAGCTTATGAATGACTATGCATCTTTAAGAATGGACTATCAAAGTCTTGATGAAGAAAACTGTTCCTTGAAAAACTCTTTAAAGGAATTTTCTTCTAAAGGAAAAAGCCAAGAAACCACTCTTCAACAATGTTTGGAAGATGACATCAAGAAATTGATTGTAAATCTTCAAGATATTACTGAAAGAAATAGGTCACTACAGGAAGATCTTGCAAGGACTAAAGATGAGTTAGAACATAATAAAAGATGGACCAGGTCCTCAACTCTGTTAACTCAAATTCAAGATAGTCAAACCACCACTAGACATGGGATTGGTTTTAAACCTGAAGAACACAAGTCCTCACAAGGTAATCCTGTTGGATTAAAATTCTGAACTAACTGTGGAAAGGAAGGCCATCTTAGAAATCAATGTCAAGGTAAAATTCGGGCAAACTATAACAATATTAATTTTGTCAAAAAAGGACCTGGTTCTTGTCAGATGAATCATTTTAATTTTGTTAAAAGAAAATCAGGTCCTTACCATGCAAATACTCGAATGAAACAGTCCTCTTGTTTGCCTTTTTGGGCTAGAAGAGATCTCATTCATTCTTTTACTCACCGGAAGGGGCCCAAGTTAATCTGGGTACCCAAGACTAATCTTTAACTAGTGTTTCAGGTGAAGGTGAAAGGAAAATTCAAATCATGATATCTGAATAATACATGTTTTGTACGCATGGTCGAAATACGAGAAAGTTTCCTCTCACTCGCGTATTTCCAAGGTTACAAAGTAGTCCTTGGAAAGAAAAAGAGAAAAAAGGATTAAGACATAACTTGCTGAGCGTCTCTTAGATGCATGACAAGAAAGAGCACTCAAATTCTGAAATCTGGTTCTAAATTAAAGAGTCATGCATATCATGGTTCATAAGTTGCCCAATGCTAAATTCAGTGAAGCAATGCTAAAAATGATCAAAAATCAAGAAGAACGTTAGAATGTGCTAACTTCAATATTGAAGGTTCACTCACATCAATCGGGAAAATTATGCAGTAGGAACCTCAATTTTTTAATTTTGCTGAAAGATGAAGAAATAATTAGTCTTGTTATTAGCAATCTTGATGATCGTGATCTTGAAGAGCTAGTTGACAATGATAGATTTGGTATTACTAGAGATGATTATGAGGATATAGATGGTCAATACTGGAAGAACCTGGTTCATAAAGAGTTCCTGAAAATAATTAAATTCACAATCTAGTAGTGATCCTCATATCAGGGGGTACATGAGACAGGGAGAACCAACATTGAGAATATGCATAGTGAACAAAAAATAGAGGGAAGTGTTGGATGATTAAAGGGTTCAATGCAATGTGAACCTGGTTTCTATTTTCTTGGAGCTTGGTCATATCAAGAAACATTGACACATCATCATGGCTTCCTTAATAATTGGATAGTAAATGAACAATTTTATGTTTTATTGGACATAAAATGTATATCTAATAACTCAGTCTCGTACTGGTACAGGTACATACCTCAGACATATTTTTTTACAGTGGTTAGAAGATCTGTGGATATTACCCTTGCTTTCTTACTAATTGCATCAAGAAATCGAGGAGGTACTCACAAAAGAGAAACTTGATTCCTTATTTATAGTCAGGTATATACCATCTTTTTCAATGCATGTATTTCTTGAGTATGTGTAAAGCTTGAGCACTGGTGAACCTGATTCATTCTTAAAAAGCCAATTCTTCCAAGAAAAAAAACATCAAGAATCCTCTTTTGTCCTTTGAATTTTGAACATCCTTCAATCCCAAACCACTTTTATAAAGAGGATCTCAGTCGTAAAATTATCCTAGCTCCAATTCAGGAGGAACCTGGTCCATTTCCTTCAGTTTCATCATTGTATTATTCAGTAATTCAAACCAGGTTCACAAATCCCAAATCATGGCCTCACCTCTCAAGTTTCTAACTATTTCTTAGGGGAACAACCTTCTTAGAAACAAACTATGATCAGTTCCCTTATTGTTGCTAAATCCATCATTGTTGCAGTAAGTCTGATGAATTTCTTAACCATACATATTTTTCCATAATCCGGGTTTAAAATTCATCAAGAAGAAGTTATTTGATAAAAGTACCTGGAAGGAGTAAGATTTCTGTGCATTTAAACCAGGTTAAAAAAAAGATATAAAAAGGTTTGATCACTCAATTATTGTTTCTCCTACATCTTGCAAATGTACAGTTTGCTTAAAGCTTAAAATACTCAGCTAAAGGTAGACCTCATGTATGCCTAGCATGAAGTATTGTCAAAAAATGCCAAAAAAAAAGCACAATGGTATGGAAAAGCATTCCACTTCTTTTTTTCTCAGCCTTAGTACTTCTTCTACCAGTATATATCCTTGAGCTCCTTTGCCTTCAGTTTTTCTTGTGGTGTTTATGTTTTATCTCATACTCATGATATGATATGATTTGATTGGGGTCCTAAGGGCTTAAATTGGTACATGTCAACTTAAATACGTTTCTTCTCTGCATATCTTGATTGTGTATATAAGATGGTTGATATCCTCAGATTGACTTACCTTATTGTTAACAAGTGTGTGCTGAATAGTGTTGCCTAAGTGGCCATGAGTTAAAATGATATTGCACTTATTGTATGTTCATTGAGTCCTTTGGTTGTTGATTTTCAATGATGCCAAAAGGGGGAAGTTATATGGTGTGGAAAAGGAATATATGAAGCATTGTTTGTCATCATCAAAAAGGAAGAAATTATTTGAAAGTAAGAGAACATATTTGTAGTTTTGATGATTGACAAATAAGAACCTGGTTTACTACTTTTTGTCTTTTATTTGTTGTATCTTATGAACTAGGTCCCAGAGTAGGTAACGTGAATACACAAGGAAATCAAGTGCAAATAAGAAAGATTGGAGGCATCCAATAAAGAAGAAAATAAGCAAATGAGCAAAGAAGGAAAGAAATGAGCAAAGAAAGAATGAAATAAATGAGCAAAGAAGGAAAGAAATAAAAAGAAGAAATAGAGTCTAAAAAGGATTCAAAGTTTCCTTATATGATGCAATCTCCTTATATTATAAGGAAAGGAATCACCTAATTCCTTACAGGAAACCATGTTCCATTTGAAGAAGGAGTCCTAGTCCATGATATTCTAGGGTATGACAAAGATCCATCATATATATCGCATAAAGATCATTGAGAGCTGCAACCTATTGAATATCCACGAAATATATCATCTTGAGAGCAATAGCCATTGGAGCAAAAACTTCAGAAATTCATCACAGCAAAACAGAAACCTGGTTCACAGTTTCTGATCAATTTGCAATACTGAAAGCTGAAGTTTGGAAAGTTTAAGGCTAGAGTTAGTAGTCTTTATTGATGTCATCAATTGGAGTAAATTGATGAGTTTTGAGTCTGTAATAGGATAGATTTTGAGTTGTAATATTTTCTATTATTGAATGTTGTGAGTGTGAGTAATAAGAAGCGGGTTTGACTTCTTATTTGTGGTGTATTATAACAAGAAGAAGGTTTGACTTCTTGTTTGTGAGGCGTTGTAACAAGAAGAGGGTTTGACTTCTTGGAGTGCTCATATATTGGGTAGATCAGTTTGAGTAAACTGTGGAGTTGTGAGTTAAGAGTTAGGTTCTAGGATTGCGAGGTTGTAATCTTGAACAAAGCTCTATGAAATTAGTGGAGATTGGTGGTGAAATCCTACGCAGTATAGGTCGTGGTTTTTTACTCCCTTGAGCAAGGAGTTTTCCACGGTAAGTTTATGTTGCACTTTATTTTACTGATTTTTGTTTGTTGTGATTTCTGAGACCAGGTTCCTGATACGTATGGTGGGATTAGTTATTTTCTACACAGTGCATCAAAGACTATGATGGCAACGTATCGATGGAAAAGGTGCACATTAGACAATGATGATAGATTTATTTTCATAAACTCTAGAATGAATAGAGGGACGAGAAAATTGTATTTGGAGATTTGGAACATTCTGAGAGTCGTCGAGAATTTAGATGATGTAGGGATATGAGATTTTGCAGAGGTTTTCTTTAAAAGAAAATGTAATTTAGTTTGGCCAAAAAACCTAGGTAGTTTTCAAATAAATCCAATGGTGGGTCAAACCTTGCTAGTCGGTAATAGCCGAAGGAAAGAAAAGTGAGACAAATGAAGAGAAGGGGCTATTCATAGGATAAGCAAGTGAAGGACGACCAGGTCAAACAAGATTTTGTTGAAATTTTGGAAAAAGCATGGACTAGGCTGGACTGGGGTAGCGAACTAATTTGTTTAATGTCATTTTAAGGACGTCTTAAGTATACAAAAAATGGATATGAGTTACAATGATTTCGTTGTACATAAATAGAGATGATATTAAGTATTGTAACCACTATAAGGCATCAAGTTGTTAAGAACTATGAAGGTTTAAGAGAGAATAGTGGAGATTAGGATGCAGAGGGATGTACCAATTACTGATAACAAATTTGGATTCATTCAACGATGGTTCACCACAAAATTTATTCATCTCATGAAGAGATTGGTAAGATGTATTGAAAGATGAAGAGAGATTTGCATATGTTCATTGACTTAGAAATAACTTGCGGGAAATGTTTAAAGGCTACTAGAGGGGGCCAAGAACCGGGTGAAATTTCACAATCAATTATAGTTTAGAACCTAATTACATTACATAACTATAATTTGCATAGTTACGATTCATAACTACTGTTTTGGTTCAATATGCGTGCATCCCATGTATGTTCATTGACTTAGAAATAACTTGCGGGAAATGTTTAAAGGCTACTAGAGGGGCCAAAGACCAGGGTGAAATTTCACAATCAATTATAGTTTAGAACCTAATTACATGACTTAACTATAATTTGCATAGTTATGATTCATAGTTACTGTTTTGGTTCAATATGCGTGCAACCCATGTATGCATTCGCTCAAATTCATCGAATCAATGCATATCATTGCGGTGGGATACAAGCACGATAAATTGTCCATGCATGTTCACTCAATTTTATTGTATTAATGCATATAATTGTTATTTTTTGATTAATAAAACATGTATTTATAACATGAACTTCAACAAGAAGTTTAAACAAACTTTAGAACGACAAAGAAGTTCAAACTATTTCTGGAAAATAGTAAACAAACCTATAGAAAGAGATGAAGATTAGATGATTCAAGTCCACTGAGTGTGTCCTTAAGAAAATTATTTTCCTCAAGTACCCGAAGTTATGAATATATCCTCCCAAGAAAAAATGAATCGCTTCAGTAGAATGGTGGTGCCTCAAATTCTGCTAAACAATGAACTCACTCAACGATAGAAAATCACACTTGAGCTTTGTAAGAAAAAAAAAATTAACTTCAAATTCATTCCAATGTTTGAGGACCAAGCAAATATTTATTGCTTGCGGTGGCAAAATAAAGGATTAGACGTCCCCCATGCTACGGTTCCCTGCAGTTCAAATCTGATGCCGTTTTAGGTTAGGGAGTTGGACGATAATAACTCCTCCGCATCCCAAAGCGTGTTGCCCTCCTAGGTGCGCGCAACACTAAGTAATCCAAGTCAACCCACATTACTGACTAACGGTGAAACATCGGATCCATGTGTCCTCTGTATCCCAAAGCATGTCGGATCCATGCGTAGACCCATCCGCCTCCCCAAATGACAATAGCAGTGCAACACTAAGAGCCCGTTTGGCCATGAATTTTTTTGTCTTTTTCTCAGAAAATATTTTTGAAAAATATTTTCGGAGTTGGAAATTGTTGTGTTTGGCCATGAAAATTCGAAAAATAATTCCAAATTTTTTTTTTCTGAAAAGGGAAAATAGGTTTTTGGTGCTTTCTCAATTTTCCAAATCCAATTTCAACTTTTATTATTATTACATATAACCCCATTCTTTTAAATTTTTACATAAAACTCTCTTTATAACATTACTTTTTCAATATTACGTATATAGCAGTTTTACAGAATAAGATAATTATAATTTCAAAGTTAATGCTATCCTAATTAATATATGTCTCTTTTTCTCTCTCATCGTTATTTTTCTCCCTTATTTAAGACATTATTTTACTGCTAATGATCCTAATTACTATAATATAATAATAATTTTTATATTGTGATACGAAAGTTTTAGGAATTATAGTCGTGTAATTAATAATGGATAATCGTTTTCAATATTTATGGAATTAATAAAGTTGTAACAGATTAATTTACCACTGCCATAAATTATTCTCATTTTTAATTTGATTATATATATTATATTGTGTACATCTTTATTATATAATTCAAATATAAATAGTTTATACCATATATATGCTAAAAATATAAATCGGTGATACATATTTTTCATAAAAAAATATGTTCAATTTAACAAATTTATACCTTAAACTGCAACTGCTACCTGTATATATCATAATACTTGGTATCTTTATACACAAAGTATTATATTTATACCCATAAATATATAAAGTATTATATTTATGACAGAAATATACAAAGTATGTTATATATAAAGTTTATACCATGTAGATACTATATACACACATATATAAATATACAAAGTATTAAGAAACATACTAAGCATATTTATAACATAAATATACAAAGTATGTTATATATGAAGTTTATACCATGTATATAACATATACACACATATATAAATATACAAAGTATAAAGAAATATACTAAGCATATTTTTATATTTATGATATATGATATAATATACCATAAATATGCAAAGTATGTTTTACATAGAAAATTAAAGAAATAAATTAGCGGCACCCTAAAATTTAATAACAACTCATCATTTTCTATTTTTTAGGAACGGAAAATAAAGAAAATAAATTAAATAAATTTCTAAAAAAATAAATTTGTTTGAAAGATAATATTTGTTACCTAAAAAATAGGATGCAGTGATCTGTTAATATAACATCCATATTTAAAAATTTTAAATATGA
The DNA here is from genome assembly GCF_002878395.1 of Capsicum annuum. NCBI lineage: Eukaryota > Viridiplantae > Streptophyta > Magnoliopsida > Solanales > Solanaceae > Capsicum > Capsicum annuum. Next base: position 230,533,071 of record NC_061113.1, read on the forward strand.
GAAAACGGCTATTAATTTAATATTATATATGTCATAATTGAAATTCATTAAATATGGCCATGTATATGTAATTATTTTTAGAGAAAATGGTCAATTACCCCTCCAACCTTTAGTCAAAATCCTAACTACACACTCAACCTTTACTAGAGTTGCATTACCCCCTAAATAATTTTTTACTGTATTTTATACTCCTCTCATTGCTGACCTGTCATGGGAGGTGAGAACACCCCTAATAGGCGCGTGAGTTGAAGAATTAACCCTTTTAAATTATTATTTTAAGTGTCAAGTGTATAATACACGTCATTATTTTTAATTGTTAATTAATGTTGTCTTTTCCAATTAATAAAAGGCCCAACGAAATTCTTCATCTCCAAACGCCAAATCTAATCTCCAAACATGTTTGTGCGTATTGTGGCAATGCTGATCACTACAAAATGAATTTATCTCTTTCACCGTTTAAATTGAAGAAGCTGTTATAATGGCAGCTAAAAGGATTTCTAATTCACCATAATTGCAAAATCTGACTAGTTAAATGCTAGATTTCTTCTCTTCAATCTACTCAACTGCAATATCACAATTTTGTCAACATAATAAATGAACACGAAGAATTTTCATCTAATTTCCAAATCGCAGAAAAACTTGTCTACACCTATTTTCGTTCTTTAATAACCCACGAAATCAAGAACAATCCGTACCGAATTTCACACGCGAACAGATTTGTTCCGTTTATTTTTCGATGGATTTCGATGGAACTGGTGGATTTATAGCGAGATGGGCTTGTTTCAGGCATTTTTGTCGCTAATTTGGTGTTTTCGATTATTTTCTGACGGGATTTAGTCCAAAAAAATAGAAAAAATAAGTTGGTGGTGATTTGAATTTAAAAGGTAGTTTCGTCGGCGAAAGATGAGAAAAAGAAGCTTTTTTTCCCCTGATGGACCTCCCCTCTTTGTTTTTCCCTCTTTCTCCATCCTTTCTTTCACTGTTTCTCCCATCTCTCGTGTTTGGTTGTGTGTAGTAGTTTATGTATTGTGTGCATCTTTTTGTGTGTTGTGTTGTAGATGATGAGTGTGTGTATAGAGAGTTGTGTGTTATGTTGCAGATAGTGATTGTGTGTATAGAGAGCTGAGAGATGTGTCATTTGTCTGTTATTCATGAAAATGACCTATTTCATTTTAGGAAGAAAGTGAAAAAGTAGGAGTGGGCCCAGGCGTGTGTATACACGCATGAGTTATTGTTTGGTTTATATTAAAAGATTAGCAATGAGAGAGGAATAAAATACAATAAAAAAATATTTAGGGGGGTAATGGGACTTTAGTAAAGGTTGAGTGTATAGTTGGGATTTCGATTATAGGTTGGAGGGGCAATTGACTATTTTCTCTTATTTTTATATAAGTGGCTAATTGTGTTCTTTTTCCGTTAGTAGGTAAATTTTAGTTGGGTGATTTTGATAGTTTGTAAAAGTTCGCCAAACACAACTCCAACTCCAATTTCAACTCCAACTCCCAAAAATTTTAGTTTTCATGGCCAAACGGCTACTAATAATCCAAGCCAACCAACATTACTGACTAATGGTAAAACATCGGATCCATGTGTCCTCCGCATCCCAAAGCACGTCGGATCCATGCATGAACCCATCCGCCTCCACAAATGACAATAGCAGCATAACACTAAGTAATCCAAGCCAACCCATATTACTGAATAACGGTGAAACATCGGATCCATGTGTCCTCCGCATCCCAAAGCGCGATGCCTCCTAAACGCGCAACACAAAGTAATCCAGGCCAATCCATATTACTGACTGGCGATGGAACGTTGAATCCATGCGTTGACCCATCCGCCTCCACAAATGACAATAATCCAAGCCAACCTACATAACTGACTAACGGTGGAACGTTGGATCTATGTGTGGACCCATCCGCCTCCATAAATGACAATATGCCGCTGCTCATCACCTTTTACTTAAAAATATTGAACTGAAGGATCACGTCATTTTTCAAATCCGATGTTAAAGTCAAAGCCAAGTCATGCGACAACAACGACACGAGGTTTGTCTTCTTCTTACATCACTATCCATATAGAGTAATGATTCTATAGTGAAGCATAAGAATGTTTCTTTCTCTCACCAATATGGGAGAACACTTTTTTATAAAGTTAAGACAAATTTCACTTTTCCTCCGTTATTCTTTCCTTCATTTTCCATTTACATTTCACGAGAACCTAACAATAGTTGCGCTGAATACAATCATACTAGGTTATATACACACACTCAATAAATTGTATCAGACACATACTATCGAGTTGAATACAATCACGATAGGTTGTATAAGTGCACTCAATAGACTATATTCATGCATATAGTCATGCGCTGAAAATATTTTCTACGAAACTTAAAATATGATTATGTTTGATATAATTTTATGAAACTATGCTTAAATATAGTTTAGGAGAGTTTGGTGGTATGGTAATAGTTCATAGTTGGTTACCAATAAATTCCTTTACTATAGTCGTGCGGTGAAAATATTTGTAATAAAACTCAAAATAAAATTATTTTTGACATAATTTTGTGAAATTATGCTTATATATAACGAAGAGGAGTCTTGAAGTTCAATTCGTGGATACAACCTGTTACAAAAATATGAGCTAAAGCTAGATCCTTGTGGTTCAATTATTTCTCAAATCAACAAATAATTGAAGCTTTAATGCACTAAATTATCATTTTTCCGCTTATATACATACATAGTAAATAAATATACAATATTTTTCCTAAAAAATCTTGGGTACCAATTTTTTTTTGAAGTAAAATGCAAATGCATAAAACAAAACTACAACAGTGATTATATTTTTCTAACGGAAAAGGCTCAAAAATATCCCTGAACTATCTGAAATAGCTCAAAAATGCTCCTCGTTAGATTTTTGGCTCAAAAATACCTCTCTGTTAAATATTTGGCTCAAAAATACTACACCCTCTTACAAAATTCGGAAAAGGATCAAAAATACCCCTGAACAATCTGAAATGGCTCAAAAATACCCCTCTGTTAAATATTTGGCTAAAAAATACCTCTCCCCTTAACGAAATTCCACCAAGCATGCCACCTAGATAAAAAAAACTACGTGACTATGTCACATTACCATCCACATGTAAAATGTTAGTATTTTTTAATTATATAACATTCCTTTCTTTTTTATTTTTATTTAAAACGTCAGTGAAACGGATAAAACTTACACGACTTTTTAATTTTTAATAAAAGTAGACAAACAGTGGTTATAAAACATTTTTTTTGAAAAAATTTATTAAATGTAACATCACTATTATCAAATTCCTTTGATCATCTAAAAAACAAGTTGTTTCCTGTTAATAGGTTTAAAAGTGTGAAACCCAACAAAAGAGTCTTATTAAACTGATAAATCTATTAATTATTAGGTCAGTATAAAAATTAAAATTAAGATTTACTCGTAAAAGTAACAAATTTCAAACTAGACTTCAAATTAGTTACTCAAAAGATGTTTTTGGCTTTCCTAGCTTTTACTCAAAATGTTTATGTTAAAATGATTTAATAAATACCTCTTCTAATCTAAAATTAATGAATCTTTGAATGTGACACACATCTTCAAAAATTTAATGAATGACATAATTAAAGAATAATTTATCAATATTAAGTATCATTTTACTTCCTTTCAAACTTGTTCTAAAAATAATAATATTATTCATCAAAAATGGATTTAGAAAAATGAATTCATTTCGAATGATTAAACAAGTGTTAAAAAGAATTCATTTATTTTAAAAAAGAATTTGAATGTAGTAAATTTAACTTAATTATTAATACATCAACATTTGCTAGTTAAAATTCTAGCTTCTCCTCCGAATCAATATCAGATCAAGATCAAGCTGTCCCTCATCCCAAATGTCAAGAACAAGATGAAATTTAGAACTTTTAAAACACTAATGAAAAGGTGAAATCTAGAACTTTTAAAACCCTAATGAATTAATTAGCAAAAGATTGGTTTTTTGGTTTTCCCGTTTTACAGCTTTGAAAAAAATAAAAATAAAAATAAAAATAAAGAAGAAAGGAATGTCATATAATTAAAAAATACTAATATTTTACATATGGATGGTAATGTGGCATAATCACGTGGTTTTTTTTTTATCTAGGTGATATACTTGGTGGAATTTTGTTAAAAGAAAGGGTATTTTTAAGTCAAATATTTAACAGAGAGATATTTTTGAGTCATTTCAGATAGTTCAGAATATTTTGATCGTTTTAGTTTTTCCATTTTTTTAATTGAATAATCTAATCCCTTGTTTGTGGAATAAAAGTCTAATTGCACATTGTTCTCTCTCTCCATCTCCTCTCTCTCTCTCTCTCTCTCCTCCCATGGCCGAGAGAACAATCTCTGTTTTTCCCTTTCTTGTTCCCAAACCCTAACTCTCTGTATCTTCCAGATTCTTCTTCTGTCCTTTTTTGTTATGATTTTTACATTTTCCTTGTTCAGATTTTCTGATTGATGAATTATTGGAATCCGAATAATTTGGATCTTTGTTACATTCGGGTCGGCCACCTAAAGCGATGATTCGAGATCCGAATTTGGTTTACTACGCTTGCGTTGCTAAAGGGACGATTGTTCTTGCTGAAATCAATTCAAAAGATGCTGATCTTGGATCTCTTGCTTTGAAATGCCTTGAAAAGACCCCCCCTTTCCATACTTTTTTCTCTCACACTATACGCAACAGGACGTACACCTTCTTGATCGAAAACCCATTTGTGTTTTTCGCGATTTTCGATGAGAAGATTGAGAAATCTGATGGGGTTGCATTCTTGAAAGGGGTGAATGGCGCGTTTAGCGAAGTGATTGAGAGGTCATCAGGGAAGAAGAGATTGGATAAGCTGCATTCGCATTGTTTTCAGGGTGAGCTGAATCCCGTTTTTCATCAACTATTGGAATCGAGTAATGATGTGGATGAAGAAGGGTCGTCGAATTCGTCTAGGAGTGAGGTGGATCATGGGCGTAGCGCGAGTTTGGATTCGATGAAAGGGAAGAAAATCGGGTCAATGCCGTTGCTTGCTGATGCTGCTAATAGTTTGAAGCTGAAAAAGAAGAGGATTTTTGGGCAGTTTAAGAAGAGAAATGATGAGATTGGTGAGAAGAAAGTGGATGTTTCGGATAGAGACTTTTCGGTTGTTATGCAAAAGAATGGATTGATTCATGGAGAAGGAGGGCACCTTCACCACCACCACCATCACCAAAAAGCCAAGAAAGTGTGGAAGAAGCAAGTTTGGGTTGTATTGTCGTTGGATTTAATGGTCTGCACTATATTGTTCATAGTTTGGTTGTGTGTTTGCAGGGGCTTCAAGTGCATTGATGCTTGATTGGTACTACTACTACTTATGTTCGGTGTTTTTTCATCTATCGAAAGATGTTTTCCGCTGAATTGGAGGATTAAATGCTTCATGTGTTCACCGATGTCACTCGAGCTACGTATGTCAAACTTGAAGTCTTTTTCTTAATATGGGGCTGATTTGATGTGTTCCTCAGCAACTTTTTATTATGTGATGTTTTTAAGTTGTGCATTCTGTGGATATTATGACATATATGAAAGCTTTTTCTTTTTAAGACATTTGTGTTATCTTGGAGATAACCAGTATAAATTGTATGATACTTGCTGGTAAAAGAAAAGGGGAAATGATTCTTTCCATTTAGTTTTATGTATTAACTTTGGTCTGTACCAAGATAATGACAACCAACTATTGTTGTCTTGGAAGTGTTGTTTTATTTGTGTGATTGTTTTTCTTGTCAAATGAAGCACTGTTTCTATTGATGATAATGATAATGCTTCACTGAACCTTGTAAAATTTCTAGGAAGTAACCCGTAGTTTGACTTTCCCATTTATGTTACATCAAAGGGAAACTAAATGTGAATGAATTTGGAACAACAGAAGTTGACGTTTCTCTGAGTGAGAGGCTGCTTTGGTTTCTGTTTCGCCTGTGGTTCTTTCTTTTGCAGATTCAATGTTCTCTTGATTGTATATGCAATTTTTTGTAGGTTTCTACTATTTGAATGTACTATCCTTTTGATTGAAAAAAGGTGCATATTAAGTAGGCCTTAAACAGTCGTCTATCAAACAATATTTTGATTGCACAATAGACATTAGAGCATGATACAATGGTTGGCTTGTGGTTTTGGGCCTTATCGAGTTATTAGGGATAACTACATTCTTGTTATTTGAACGAAGTCGGTACATAAGAGTGCCTAGTGAGTTACTTTTTCTACACTAGAGAGGGGGGCTGGAACCACTAGTTAGAGCTATGGGAAAATGTACAAGTTACAATTTGTTTTGTCTTGGTAGCTGGTAAAAGTTTCAACACTAATGATACTTCAACATGTGTAATTGACTTTTTTTAATATCGCATCGAGGTTTTATTGGCTTGCTTTGTTGGCTTCAAGTTTCTTCAAACTATGCTCATATACTTCTGGTACCTTCTCGTGCACGCACAGACATGACACATTCATTATGATACCTGTTTGGTGTTATCTCTAATGGTTTCTCATATTGTCAGCAGAAATAAGGTGGCTATTTGTGTTATTTGTAGTGGATGGTTAGTAACCTTTGGAGTTCTCTCTGTTTGTGTACTGAAAGAAGGTTGCACCACTGTTGTCGAGCTGTCCATTATCTTAGCATGCTCGAATTTTACACAAAAAAAATACAATTCTGTATGACTACAGATATCAAATTCTCTGAGTTGGATCTGAAGGTTTTATATTTCTGTCCGGGCCAGCTTTGCGTTTTGAACCTGAGCCCTCATGGTTCATACCCGGTTCATTGACCACTAGGCCCACCGCTATATTTCTGTTATAAGAGTGAGAGCATACATTGCATATTCAAGGCCCGTCCATCTGTTAAACCTATAGATTGTCATTAGGGTGTCATTTATCCATTTAGCCAAGTTCAGCAAGCTCATAAACTTCAAATGCTACTTTGATTACATTCATTTTCGGTAATCGATTTATCATAGATCCATTGTAATTAATTGGACACCCTTACAGGGTGAATTACCTTTTAGGATTAAAAATAATGGCAACTACTTTTAGAGATGAAACCAGCTGCTGTATTGTTTGGCTGACGTGGGTGGTGAAGTTTTTATTTAAGTTAGCAAGAAGTGCAGCCACGTTTAGCCTGATTATTTTAAGAGAGTATATAAGAAGATCCAAATGCCTCATCCAACTACTTACTATTTGGGAGATATTTGAAGTTAGTTGCGTGGACTTGTGTTGATATGATCTATGGACTCTTTGGCAAGCCCTTTCTTTGTGTTGATATATCAGAGACGCTTTTAAACAAATTGTCAGTGCTCGAAAATAATATAAATAATTAAGATTAGTGCCAAAAACATATATAGAGTTGTGGTGAATAGAGTTCTCTAGTTCTCTGATACTATTGTTGATTGTGGGAGGTGCGTAGTAGGTATCTTGTATAATTTAATTGAAGTGTGCGCAAAGGGCATATATAGATTCGTGGTGAATAGAGTTCTTTGATTCTCTGATATTTGTTGATTGTGGGAGGTACGTAAGCTAACTCGAAACTCATAATTATGGGAAAGAGAAGTCATGACAAAGCTAGAGTCATAACTAAATTCGAAAATGAATGTTATTCTACTGTCCACATCAATGAATACCAAAATCAATAGATAAGTATTCAAAATCATTTTATACCATAATATTGCTTAAGTCCAATATTGACTCCTAGATCTGAATCAACCAAATTTGCATGTGGTTTTCCTCCTAATTGGTCCTACAGAAAGGAGATCAAGAGTGATGAAGTTGATTGATGGCTAAGTGAATGAATGTAAAAGGTGAGTTGATAAACCACAAGGAAAGATCAGATATGTGACACAAAAATATGTCACAATTCCATCACAAAGTTGGCTTTGTGACAATTTTTTTCTTAGGAGACACTTGTTTATCGAGTATATAATTCTAGATAGAAAGATATATGGAAAGTTTGAGGATTATATATCTTACATTTTTTATAAGTGTTACTTGAATCGAGGATCAAACAACATTCTATTTTCATAAGATTGGAGTAAAGATGTGTGCACGTCACCCTCCTCAAACCTTGTGAATTTACATTAAGGATGTTGTTGTTGACAGTTTTCTTACGGTCACAAATTCACTTATTACATGTTTCTGTGAGGGATTTATAACTCCGTCAAAAATATTTTTAGGAAAAGTCAGATACAAAATGTTAAAAGATGAGACTAAGCTGATTTGGTAGACAATCTTACTCATTTTCAGAAAATAGTTAAGGGTAACTCGTCGTTTACAACAAATCAAAGAATTTAATTATAGGAATTACAAATTAAATATTTGTATATGGAATATATATCTTATATTTATTTATTTGGTAATAATAGAGGTGCAAGTATGTTTTTTTGTTTACTTTCCACAAGTACTTAATAAAACTAAAATGTTTTCAATAACAAAGTAGGCAATTAAAAGGCTGTAAATTGTGTTCATCATGGGCCTAGTGGGCCAATTAACATTGACGGGCCAACGTCGTTGTCCCACCTCCCTCTAATTTCGATTTTCAATTCGATATGATTTGGTATTTTAAAGTTCAATTTTGTATTTTACAGTATGTTAATCGGTATAGGTTGTTCGTCTTAGACTTGCCTATATTTATATAATAGAGAATTATAATTCCGATTCTTTAAGAAATGTCTCAATTATATCATATGAACACCTTATACATGTAGAAATATTTTTAAAAGAAAGTGTAAGTATGCAATTCCCTTCGTTAATCAATTGTACAAAAAGGACATTTCAATCAAGATAGAGTAATCAAAGTTTCAACGTCTAATAAATAACTAATTGTGCACTAATACTATTTATATCTTTGCTAGTTTATAATGATATCAATATGAATTGTATATGGTAGCTAATAGATATATACCTCCATATATATTCGGTGATTCGATATTCTTCTTAAAAGTACTGAATAATTTATCGAATCTTAAAATTTTTAAAAATGCATATTAAGTACATAATATCAAAATCATTGTATAAAACTTTTGATTCAGTATGTTATTCGATATCTATCATACCATGTCCACCTTACGATTGAATGAGTTGGCCAATGTCCAACAAGAAGGAACAACACATATCGAGGAATTGTTCACATTTGATTTGCTTTTTCTTTCTTCTTTTTAACTTCTTAGTAGCGTTTTGGTGACAAAAAAAAACAGAAATTAGGAGAAAAGAGTGGAAAAACTAATTACTCCCACCATTTCCATCTTTCCAAAAATGTCATCTGTCATACTCTCTCCGTCCCAAATTATTCATTCCAAATTGAGATGACATATTAATTAAAAAAAATAATTAATAACATGGCTAATTTATAATAATACCCCTATTAAATGATGTTTACATTTTAATTTAAAGAAAAAAAAAATTAATGCAAAGGGGAAAACATGAAAAAAAAAAAAAATTGTCTCTTTTTGACTAATGAAAAAAGACAAGTAAAATGGGAAATCTAATTAGGAAATTTGGGACGGGTAATTTGGGACGGAGGAAGTATGAAGTAAATTTCAGTTAACATTATAAAACAATAATTTTGTTGGTGTGTCTGAAAATCTTTCTCTGATCTTAGTGTCAAGGGAGAAATATCATCACTTGATTTTTTGCCTTCGGCCTTTTGTGGATTTTAGTGTGTCAGTTTTATTTTATGGAACATTATATTATTAAGGGATTATTAATTAGATGCCTCAATTCAAGCTTCAATTCTAAAGATGAAAAGATATTATTTTTTTGAAATACTAATGAGAGATTTCAGTTTGAGCTTTGAAATAGAGAGTCGTTTGATAAGAAAAGTTCTCTTCTCTTTTCTAATATTTCTAGTATACCAATTAATTAACTTGGGCGGGACATCTTACGATGTCACGATTAGGGGTGGACATATTTTGGTTTAAATCGAAATTTAATTTTGATTTCGATTTTTTGATTTTTCGGATTGGATTCAGTTTGTAATTTTAGAATTTCGATTTTTCGGTTCGGTTTTTGGTTTTAAAAAAAAATTGATTTAAACCGAAAAACCGAAATTTTATAAATAAATAATATATATATTTTATTATATATATAATATAATATTAAATTATATATATATATAATATAATATTATGTTATATATATAATATTTAGTAATTCATTTTCACAATTAACATTTAACAGCAAATTTGCATACGCCGCAGACTATTTATGGATTGTTTTAATGACTCAAATATTTTATGGATTATTTTGGTGACTTTGGACTATTTTATGGACTATTTATGCAGAAAGTATGTTGTTTCATGGACTATTTTTACGAGTTTTGTGTTATTTTGTAGACTATTTATGCAAGGTTATATTATATCTAATGATTAATGATGTTATGTATTATGTTAAGCTTATGATTATTTCATTTCGTTTCATCCATGTTGAGTTATTTATAATTATTTATATTTGAGAATGAAAAACAGATTTGAAAAAAATAACTTTTCTAAAAAAATCCATCAATTTAAATGCTCAGTTATGAAAAAGAGAGGCTAACTACTTTAAATATTTCAAACAGAAATAAAAATTCGAAATAACCGAACCGAATTTGTAAAAACCGAACCAAATCGAATTTATTTCAGTTTGGTTATGGATGTCATTTTTGTCAATCCGAAAACCGATAAACCAAACCGATATTAAACAATCAGACCGAGCCGACCGAACGCCCACCCCTAGTCACGATGCATCCATTTCTATGATCATTTCTTTACTATTTTTGACTCTCGAGTGTCTCCTTGTAGAATACTTGATCAAACTGTGACTTGTTAGCTCATGCTAAATACTGTGATGAAGCGATTGTTGCTCACATATTAATGGTATCAAAGAATTTTATTTTTCAACTTTATTTTTGATAAACTATACTCTATAAGATATTAAGTGTCTCCTATTCGAGAAATTTTTATTCTCAAAATTCGAATCCAAAACTTGTAACTAGAGCTAAATTAAAAGAATTCGATTCATCCCATCATATTTCTAGATGATATATCCAATTTAAAGTGATCTTACAACTAGAATCACCTCTTACAACCTTTTTCTTTTTTGATAGTATATACTTTTGGAAGTTGCAAATTCATACATCGGACTCTAAAGGATCGAGTATTCTATACTATTAGTTTGGCTAGATCAAAGACACTAGTAAATTGCATCTTGAGTTGAGTCCCTTAGCCTCTAGATTGGTGCGCAAGCAAAAGAATTAACTAGATAGACCTATGGCTTAGTTTATTTGACCTTTCTTTTTAAATAACCACAGTGTTCGGATCAACTTGCGCGCACCTCGATTAATTTCACCAAGGCTGAAATAGGTAGTACTGCAACAGACATCAGGTAACTCTGTCCACCAAAGCTAGAACATATGAGAAGAAATTACCGGGAATTGAACCTGAGACCTCATGATGCTCAACTCAATTTCATTAAACCCATAAGTCACATCCTCGGATGCATTTTTCCTTTTTCTGATATGCAATACTTATTGACTCGATTAGTTCAAATTTATACCCCTTCGTTTCTCTTGAACACTCACATTTTGCTTCTCAAAAGTTATAAATTGCATCAACTTTGAGCTGCATTATTGAAGATGTATTTTTTTCATATAGTTTTTGAATATCTAATTTTTAATTTTAAAATATTAAATTATTCTATTTCAATTTAGCTTTAAAACGAATTGTAACAACTAAAAAGGAATGGAGAGAACATCAATAGGGCTTTGCCAAGGTTTTTTCGATTGAATATCCTTTTCGACATGCCAAACTTAGTAGCCGTTTAGTCATAAAAATCATAATTTTTTTGAGTTGGAGTTAAAAAGTTCATTTTTTCAAATATAATTTCAAATTATATATGGAATACAAGCTGAAATTTTTATGGCCAAGTACTACTATTTTTACTAAAAAAAAACGAAAATTTTATGGCCACAATAGCTACTTAATCAATCAAAACACGAGACCTTTTTTAATCTCAATTCTCAAATGTCAAAATGTTGTAGGACCAAACAGGAGTACTAGCTTTACGTTTAATTATAATGTTATTATATTGCATCGAGAGATTCAATTAATTTTCTTATTAGTGGATTTGATATACTTGAAAGTTGTACGGCAAATCTTATTAATGTATCTATAGTCCATGTTCCAAGGGGGAAAAGCATGATTATGGATTAGAAAAACAAATATAAATATGTACCATCATTAGCTTTTCGTTTCTTCCAACTCTTCATCCCCCAATAATTAACAAAATCTGCACAGCTTTTCTTCAACAATTTCCTTCTTTACAGGTATAACACAAGTAAAAACCCACCACTCCCAAATTTTAAAAGTGATTAAATAACCCATTAGTGGCACCGAGTGACCAATTAAATTTCTTTCTTCTTAGAAAATTGTATTCTGTATATATATTGGTTTTTGAAACCAATTTAATACAATGAAAGTCCCTAGTGTAGTGGCTAAGGGAGTGTTGAAACAGTTTAAGAACATATTATTCGTGACTCTTTGAAAATGATGTATAATGACGTGTTTGATCCTTTAAAAGTAATGTAGTTTTGAAAAATCTAATACAACGAGTCAACGATAAAAATATTTTTGAAGAGTTCGAACAACATATATTTTAGATCATAAGCTCTGACTCTCAATCATGTCATTTTAATATTCTTTTTTTAATTTTCTTGTCTCTAAAAGTTTTTGTGTGTGTGTGTGTAAGTTGGCTGGACCCATGAGGACCTAATTTTTTTGTGTGTGTGGCTTCATCATGAATTTGATGATGAACTGAAAACAATAGGTTTAATTTGCATTTTTTAATCAGGTATCTTTAATGCCCCCTTAGAATTTGATCAACATCAATTGGTACATGCACATTTAATGAACAAACCAAATTCATCATTCCTTTTTTATGTTCACAACTTCACATACACATCATTGTCTCTCTTCAATATGAAGATCATCATGAATGGCTCTGGTGGAATTTGCTGTTTTTAATTAATTCTGACAAATTTCATACTCATTTTTAGAGAATTTTTGCTAGGGTCCCCCATGTATGGCACTCTTTGGACTTTTTGCCTACAATAATAATAAGCAATCTAATTTGTATAGAAGAAAGAAGAGAAAAAGACACTGATTTCTTTGGTCTACCTTAATTTCTGTATGACTTATGTGGTGCATAAATTAGTAGAAGTAACAAGACAATGTATATTATTAGAGTGAGTGACACACACATATAAAAAAAAAATTAAAGTCAGTCTGCTAAAGCCTAACAACTTGATTAATCGAAATGAAGGAAAGAATTTTTTTTTTTCCCGAGTGTTTTGTGGCTTTATAAATCCGGTACTCGAAAGCTTGGTAGTTTTGATTAATTTGAATTTATATAGCACGCAATTTCCGAAAGGGAGAAACATTTCCCGCCATGAATCTCATTTCTAGGCAAGAGCTCTTGCTTCCTTGGTGTTAAAATCTATGTTGATTGTATTGGACGTGTGAACAAAAATTTCATATTGATCACTGAAAAGACGGAAAAACTACATATAAGTTGTACGATCTTTTAATGATGTGAGACCTTTCAAGACAATCGTGTGAGATTGGCCTAAAGCAAGTAATATCACTTCATGTAAAAAAACATCTTTGAGTTGACTAAGCCCAACAAATTGGACTATCCGAAATTAATAATGCATTTGCATTGTAAATATGCACTGTTTCTGAAGAATTCGACATACATGCAAATGTATGTGAAAAAAATCAGGACACATAAAAATGACCCTAAACTTGACACCAAATTATAATTTTGACCTTAAACGTTGATAGTGCACAAATAGGATCTTTAACTATTCAAAACCTGAACAAATATGACCTCCAATTTTGCAATCCCATGCATGAGTCTCACTCGTACCTACGTGGAAAGGTAATCCAATCACACGGTGTCACGTCGTTAAAAGGGCTGACTTGGAGAGAGGTCATATTTGTGCAATTTTGAATAGTTAAAGGTCATATTTGTGCACTGTCAAAGTTTTGTTTTTGTATTAAAATGACGACATTTTTTTTTTAATTATTATTATTATTATTATTATTATTATTATTATTATTATTATTATTATTATTATTATTATTATAATTTTTTTATTTATTTCTATAGTAGCAACACCTAACTTTTGTTTAATTAAAAAAAAAAGTCACTAGCAGGGATCGAACCCGCACAGTAGGCTGAAAGAGCGCCCAAGAAGAGCAAATAACACCACTGGGCTATCTAAGTGCCTTGTTTCATGTGGTTCAACATTAATATACGTACATAAATATACATTTCTATCTTATATATATACAATGTAAATTTTTTTATCGAGGGGGTTCGGGTGAACCCCATGGCAATCACGTAGGTCCACCCCTCGTTAATTTAATAATGTTTTAATAACGTTAATTTAACAACATTTTAATTACGTTAATTTGATGACGTTAATTTAATATACTACTACTACTATCCTTAATAACATTAATTTAATAACGTTTTATTAAAACTATAATTTTTTTATTATTAGTATAGTTTCATCTTTAATTTAATATTTAAATAAATAATATTTAGATATATTATATAACTTAAATTCGTCCCCTGCTTTATAATATATATACATACCCGCTCGATTTTTTCATATGAGGCTGACCTGCCTAATTAATAAATCTTCAATATTGCTTTTTTTCCGCAATAACAAAAGAAATTAGATGTCATTTTCATCTTTGAGCCGAAAATAATGAAAAAATAATAGTGAAGAGTCATTTAAAGGTCATATTTGTGCAGTTTTGAATAGTTAAAGGTCATATTTGTGTACTGTCAAAGTTTAAGGTCATATTTATGTACTGTCAAAGTTTAAGGTCATATTTATGTACTGTGCCCTTAGATTTTAAGTTGGACGCGCCCAGTTTTGCATGTTGAACACGCGTTTTGTCACGTAGGATTGGAGGTCATATTTGGGCAGTTTTGAATAGTTAAAGGTCATATTTGTCTACTGTCAAAGTTTAAGGTCAAAGTTATAATTGGGTATCAAATTTAGGATCATTTTTATGTATTAACTCGTACTTAAAGGTCACACAATTATTTGAATACCTAGTAAAGTCATATTATTCTTTATTTAATTTGTAATAAAAAAAATCACTTAATCATTCTTATTTGAAATTACCTAATTAAATGACTTTTCTGTTATAAATTTTTAAAAATATAATTTTATTAGGTAATTTTAAAGATATAGTCAAACCTCTCTATAATAGCAGCATTTTCTCAAAAAAAATTAGGGCTACTATAGAGAGGTGATGTTATACATGTATAGTGACATTTTGTTGAGGAATGCATACAAGTGAATAATTAATAAACTCAAGTAAAGAAGATTTCAGCTATAACTAACTCTAATTGTCAACTATTTCGAAAGTTAGTTACTACAGTATATAAGTTACTTACAGCTAAGAATAATTATACTTTCAGCCAAGTAGTTATTTCTATAGGTATATAAAATCATGTGACTCATAGAAAGACACAATTCAGATTATGAAATAATAACTCGCTCTCAATTACTCTAATGGCTCTCTGAAGCAGTTCTCCTTTCTCCTTCTTCTTCTTCTTCTTCTTCTCTTTGCTCTTGCATTCTCAATTTTTCTTGTTAATACACTTAGTATCCAAGCTGTTGTTCTCACTATTCTACATGATATCAGAGCTATGCTGAATTGAATTAGTGCTCATATTCAATCTTATCTCTCTCAGTTGAATCTGTAATACTTCATGAATTCAAGATTTTAGAATCTGTTAATTAATTTTTCCGCAATTTACTATACTCGGTTGACTTGATTTCAATGGCTACTGGTTTGGATGCTATTGGAACTTCAGCTCCACCTCCGGTGAATGCCAACAATGGCAATTCTACCTTTCAGGTTACATCAACTACTTTAGATATCAACCATCCACTTTATTTTTCCACTACAGACGTTTCAGGTACTTCATTGATTTCATTTCAATTAAAAAAAGTGAAAATTATATTGTGTGGAATAAGGCAGTTAGAATTGCATTGTTAGGTTGGAATAAGTTTGGTATGATTGATGGATCTTGAAAAAAAAATAATCTTTCTGCTGAATTAGGCAATCAGTGGGAGAGAGTTAATGCAGTAGTGTTGTACTAGCTTATGAATTCAGAGTCTAATGAACTTCGTGGATGTGTAGTACATGCTTTTAGTGCCCTAGATGATTGGCAAGACTTAAAAGAGAGATTTGATAAAGTTGTTGAATCTAGAACTTATAATCTACATTAAGAAATTGCAACCATATCTCAAGATATTCAATCAATTTTTGTATAATTCACAAAGCTGAAAGGTTTATGAAATGAGTTTGAGTTTTTGGTTCCTTCCCCTGCCTGCAATTGTGAAAAATCAAGAGACTTTGTAGCATATATGCAGAGGGAAAGATTGTATCAATTCCTAATAGGGTTGAATGACACATATTCACAGGCAAGAAGTCAAATGTTACATACTCAGTGATAATGAGTGATGAAAGTCAAAAATTTTTGGCTCAATCTACCAATGCTACTGAACTACTAGATGTTGCTCCTAGTGATCATGATGCTATAGCTATGTACTCTAAGAATGGCTATACTAGTGGTGGATACCAGAAAGGGAAAAGAAATTATGGTTCCACTCACAATCCAAATACAGTTTGTGACTTCTACAAGCTTAAGAGGCACTATAAAGTGGATTGTTTTAAGCTGAATGGATACCCACCAGGCCATCCTAAGCATGGTGATCAAAATACCAGTACATATGGTTACTATGACACAAGAGGTGGTTATGAACCTAGGAACAAACAAAGGAGAATAGGTGGACCTAAGGCACATAATGTTGTTGTTGAGGATTGGAAGAAATTTTCTCACTCTTATCGGACTACATATGATTCTTCCCAGCAGTCACAAGCAACGATCTCAACGGATATGCATTCTCTACATACTAAGCTATCCACTTCTCATGGATCTAAGCATAAACCAGCTAATAACTATGCCCTTCCCATTCACAACTGAACAATAAAACCAGATATGCAAAATGTTGGACCAACAAAACCTAGTTTCATCTGGAATGCCTGCTGCTAATTTAGTCAATATGTCACGTATAAGTAATGCCTTGTTAGTGCGCAGTAATTCACTTGAGTGGATTATTGGAACAGATGTTATAAATCATATGGTTAGAGGTATTGATCTTCTTGACAAAGGATCAATCTTTGAGCCTGCTATACACAAAAATGTGGCATTACCTAATGGTAAAGTATCATATGTAGCACATACTGGTTGTAGTAGTATATATGATAATAGCACCCTAGACAATGTGTTACACCTTCCACAGTTTAGATATGATTTACTGTCAATGTCACAGGCTACTAAGCAACTCAAATGTGTAGCTACTTTTCTTCCTAATGTTTGTGTATTTCAGGATCTCTAGAATGGAAAAGTAAAGGAGATTGGTAGAGAAAGATAGGGTTTATATTTTCTACAGAAGAACAAGCTACCAGGACATCCTAAAGCCAAATGTAGCCTCAATGTCATAGTGTATAATAAAACTGATGTAGATATATGGCATAAAATACTTGGTCATGTGCTATTTAAAATACTATGTCAAAGGTTTTCTACTTATAAGAGCTCTTTACATAATAGTCTACACAATTGTAATGTCTGTCCATGTGTTAAACAAACAAGACTATCATTTCTTACTAGTGTTACAGCTACTTATAAAGCCTTTAATTTGATTTATATGAACCTTTGGGGACCTTACAAAGTCTCCACTTCAGATGGTCACAAATCTTTCTTAACTATTGTAGATGGCTTTACAAGAATGACATGGGTATTTCTATTAAAATAGAAGTCTGATGTGGTTATTGTTATTAAACATTTCATTTCCTATGTTCTGACTCAATTTGATAGCAAGGTTAAAGTTATTAGAACAAACAATGTGTACTGATTTGTTTTCCACTCTAGGTATTATACACAAACCTTTTATTCATATACACCTCAACAAAATTGTGTTGCTAAAAGAAAACATAGACACCTCTTAGAAATGACAAGAGAAATTAAACTTCAAGTCGATATACCTCTAAAATTTTGGGGACGTTGTGTTAAGGCCGTTGCTTATCTTATAAACACAATCCCTTCTTCTGTAATTGGTTTCATGACTCCTTATGAAAGAGTGTATAGTCACAATCCTAATCTAGATCATATAAAAGTTCTACAATGTTTATGGTATGCTAAAAATGTACATGAAACTGGCAAACTTATGTCTAGATCAATCAAAGTTGTTCACATAGGCTACTCTGAAACTAAGAAAGGTTACATTCTATTTGATCTAGCTAACAAGGTTTTTTTTGTCAATAAGAATGTCATATTTAAAGAAGATGTTTTCCCTTTCAAGACAAATATGCCCACAACAGATCAGTCACTTTTTCCTCATCACAATACTGAGATGCAACACCAACTTCAATAACTATACAAAGTTCAGCACCAAATGAAGCACCAGCTTCAACAAGTACACAAAGAACTAACTCGAATAAGCAAGATACAACTATATATTCTTAACCTATAGTTCATGTTCCTGCAACTTCTACAGTACATCATCCTGCCACAACAAAAGCATCAACTAGCAGACCATAACTACCTCAAAGAAAATCCAGTAAAGGGACACATCTCCCAGATGGATGAAGGATTTTGTGTCATTAAGTATCAACCACACAGTTACATATCCTCTTTCTGATTATGTCTCTTATAATAATATATCTACCAAATATTAATATTACTTATCTTTTTTTTCTAGTATTGTGGAACCTACTTCTTGTGCAGAGGCTAGCAAAGATCTTGGGTGGGTTGAGGCTATGCAAAATGAAATAGCTGCTCTTGAAAATAATAAAAATTGAAAGGTTAGGATGTTACCAGCTTGAAAGCAACCAATAGATTACAAATGGATCTACAAAGTCAAGTAAAAAGGCCTCAGGAGAGATTGAAAGATTTAAAACAAGGTTGGTAGCTAAGGGATTCAGCCGAAAAGAAGGGATAGACTACCGAGAAATATTCTGTCCAATCATCAAAATGGTCACTCTTAAGATTGTGTTGGCTATTACATCAGCCAGAAATTGACACATTCATCAAATGGATGTGTTCAATGTTTTTTTACAAGGTGATTTAGAGGATGAAATTTACATGCAGCTTCCACAAGGTGTTAAAAGTCAGGTGGAGAGACAAGTATAAAGACTTTTAAAATCCTTGTATGGCTTGGAACAAGCTCCAAGGCAACGGAATGCACAAAGCTGTCTTAGGCTCTTATCATGTGTAAATTAAGACAAAGTCAATATGATTATTTTCTCTACATCAAAGAAACAAATGATGGAGTGTTAATCACATTAGTATACGTGGATGACATACTAGTTACTAAAAATAGACTAGATCAAATAATTGAAACCAAAGCATCTCTGCACAAAGCCTTCAAAATGAAAGATTTGGGAGAGTTGAAATACTTCATAGGGATTGAATTTGCAAGGTCTAAGCAAGAAATTTTAATGCACCAAAAAAAGTATGCACCTGAACTAATTTCAGAAATAGGATTTACTGCCGCTAAACCAACTCTTGCACCTTTAGACATTATAAAGAACCTAACACAGTTGAGTATGATCAACATGGTTCAAAGGGTACAAGAACTAGTGATGACAACCTAGCATATCAAGGAAAATCTAAAAGGATGATAGGAAAATTGCTCTATCTTACTGTGATTAGGCCTGATATAGCCTACACTGTGCATACTTTGAGTCAGATCCTATAACAACCAAAGCAATCACACATAAATATTACACTAAGAATCATCCGGTATATAAAAGAAAGATCAGGTCAAGGACTTTTCATTTCAAGCACTAAAAAGTATTCCCTTCTAGCTCACTGCGATGCAGACTGGGCTGCATGTGCCTTCTCTAGGAAATCTATAACAGGTTATTTTATCAAGCTAAGTGACTCTCTAGTCTCTTGAAAATCAAAAAAACAATCAAGTATCTCCAGAAGCTCAGCTGAATCAGAGTATAGAAGCTTAGCATCAACAGTTGCAGAGTTGACATGGTTAATTGGCTTAATCAAGGACCTAGCTATAAAACTACAAATACCAATAACCATATTTAGTGACAAGAAAGTTGCTCTACAAATAATTGCAAATTCAGTCTACCATGAGAGGACAAAACATATAAAGATAAACTGTTATTTTGTGAAAGGGAAGATACAATAAGGACTAATTCAAACTCAGTACATCTCAACTCATGATCAACCAGCAGATACATTCACCAAGGGTGTCACTAAAGTTCAACATGAGTATCTCATGTCCAAACTTGATTTTATCAATTTGTTTACCAAAATAAAGTTTGAGGGGGAGTGTTGAGGAATGCATACAAGTGAATAATCAGTAAACTCAAGTAAAGAAGCTTCCAACGATAACTAACTCTAACTGTTAACTATTCTAAAAGTTAGTTACTATAATGTATAAGTTAGTTACAGCTAAGAGTAGTTATACATTCAGTCAAGTTGTTATCTCTATAGCTACAAACTATATATACATGATCATATAACTCACAAAAAGATACAATTCAGATAATGAAATAATAACTCACTCTCAATTACTTTAATGGCTCTCTGAAGCAGTTTTCTTCTTCTTTGAAGCAGTCTTCTTCTTCTTCTTCTTCTTCCTCTTCTTCTTCTTCTTCTTTGAAGCAGACTTCTTCTTCTTCCTCTTCTTCTCCTTTTTTGCTTCCCCTCCTTCTTCTTCTCCTTCTCTTTCTCCTTCTTTGCTCTTGCATTCTCTCTTTTTCTTGTTAATGCACTCAACATCCAAGCTGTTGTTCTCACTATTCTACACATTTGATGTTTAAATCTCATTTAGTTGTTATAAATAAAAATATAAAAAATTATTTCTTTATACTTTTTATGTTATAAACGAAACAAAATACTCTACCTGCTAAATAGAAAATCTCAATTGATTTTCATATTTCATTATTAAAAGGACTAATACATTATTAAAAAAATTCATAACTAGATATATCTACCATTGAAGAATTAAAATTCAGGAAACATATGCATTTAACATTAACGTAAAGTTTAAATATTTCAAACTTGATGTGAGGATTCTATAATTGTAGGTTGTTTTGTAAATTCCTATCTCTTTGTAACAATATATCTCCTTAGTTGACGAAGATTTTTGTCCAAATTTTTAGCAAAATTGTATTCTATCATTACCCCCAATAATTTATCATGAGATTAAGGAAACTTTAGACATTAAATTTAATTTGCTTATTTAAAGTTGATTATTATAAATATTTTAATATCTTATTTATACCGTACATAATATATTTTTTATAAAATAATAATACATAATATTTAAGTATGACATTATAAAGAGGTAATTTTATAAAAAGTGTATTATTATAAAAGACGTTATTATTTTTATAGGTAGAATATCGTCATCGAGAAGTAAGATATAACATAAAAAGTTGATTCTATAAAAAATCAGATCAGCATAGTAAAATATCATTATAAATTATAAAGAGGTATTGTTATATAAAGTCACACTGTATTAAGAGCAGGGGCGGAGCTACCCTTTATATAGGAGGTTCATCTGAATCTGAACCCCCTTCAGCAGAAAATTATACTATATTTACATAATTAAAATTATCTTTTATATATATATAATTAATGTTAAATCTCCTTCGATTAGTTCGTTATTCACTTGTGAACCCCTTACTGAAAATCCTGCTCCTCCACTGATTAAGAGAGATTAAAAGAAACACAAATGTATATACAGCCAATACACCCTGGCAATATGCAAATATCGTGGGCCTGCAAGCTAAGATAGAGATTCATTTTTATGTATTTTAATTTGACCTTTAATAAATTTCTTACTAGTAATACTCTTAATTAAATATTAATGGTGACAAGTTCCCCCGGAATCTAGCTTTTTTTGCCTCCTCTATTTCAGAGTCCATAACTGAAGATGAAAATAAGGGGCCAACAAAAAATATATATATATACACTAAAGTTGGGTGAGCAAAAAGGTATATCAAAGTGGGGCTTTATTGGGTCGCTTTTTTTTCCTTCATTTATTTTTTCACTGAAATCCAGGGAACATAATTCTTGATTTATAGTAGTAGTATCTTTTTGCTCAGTTATGCTGGCAGTGCTTTTTATAACTAATTTTTCAGAAGTGTAAAGTTCATGCCTTTGGCATTTTCTGTCTAATAAACAGAGATGGTACTGCCAATTCTGCTCTTGTTAAGCGAGTTGTTTTTTGTCCTATAAGCTTTTAATGTTTGCTCAGAATTGTGGGGTTCTTGTTTTTTTTTTTGGCCAGCTGAACAAGTTTTTTTGAGCTTCCTTCTTTGTAAGTTTACTGTTTTTCTTGAATCTTGATGTTGTATTAAAGTTTCTGCATTTGGTAACTGTTTTAGTGGTAGCTTTTTAAGAATGTCATTTCAGATTCTTGATATACAAAGATGATAAGATTGTTGTTTTTCCTTTTTCTTTCTTTCCTTTCCAGTAGTATTATTTAGCTGGACCACAAAGCTCTTGTCTTTTTCACTTTATCATGTCTTATGTTCTTCCATGTTCCACCTCTTGAACTAAAATGAAATTTGGGATCTTTTTTTTTTTCTTTTGAGCCGGGGTCTATTGGAAACAGTCACTCTGCCTCATCTCTGAGTTAGAGGTACGGACTACTACGTAGTGTACATTCTACCCTTTCCAGACCTCACTTTGTCGGGTAAGTTGTTGTTGTTGTTGTTGGGGTTTTTTTTTTCCCTTGTGTTCTCTAACTTTGGGGGTCCTCTTCCATGTTCTGTTATCTTTATTTTTTTTTTTTCAATTTCCCCTTTTCCCTTAAATTTGTAGTGAGAAGCAATTTTTGGAATGATATGTAAGGAGTGGCTTATGTTACGGCAAATGCCCTGATGAATTTCTTGTTTCTGACCCTTTTTTCTCAAGGTATAGAGAAGATAAATTGAGTGATGGATGAAAAGGGTGTCTCAAGTTCCAATTGGATTACATCAGAAGGGAGAAAAGAGAGCTTATGTCCAATTTTCTTTGGCGTTTCTTGTGCATTTGTTGCACTTGGGCTCTTACCGGAGCCCGAAAAATGTGATGAGAACTTGTTAGAATTGAGAAATAAGATGCTTCATGGTAGTGCTCAGCTCTTGGGGTTGCTTGTCTGGAGAGTTCAGAAAGATGAAGCTGACAATGGAAAGTCTGAATTGTTAATTAAGTTAGCGAATGCAGAGAGGAAAATCGAAATACTGAAGAACTTGAGAAGGGAAGATGCTAAAGCAAATGAGAAGGTTGTTGGTATATATGCAGCACAAGAGCAGTGTTGGTTCAATGAGAGGAAGAAACTTAGGCAGCAAATTGGTGGTCTTATGAATGAATCGAGAGTTGTTGAGAAGCACAAGGACAGCCTTATTGCTGAATTGAACAGCAAGTTGGAGGAGAGTAAAGTAGTTGTGCAGTCGAAAGAT
This sequence comes from Capsicum annuum, assembly GCF_002878395.1. Taxonomy (NCBI): domain Eukaryota; kingdom Viridiplantae; phylum Streptophyta; class Magnoliopsida; order Solanales; family Solanaceae; genus Capsicum; species Capsicum annuum. The sequence goes on from NC_061113.1 coordinate 230,556,663, forward strand.
AAGATCATTGAGGACGAAGGGAAAATGCGTCAAGATCTTGAAGAAAAGCTGAAAAAGGCTGAAGCAATAGCAGAAGAATTGAGGAACACCGCGAAGTTTGATGCTCAGAGGCACTCTAATGAGATCTCCAAACACAAGACTGCATTCATCGAATTGGTGTCGAATCAGCGGCAGCTTGAAGCTGAGATGGGCCGTGCCCTCAGACAAGCTGAAGCAGCAAAGCAAGAGCTTAATTTGGTACTGGAGCAAAAGGAGCAATCTATATTGATGACCCAAAAAATATCGATGGAGCTAGTTAAAATGCGCAAAGATTTGGAACAAAAAGAGCAGATTTTGTCAGCCATGCTGAGGAAATCCAAATTGGATACAGCAGAGAAGCAAATGCTTTTAAAGGAGATCAAATTATCAAAAGCAAAGAGAAAGCAAGCTGAGCTAGAGACTGAGAGATGGAAGACAGCTTCGGAGTCTAGGTATGAGAGAAATTCATTGAAAAGTATGCTGTACAAACGTATGAACCCGAAGTTGGAGGTTGTTGCCAGTGGGAAAGGGATGCTTTCAAGTGTAATGATGCTACCAACCGGAAAGAACATATCACAAAAGACTGATTATCTTCTCGACGAGCAGCCTGAGGGCACAAAAGAGCCAGAACTATTTCCTCATGTTACTGATAGATTCTTGACTGAGGATGCTGAAGAAGAAAGTAAGACCATATTCGCGATACACGTGTTTTTTCAAATATTATTTATCAATCCTTAATAAGTGTTAACATGTTACCAACCTTTCCATTACTCAGAATTTCAATATATGGAGTTGTCATTGTGTTTTTCTTATGTTGTTTTCTGTATTCACTTCCAATCTTCTCCCCAGTACTCACAGATGATGTCGAGCACTTGGAGAACTGGGTCCGATCAGAGGCTGAAAAATACAGTGTTGCAGTTGAGCAGAGGCATCATCTGGAGCTGGATGCTTTTGCAGAACAACTGAGACTCAAAGATGAGAGGTTAGAAGCTTTTCGTTGGCGCCTACTCAGTATGGAACTTGAGTCGAAGAGGTTGCAGTCACATATTGAAGTGCTGGACCATGATCTAGCTCAGCTCCGGCAAGATAATATGAAGTTGGATGCATTGCTATTGAATCGGGAAGTAGAAGTACAATCCCTCAAGCACCAACTCGCAGAATATTTTCACCTTCCTGATTCCCAGAAGTCTAATGCAAATACTCGTCCAAAAGACCAGGACAAAGCCAATCATACAGTTTGGTCCAACATGACACTTATAAAGACGAAACTAGGAGAGAAAGAGCAAGAAACAAAGAACCCTCCTGAGGAAACCTCTCAAAAGGTAAAAAATGGAAGGAAGGCTGAGACAAGAACAAATAACCAACAAAAAGACATAATTTTGACTTTACAGTCTTCTACAAAGGAGATTGGTGAGGGGAAAGATGGAGCCTCGCATCCGAATACTTCTAGGGCAGAACACTTCAGCACAGAGGATGTTCGGACTGCTGAAACATCAACTTCAGAATGTGATAATGAAATCAAGAAAAAGAAATCTCTATGGAAGATGGATCTTCACGCCCTTGGAGTTTCATACAAAATCAAGAGGTTGAATCAGCAATTCGTCATGCTCGAGAGGTTGACAGGAAGACAAGAACTTTCTGGAAATGGTGAAAACAGTGATAATGGACGATCTGGTACCCGAGCATTTCATGCATTGATGTCTTTATTGAATAAACAAGTTGCTCATTACGAGTCTCTTCAGGGGAAAATTGATGATCTATGCAAGCGGATGGTATGTCCCTACTCCCTACTAAGTATCATTCTTGACTTGAAAATGGATCTATTTTGTTGATTGAAACATAAATGCTAATGACCTCTTTTTGTGTGAAATGCAGCATGACAATGACCTTAATGTAAATTGTGAAGGTTCAGTTATACAAAAAACAAAGGAAGAAACTAAGATGCTAGAGCACTTTCTTGAAGAAACATTTCAATTGCAAAGATACATAGTTGCAACAGGACAGAAACTGATGGAAGTCCAAACAAAGATTTCTTCTGGATTTGTCGGAGCTGCAGAAGAACTTGATACACCTGCAAGCTTTGATGTCAAACGGTTTGCTGATGGCATTAGAACTCTTTTTAGGGAAGTTCAGAGAGGCCTTGAAGTTCGCATATCTCGAATTATTGGTGATCTTGAGGGAACTTTGGCATGTGATGGAATCACATATTTCAAGAGATAGTGCTCACCGAGGCAGAATCATGTTGCCTTTAAGTTAACTTCCACAGCTTCTCAGCTTCTGAGGTAACATGAGACGGTAAATTTACATGGTGCAGCCAAATATATAATGCAGCTTATTCAAAGAATGTGTTTTGTTTTAGTCCCAGATACACATGTAAATATCCTGCAACTATAAGTTCCAATAATTCACGTATATAGAAATTAGCTGCATCATTTATAGCAGTATTAATGTATCACCTATTCAGCCATTGTTACTTTTGCTTTACATAATTTTCTAAATAAACGACTACTGGCTAGAGGGGTACAACTTGTGCATGGATCTCTTGGCTTTACTTCTGTACATAATCATAATATACAACATGAAGAAGTAAACATTCATCTATCTTCAAATCAAAACGTTCATTTCGACGAGGACAGGCAGGGGTGAAGCTACTACCCTTATCATAGAAAGCTTATGAAATTGCAGCACAAAATCCAACTATTCCTGTACTTTTTCTTTTGTTTCATGTTATGTGCATATATATGTGAATCACTCTAATCTTGATCACTTTCGAGTCACTCATTTCTCGACTAGAGGAGGCATCAGATCTTGATGCTTCAAGATTTACTGAATCCTTGTCAATATTCATTACTCCATTGCGCTATGAATGACAGTTTGACGCTGTACAGGAACTCATAGCTCAAAGGTTAAAAAAAACTGTAAAAAATTACTAAAATCCTATGGACCTGTTTTAAAGCATTTTTCAACTGTTACATGAATGATACATATGTACCACCTGGTTATGCCATTATGTGTGATGTTGGATCGAGTTTGAGTCCTATGTATGAAAAAAATCCTCGTAGGGGGGCTTCCCTCTTTAATGACGTTACACAATGCCAATCTGAATTAGTCGATGCCAAAATAGGGATTGTGGATACCATATGGGAACCCCCACCACAATTTTTTTTTGTTATTCGTAACATCATAGGTCTCTTATGTGCCATCACTTCAAACAAGAAAAGGTGCCTGAAGAAGTCAAAAAGAGGGGTATCTTATTAGCTCAATGAGATCAGTTCTAACTTATTAGGTTGTTAATAGCCGTAAAATTGGTTACATATGGTTGTCTTTCATAAGCTCAAAATAGCAACTAAGTATAGGTGAATTGCATTAGCACTGCGGTTAGTCTTACTCGTCACGTTTCGCTTCACGAGAGTCAACTAATTAGGTGCAATCCGTCACATATTAATATGATTAAAAAATACATCTTAAAACATTGCCCAAAATTCATACATTTTGACTCTCGAGAAGCGTAATGCGACAAGTAAAAGTAACGGGGAGTACATAACATATGCCTTGCACGTTACAGATATCTGTTGTGACCACTGACCAATATTTTCTTTGTATACCACTGTTAGTGCTAAAAAGTTTAGTACGAAATCTAAGTGTGTATTTGGTACGAATCAAAATGTTTTCCATAAAAAATATTTTTTCAAAAATGTTCTCTTGAAAAATAAGTGAGTTTCTTGTTTATTTTTTGAGTGTTTTGTAAGTAAGCAAGAAAAACAACTTAGAATACAAGTAAGTAGTTTTGTGTTTGGTCATTGTCATGGAGATTTATTAATGGCCTTGGATGTCTAGTCTGCGTCTAGGTACCTGTTATGTGACCAATATTTTCTTCTTTGGGTCGACTAGAGTAAATGCAACAAGGACCATATAGTGTAACATGCACTTAATTGCTTCATGAAATCAACAATTTTTATACAGTAGTCCCTCCGTCCATCTTTACGTGTTCGCTAAAAACAATTATGGTCTATTAGTATCAGCGTGAATTTAACTGAGATGTGACCAAAAAACTTTAGTAATCTATTGATGAGTGAAGGGATAGATGGATAAAGGATTAATTAAGGCTGGGAAGGAAGAGATGTTAAAGAGATCTCTGGTCATCCCATGTGGAAATGAATGTCCTCTATGACTTGAGACATCTTCTGTCCCCTCTTTTTCCAACATCTCTTTTTCACTTTATTTGTTGTTGTTGGATAGTCATATTGAGGTTCGATTAAATCTGATGTCACATGTTACATGCTATCAAAAGATTTTTATTTTTTTTCTTTCCTGAGAACTCAAAATCAAAATCTCTAAATTTCAATCAATCACAACATCTTTTACTACCTCTAGATTCATTTCTCAAATCACTGGGAAGCTCTTGTAATTACACCATGTAAATTATCAGCAATTCACAGTTTTACCCTGAGAATTGGAGAGTGCAATTACCCTTCTCTCAATTATCTGTTAAACAAGTAATTACCTGGTCAACCAAACAAGTCAAACTATTAGAAAAGATGTGAATGACTCCCTCCATTTCTTTTTATATGATCCTTTTTTATTAGACATACCCCTTAAAAATATAAATTTTCACCTTTTATTTAGGGATTTACTGACCAATATTATAAGCGAGCTTACAAAACTAGCAGCCAGTAAAACTAATAGACAATTTATGGGGTAACTATACAAATAGTCGGATAAAATATTAACAATCGAATAACCACATAAAATCAAAAGACATGCATATTGAAGCCAAAATATACAATATATACTATTTATATATTTATCTACATTCATTATACATTTCATATACACTACTCGTGTAATATACATACACATATTATATATTTTTACCATTATCATCGTACTTAGTCAATCCTCCACACCCATTTCTGTATAATAAATATATAATCAGTATATATAAACACTAAAGTAAATTACTCACTTTAGATAGATAATTTGAGACTACGATTCAAAACCGCCTTACTTAAATTGTTGACATCTACACTATGTTTTTCTTAAAATTTCAGTTGAGCAATATTATAGATGGATGAGATTTTGTAAGCTGAAAAGGGACGAACGATAAACTACTCTGCGTGAATTTTCTTTTGATAAGTCTAAGATATTTTGAAAAATATATTTTTGATGAAAATAAATTCCTTTAAAGTTAAAAATATGTATTTTTATGTGAAAAAAAAAAAATTATAAGCCACATTCCATACTAATATCCAATTCCCACCACATCCACTCATATGCAACACCCACATATCCACATTCAATCTCCACACTTGTAGTGTTTATTAAAAGAGAAAAGACCTAAAGTGATCATCAAACTTGTCCGAAATTTATAAAAAAACACTTTAATTTTATGAGCGATTTATTATTCCCTTAAATAGTTTAAAAGTGATATAAGTATTCATATTTCAGCCAACTTCAGACACACACAAAAAAAAGTGTCTGGCACGCACCAATAAATGTTTGCCACGTGGCACACTTACTTAATATCCTAATATTTATTTCTTTATATATTTTTTTAATTTTATTTCTTTATATATAAATAATTTATTTTACTTATTTACGTGCTATAGTAGAGTGAACACACTCCACATACCACCTAAACTCATAAGGGGATGACAGATACATATTGAACAAGAATAAGGGTTAATAAGTCGCCCGCAAAGTTAAGGTGTCTTTTAGCAAATTCGAGACAACTTCGATAGTTTGTGGGTGTTGTATTTATGTTATGTCATCTTGTTCCATGTTTTACTGTGAATTTGTTTATTATTCCTTGTCTTGAGTCGGGGGTCTATCGGAAACAGTCTTTCTACTTCTTCAAAGGTAGTGGTATGAACTGCGTACATCTTACCCTCCCCAAACCCCACTATGTGGGAATACACTGAATTTATTGTTGTTGTTGAGACAACTTCAATAGTTACTTTATATCTTTTCTCTTATTAAAATAATAATTTAACTTACTTATCAAATACTAAAAATAAGAAATATATATATATACACAATTCAATCTATAAACTTTTTCATACAATTTTTAAATATTTAAAAAATTTTAAAAAACAATAGTAAAAACGATTTAAAACTATTTTGATAAAAACAGTTTAATATTAGAAGCGCCTTGCCGGCTAAAATTGCAATGCCATTTGGGTTTTTCTTTCTCTTATACCAACCTTATCTCCATGACCTTTTCATGACCAACCTAAATAAGTTACTTTCGTTACTATTTGTATATCATCGTTATTAAAAATAGATACTTTTTAATATTTTTCACTTCACAAAATTAAGAGAAAGATATTAATATAATATAATAAAAAGAAATTAAATAAAGATGAGTAATAAATAAAATTAATCTAATCAAATACCTTACAGTTAATGTTTTTCCTAAAGGATGTGCAACAAAGGTGACAAATAAATAGAAGCAGAGAGAATATATTATATTTATTATTTTCTTTTATTTAAATAAATATTTTATTTTTTTTTAGTTTGTTTGTCTATTTTTTTTTATTTATTTCAATGAAAATAATTTTATTTTTTTGATAACTCTGTAACCCTAGCTTCATACATGTCTATGACATATTTAACATTATAAAATTAAAAGATAATTTGATATATTTTTTATATTTTTAATTTAGGATAATAAAATTAAAACGGAAGGAGTATATTAAGCGAATGGTTGATCTCCATTAGCGACTGACGAATAAGTCATTGTGTTACCGTTGAAAGTCGTTATCGATTATTTCTATTGCTTATGACTAATTCAATATCTTAATTAAAAATTGGATCCCACCCATCCTTCAATAATTAATTAATCAAATTAAATTGGCCCCACACCCCTTCCACTTAGGATTGATCGTTTGGTTTGAGAATAAAATTATTTCGAAAACATAGTCCAAAATTATAATTCTAAAACTAACTTATCACATTAGATCTCAAGTTCCATAAAATAACACCAAGTTTGAAGTATAATTTTATGGAAAAATAACATAAATACACCTTGACTTATTATATTTACACAAATCTCTTCACACTTATAAAATAATTACAAAAATCTTAACTAATTGTGTATCTTTATTGGATGTATCGGTGGAGCCGGAATTTTAACTAAGGAGATTCAATATTTGAAGAAAATATAGCCGAAGGGAATTCAACACCCACTATAAATACATAAAAAAAATAATTTTAATCATATATAAATGATATATCTTTCCGTTAAAGAGAGTTCAGATGAATCCCCTAGCCAAAGTCTAGCTCTGCCCATAGTATCGTGGAGCTAATTATACATCTCGACAGACCCAAAATAAAAAAAATGTATCGGAGCTAATTATGTATCTTTACAAGAAAAAAATGTATCTTCATTGATGTATCGAGAGTTAATTAATAATTTTATTATGGAATTAGTTATACCTTCAAACAAAGAAAGAATACATTTAATTTTTCTAACTTAATTTTGTGATATTTCCACTTATATCACATGACCCCAAGACTCTTCAACGAACATATATATATATATCCGTTATACTCCAAAGTGTAGTAGTACTCGTGAATAAGAAGCGCTAGGAGCGTTTCAACATCCACTCATTTCTCATGCTCACACATTTAATTTATACACATATATCTTCCACAAATATTTATATGTCAAGTGAATATAATGATCACTTGGAAATTGTGAAAAAAGTAGTAGGCAAAAAAATGGCCCTTCATCATCATGAAGATAATTTTGAGACTTCTTATTCTACTCCAAAACTTTCTTTATCTAAACTCCCAAACAAGCCAAGAAATTATAATAATAATTCACTAGTAGCTCCATATACAACTCCACCACTTCATCCAGCAGTTACAATTCCATTTCAATGGGAAGAAGCCCCTGGAAAACCAAAATCACCTACAACAAAGTCCAAAGCAGCAAGGTGTCTAGACTTACCACCTAGGTTAACGTTGTTGTTGAACGAAGAAGGTAAAGTTACTAATATACCCTCGCCAACGACGGTGCTGACCGGGCCTTACGTGGGCCGGTCTTTATCGTGTGTTAATGAAGGAGCACTTGAGAAGAAAGAAGAGATCAATGGTGGTACTGGTAGTAATAACAAGGATGTTGTGATGATGAGATCATGGAGATGGGAAAACTTGAAGGAGAATAATACACGAGTTGTTGTCAAGGGCAATTTTGACTTTTCAGGTCCTCTTAGTAGTAGTAATTCAAGTGCTAATTATGATTTTGATACACATCAAAGGAAGTTCTTAAGGTTTACTAGGAAAGGGAGCTTATTGAGCTTCTCCCGTAACAATTCCAACCTCTTGGTAAGTTTCCTTTAATACCCTTTTCAATTAAAGGCTATTATTGATAACTTTCAAGTGTTCAACCTCTTCTATTTTATTTTTTTGTTTGTTTGTCTTAATTATTATTTGGACGGTCAAAGAATTTATTTTTATTATTATCAGTATAATTTTTTCAAAAAAATTGTTATGGTATGATTGATAAAACTTTTTTATATATATAATTCTAAACATATAAATTTTATCTAAAAGAGATTGAAGATCTCATATCCAAATTTACATCAAGCATTTAATTTAATCTCGTACTTTGAATCAGGAAACATAATTGTTTAAATCTTTACGTGCTAAAATAATTAATCTATCTAGATCAGATATTCTAAGCTGCAGTTTGATATAAACGTGTTCGGTCATGGTCGATTCAAATGTCTGGGAAACAAAATACTGAATTTTTTTTTTGTTTTAGATTATAAGCAAATTGCTAATAATATGTTTATAATATATTGATTTTCTATTTTAAATGTAAATAACAGGGAGGAATTTACGAAAGCTTTAAGCAGGCAGTTCCATGGAGATGGAGAAGGGCAAAAACTAAAAGAGATGAGTGAGTGTTAGTAACTAAAGCAGCTTCACTTAGCTTCCACCAACAACGAAATTACTATCTTAATTATATTTCCACTTGTGGACTAGTTTTAACATATGATTTTTTGTTAATTAAGACACGTAATGACTTTGATTATGTGTACTGGGTACCTAATGAGTTTGTATTTGAAACTATATATGAATCTGTATTACGGTGCAACGGTTTTAGCTTAACTTAATGAATATAATGTACATATGATAAGTACCGTACGTCACATTTACGTGGGAATTTTAATTAATTGTTTACTGTTCACTTATGCACGTACTGAATGGCCGGCCATATACATGCCCTATAAAGTTTATCCTTTCTGTTTTGCTTTTCTACTCGGTTTTACTCGTCACATTTGACTTGACATTGACTATGAATAACAATTAATAACATAAGTATTTCACCATTATACCCCCTATTAAATTATGTATTGAAATTAATTTAGAGAAAAAATAATTAATGTCGAGGGTAAAAAAAAATAAAAAAAAATTATTTTTTCTTGATATATCAAAAATGACAAGTAAAAAAAGTGAAATAATTAGAAAATTAGTAACGAGTAAGAACGAACAGAGAGAGTAAATTACCAAAGACAAAAAAACACAACAACGTGTTACACATATCAGAATTAATCAAGACTGAAAATCGTCAAATTAAGAAGAATACAGAGCATATTCAATTTTTTTAGTCAATTTTGTTGACTTGAAATAGAGTTCACGAAAATAAAGAAATATTCAAACCTCGGTGTCTTAAATTACAAATTTGACGAAAATACCAAAAGTTGAAACTAAAGAAGCAAAACAAAATAAAAATCATTTAAACCAACAAAAAAGGAAAATAATAAAATCGAAAAGGAAAGTTACACAATCAAATTTAAAAAGGAGCAACATTGCAATTGCAGGCTAGCAAAAGTACAATATGTCAACAAAGATAAGAAAGGGGGTGGAGATGTAACATAAAAACCAAAGGCACATGGCTAGATATACTGACATTGATCATACACTAGACTATACTAATTATAATTAAAGATACCTATATATGATCTAAAGGTAAATAAGAGAAATAAAATTAAAAGAAAGCTGGCATCATAGATGCCCTTCTTTTCTTGTAATTAGCCTTGAAGCATGCTTGTCTTAGCTTCTTTGTTCTTTCAGTTAATTCCATTTCAGGCACTTGTTCTACCATTCTTTGGTGCTCTTCCAGCATCTCCACTTCACTTGTAAGTCCCATTTCCTAAAATAATTAATAACGCATTACATTAATCCGTTTCAAAAAAGACTTGACTCATTTCTATATTAGTTAGTAGATCAAATGTGTAATATATGTACGTACCTTAACGCTACGAATGAGAGTCTGCAAGCTCTTAATTTTGCGATGTGGCCATCGCATTACATTTAGTTCCCTACATCTTTTCTTCAGTACTGTCAAACCAACTCGTAATTTCTTGGCTGCTTCTGTTATTGGTAAATGAAAATACCTTTGGATCTCATCCAATTCCAACATATCGCTCTTCTTATGCCTCCCAGTACGATTACTTTGCTTCCTAATAAACTCCTTCGGACCACCATTAAGTTCATAAAAGGATCGATTAGTAACCTGATATTCACCTAAAGTGTCATGTGTCACGTTCAGAGGCATGACCTTCGCATTGACATCAATTGGGATATTATTGTTGTCTACATGAGTTGGAGATTGTAGTAATTTCAAGTCGACATCTTCGCACATTTCTTCAAACTCTCCAAACCCAAAAATCGGCAAGTGATTGTTTTGAAAATCAATGGGAAATTGAAAGGAATCAAAGTCAAAGTTGAAGAGGCTTCCATTGGACAATAATCTTGAATCTTGTTGCCATGTCCTGTTGATCGGAAAATAAAATAGTACAAAATATTTTTGTCAAGAATCAAAAATTGTAAACGACATTCAAAAAAAGATAGTAGCTTATTGGATTCTGAATAAAGTAATCATACATATTAAGTATATTTTTAAATACAAATACAGAATTTAGCCAACCCTATTAAATTATACCGAACCTATAAGCAGAACTGTAATGTCGCACCCATGCAATATACATACTACTAGATTCTTTCATCACGACCTTCTTATGATCAGAACTTCACTAATATTCTATTTCTAGATTAGTCGCGCTAGCAATAAATCTCTCTCTATATATATATCAAAACAAAGAAATATATAACTTGCTTATGTTACTTACCCAAGAGAGGAAGAGTATTCTTCTGAAAACAACCAATCGAAAGGGTCACTTTGATTTTCAATCTTTAGAACGTTAAGTGCTTGAGAATTCATATTCATAATATTTGGAAAAGGAAAAAAAATAGAGTAGTAAAATTGAAAAGGGGCAGTGGGGGTATATATATAATAGGAAATTAATAAAAAGGAATATTGGAGAGGAGAGTAAATGAGTAATTAATTAATTGGAGTTCGTGGGAGAGGATAATGGGAGTTACAATGTATAGAAATTATGGATTCTGATTAATGCGCACTGCTAATTAATTTTTACATATGAATTAGTGTAGAAAATGCGCCTATAGTATTTATTGTTCTCGATAATTACATGATTAATTGTAAAACACGAATTAATTAATGCATTTTCTTATTCATCCTAAATTTCATCTACATTCGTATGTACGCGTATGCTTTTCGTTTGTGTTTACACTTAGCAATATAATCCATGCATGCATGCTTATCTAAATGACATTCACTATTTTATTTGACCCAAAAAAAGAACATTAAATAAAGGAGTTATCAACAAAATTCTTTGCAAATACTCCGTCCATTCTAAAATAATTGAATTGTTGGGGTATGACACAAGCCTAAAAAAATCTATTAGGACATAAATTGTAGGCTATTTTTCACTATTACCCTTTTAATTGTTATTAAATTACTCTCCTAGAAAATGTGAAGTACTTAAAAATTTCATTAACTGAAAGGGTTAAATTGAAAGAAAGTTTCAACATGTCTCTTAAAAAATAACAATTCATTTATTTTGGATATTAAAAAATAGTAGATCAACAATATATTTTAGAACGGAGGGAGTACATAATAATTAAACCCCGTTTGGCCATGAAAATTATAATTTTTCAGAGTTGGAGTTGGAGTTGGAGGTGTTTGGGCATGAATATAAATTAAAGTTGTTTTTGAAATTTTGTGAGAAAAATGTTTACTTGTTTTCACTTTTCCAAATACTATTTCGGAATTATATTTGGAATTTTCGTGACCAAACACTTACAATTTTTACTTTTTTCACTAAAGTGAAATAATTTTCGAAAAAAAAAAAGTAAAAACATTTCATGGCCAAATGGCTACTAAATACCCGTAGCTAATATGCTTTTTGTGATGATTCGTTGTTAAAAGTTGTCCATCATCGATTCCAATCTCATATTGATAGCGAATAAACGAATAAGATGTAAATAAAAGTTAGCTTATACGCATGAATTTAACTTATCGTAAGTTACTTGAATATTTTGCAAGTTACTAAATTTGTTTATTATTAATAATTATCTGTAGTTATTTTATTGATGTTCTGATAGTGTAAAAATTCAGTTTTAGAGTTTAGAATGTCATTGTAAAATCTAAATTCAAAAAAAATGTGTTTATTATTCCTTTAGTTCATTTTTACTCGTATCTGACTTGACTCATTCATTAAGAAAATAATGATTGATACTCCCTCCGTTTCAATTTATTCGTCTCAAATTTTTTAATTTAATTTTTCATTTTACTTGTCTTTTTTCATTAATCAAGAAGAAACAAAAAAAAATTATGTTTTACCCTTTGCATTAATTATTTAATAGGAGTACTATGATAAACTAGGCATGTTATTAATTATTTTTCGTAATCAATGTGTCATCTCAATTTGGGACGGATAATTTGAGACGGTTACCTCACAACCCTATTAATTACTCTCTCTATTTCAAAATACTCCCTCCGTCCCATTTTACCCGTCCCAAATTGGGATGACACGGCTATTAAGAAAACAATAATTTGTAATGCAACTTTACCATTTTGCCCCTCTTAGTTGTGTCTTATTGTTAGTTCCAATATTGATGGATGACTAATACCAAAACACCATTTATATTTTTAATGGTACTCCTCTTTGCAATATTTTTCAAGAATGCTAATAACAAGGAGCAATCAATTACACTAAGGGTATAATGGGAAAAAAATGTGTCTTGTCTTGATAAGTAAAATAGGACAAGTAAAATGCGACATCAAATTAGAAAATTTGGGACGGGTAAAATGGGACGGAGGGAGTAATTGAATTGTTGAGATATGACACATTCCTTAAGAAAAAAATTTAGGACATAAATCGTAGGTTACTTTCCACTATTACCCTTTTAATTATTCTTAAATTACTTTCCTAGAAAATGTGAATTACTTAAGAACCTCATTAAGTAAAAGGATAAAATTGAAAGAAATTCCCACCATGTCTCTTGAAAAATAAATAATTAACTTATTTTGAAAATTAAAATAACTTAACAATTTATTTATTTTGAAATAGAGGAAGTAATGTTTTGAAAAATGTTTAGATAATACTCTTTCTGTCTCATTTTAATTGACTGCATATAAATAAATGTCCCTATAACTAATATTCATTTGAAGTCTAAACAAATTAATGTGAGCATATCTTTCATAAATGATCTTGATATTCATTAATATGAATGAAGGGTAATTAGTAAATTAACCATTTTAATTATGATTTTTTAGTTATGAAATAAAATAAAATGTGGTCAATTAAAATAGAACGAAAGGAGTAAGTAATTATTGCTAAGGATAAAATATGAAAAGAATTTTTATTTTTTTTTGGTGGGGGTGGGGGGTATGTTAATAATGACAACTTGAAAATCTTTAAAATCTATTTTTGAAATAGTAGATAAGTAAAAGTGAATAAAGAGAGTGATAGTTTTTTCTTTTTATGTTACTCTCTCCGTTTCTAAGTACCCCCTTTGTTTGAATTTATTTGTCACTATTTTCCTAATTTGATTTTTATTTTACTTGTCATTTTTGACATATCAAGAAAAGATAATTTTTGTTTTTCTATTTTACCCTTAGCATTAATTTTCCTTTTTCAAATTAATTTGAAGACATAATGGTAAACATCATTTAATAGGAGTACTATAATAAAAGAGTCATGTCAATAATTATTTTTCTTAAGGAAAAGGAATAAAAATATCCTTAAAGTACTAAAATTGGTTCAAAAATACTCCTTCATTCACCTTTATGACTCAAAAATATATTTGTAGCTAACGATATTTTAAAATTATAATTAAAAATTTAGAAAAGGGTCAGAAATACCCATCAAATATTAAAATTGGTTCAAAAATACCCCTTCATCTACCTTTATGTCTCAAAAATATCCTTCAACTAACGATTCTTTTTTAAATCATAATTAAAAATTTTATTAAATATGTGGCAGCTTTTTATTGGTTGAAACTAAATTAATTAAAATATTAAATCCAATCCGGACCCATCTCAAACTACCCGAACCAAACCGTATAAAATTTGCCCCAACTAAAATTACCTAGTAGTATGAGTATTTTCTGCTATCTAATGCAGGAACTTTGTTGACTTAGAATCTATCAGTCTAATGTAATATTGTGAAGAATCCTATCCCCTAATTATAATATTAGTTTGGTATTTCTTTGTGATGTATATTTCTCCGTGTTAGCTAGCAAAACTAATAGAGATGTCTTGGTTATACCACGTCTTAGGCAACACTATCTTGTTACGTCCTTCATTTTATTTTACGCGACACATTTAGTTTGTATAACCAAAAAAAAGTATATTCTTTCCTAAATACTTATCACTATTTTTGTTTGTTGACAGTAACAGTAATGATGTTCATCTCAGTAACAAAGCAAGAGAAAATGAGAAGTGTTCCGACACAACTTCGGAAACTTCTAGGTACATCTCACACAAGGAAATTGAGCAGGCCAAAGCAAATAAAAGGATTGGGCCCAACATTCTATTGGGCCAGTCATTAGTACCAACCCAACAACTCACAAGTCCATAGTCTAAATATTTTCTGTATAGTTTCATTTACTTGTACATAACTTGAGATTCTAGAATTTATATAGGTGTACATAATTAGTTACACTAGAAACAAAGTTAGTTAGCAATTATCTGTATTTACAAAATAGGACATTGTATTAGCTATAAGTAACAGACAATTACATCAATGAAAATTCACTCAGAAATTTCATAAGCTTCTAATTTGTTCATTGTTTCTTCTATATGGTATCAAAGCTTCTTTGAAGATCCTTTCTTCGAAGCTTTCTTTTCTCTTTCATGGCAAGCACTACCTCTGAGCCACCTTCTGCTCCTGCTCCATCCAAAGTATTGGATCAAAGCAACCCTTACTTCCTCCATCCATCTGATTCACCCGGGATGTCTTTGGTGAACTCCACTTTTGAAAGAAAAGCCTATGGAGGATGGAGATAATCTATTCTCATTGCTATCTCAGCTAAAGATAAGCTGCGATTTATTAATAAAAATTGCAAGGCTCCAACTCTTAACAATCCAAATCTACAATCGTGGATTCGGTGCAATGACATGGTTACCAGTTGGTTGCTGAATTCACTCTCTAGAGACATTACTGACAGTGTGCTCTATTTCAAAACAACTGAAGAACTATGGAGAGATCTTGAGAATAGATTTGGACAATCTAATGGGGCCAAATTGTATCACCTGCAAAAGGAAATGAGTGAGTTGTCCTAAGGCACATATGATATTGCAGCATACTACACAAAATTTAAGGGGTTATGGGATGAGTTAGATACCTTGAACACTAAAAATACTTGCTCTTGTGAGTGTGAGTGTGGTGGTAAGATAAGAATAACTAAAGCTCAGCAAGATGAGACTCATTCAATTCCTTATGGGATTGAATGAAGCTTATGGGGCTATGACAAGCAACATCTTAATGATTTTTCCTCTACCTTCTATAAGTCTTGCTTACTCTCTTCTCATTCAGGATGAGAAACAAAGGGATACTTCTGTCTACTCCAACCCTCCAAGAGATCACTCTTCATATTTGGTTGTTGATAGCAATGCATCTCCTCAGTACTCTCAAAATAAACTGAGGAATCATACTCTTGAATATAGATCTAAGAAGATTAACATGTCTTTGACATGTTCTCACTGCAAGAAAGGTAGACACATAGTTAATAAATATGACAGAATCATTGGCTTTTCTAATGATTTCAAGTTCACCAGAAATAAGAGGATGCAAAACACTGTGAGGAACAATGTTGTTATTCCCTCTGATTTACCTGGTTACTCTAGTTCTTTACCTAATTGTGCAAGTCAAGTTGGGAACCAGTTCACCAGTGAGCAACTTTCTCAATTGGTTAACCTATTAAATCAGGTCAAGATTTCTCAACTCTATGCTTCACTTGCTGATTCTGCAGCTACAACTGCTTGTGCTGGTAATAGTTCAGTTTCATATTTACTACTCTTAAATTCTAACCCCTGGATTTTAGATTCAGGAGATACTCAGTATATGTGTTTTGATGCAACAAACTTCACTACTCTCACACCTCTTAATCAAGTCATTAACATTACTTTACCTAATTCTTTTAAGGTAAAAGTGACTCATTCAGGAACTGTTGCTCTATTTCCTAATCTCATCATTCACAATGTCCTTTTTGTGCCTTCATTCAAGCTCAATCTCCTATCAGTGCACAAGTTATGCACATAATTAGATTGTCTAATTATATTTTATTCTATCAAATGTGTCTTACAGGCCCCTTCAGTGAAGAGGCCTCTGGTTCTTGGTGAAGTACAAAATGGTCTCTATCAACTTTTTCCTTCAAATCTCCAGTCTAAGAATCCTCTCAAGGAAGATGCAGTTTTCTTTTCTAGTTCTTGATTTTCCAGTTGTAATTTCTTATCTAATTTAGACTCAAGTAGTAACAGTTCTGATTTTTATTTATGGCATGTAAGACTGGGGCATTTGCCCATTTCATCAATGAATAAGATGAGTTCTTTTAAGTTTAAATGTGATTCCAATTTCATTTGTGATGTTTGTCTTCTTGCCAGGCAAACTAAATTGCCCTTCTCACTCAGCCACATTAAAACAAATCACCTTTTGAATTAGTTCACATTGATACATGGGGTCCCTATAAAAATTTAACCTAAAATGGTTACATATACTTTTTCACCATATTAGATGATTTTAGTAGAACTACTTGGACTTATATCTTAAGCACTAAGGCTAATGTTTTTCCTATGCTAAAATAGTTTCTATCCATGGTTCAAAGACAGTTTAAAAGTAAAGTCAAAGTTATTAGGTCTGACAATGCCTTCGAATTGGGAAAAGGAACTGTTGCATCTGAATTTCTACTTTCTAAAAGGATTTTACATCAAACATCATGTATTTATACTCCTCAACAGAATGGCATAGCGGAGAGAAGGATAAACATCTTTTAGAAACTTCTAGAGCTTTGTTGTTTCAGTCTAACCTACCTATTTCTTATTGGGGTGATTGTGTTCTTACTTCTACTTTTTTAATCAATAGATACCCCTCCATAGTCTTAGATGATAGAACCACTCATGAAGTCTTGTTTGGTTATCCTCCCAAATATCAATTTCTCAAAGCTTTTGGTTGTCTCTGCTATGCTTCTACTCTAACTCAAAATAGATCAAAATTTTCACCTAGAGCTACTGCTTGTGTGTTTTTGGGATATCCATCGGGACAAAAGGGATACAAGTTGTTATCTTTGTAAGACAGAAAAATATTTGTTTCAAGAGATGTTCACTTTCATGAAATAGTTTTTCCTTTTAGAAAAAGATCAAACTCTGCTCCAATTTCTCATCCACCTCCTATCTTTACAAATTCTTATACCATTCCTTCTAACCTTAAATCCACAGCTAATCAAGACCCTTTATCTCCTCCTATTCATTCTAATCTTGGTTCTGATCCTACCTCCTTTATCCCTGACTTTAGTGTTTCCTTAGGCGAAACTACTACTACTTCTCTTGAACCCAGAAGATCATCCAGAACCCATAAACAACCTACTTATTTAGATGATTATTACTGTAATAATGTGTTTCTCACTGATCTTACCTCTTCTTGCTTCACTTCACATATCAGTCCACAGTTTTTTTCCTTCACTGCACTCTTTTCTACAAATCAACTTATAGTTAATTCAATTTCTTCTGTCACTGAGACTACTACCTATGCACAAGCTGCAATTCACCCAGGTTGGCAATCAGCTATGAATGATGAGATTAAGGCCTTGGTATCCAATCAAACCTGGAATGTTATGGAGCAACCCGGAGGCAAAAAACTCTACCCTGCAAATGGGTGTACAAAGTGAAATATAGGTCTGATGGCAGTATTGATCGACTCAAAGCAAGACTAGTAGTTTGAGGTGATATTCAAAGGGCTAGGATTGACTTTACTGAAACATTTTCACCAGTGATAAAAATGACAACAATAAGGTGTCTTTTGGCTATTGGTACGAAAAAGAAATGGCCTCTTTTTCAGCTAGACGTCAGTAATGCCTTTCTTCATAGAGACCTTGATAAAGAGGTCTACATGAAGTTTACACCAGGCGTGGATTGTCCTAGTCCTAATCTTGTTTGTCGACTCAAGAAATCACTCTACGGGTTAAGGCAAGTATCGCGCCAATGGTTTGCCAGACTATCGGCAGCTCTTCATTTCAAAGGTTTTCGCTCATCACTTAATGATTACTCACTGTTTTACAAGAACTCCGGAGATCTTATTACTATCATTGTTGTATATGTCGATGATATAGTCATCACTGGAAGTGATTTCTCTACTATCACACGGTTGAAGGAATTTCTCAATGCAGAATTTAAAATAAAGGATCTAGGAAACTCACTATTTTCTGGGACTTGAAATTTTCAGAGAAGACAATGGATTGATTGTTACTAAAGAAAAATCACTCTTGAGCTACTTGCTGAATTTGATTGTGCTCATTTGCTCGTGGTTTCTTCGCCATTAGATTCGTAGTTAAGCTCTTATCTAGTTCCGGAGAACTCATCACCGACCTTACTGTTTATCGTCGCCTAATTAGAAAGCTCACCTACCTTACACATACTCGCCCTTATATTTCTTATGCCGTCTAACATCTCTCCCAATATATGCAACAACCCTATCTTCTGCTCTCCGAGTTGTTCGTTATCTACGCTCTGACCCAGGTCAATGTTTGTTCTTTACCAGTGACCCTTCATTTTTCCTTCTTAGTTTTTGCAACACAGATTGGGGTTATTGTATAGATTCTCGACGTTCAGTCAGTAGGTTCTACATTACCTTTGGTAGATCTCCCATCTCTTGGAAGTCCAAGAAACAATCATCCATTTCTTTATCCTCTGCTGAAGTAGAATATCGCTCCATGAGGTGTGTGGTTATTGAACTTACCCGGATAAATCGCCTTCTTCACGACTTAGGTGTCCCTCCATCTCTTCCAATTCTTGTTTATTTTGATAGCCAAGCGGCAATCCATATAGCCAAAAACCTCGTCTTTCATGAGCGCGCCAAACACGTCAAAGTTGACTACCATTTTGTTCGACAACAATTTCTTGCCGGATCAATCTCTCTCTCTCTTGTTCTTGCCGCCTCTCAAATCACTGACCTTCTTATCAAACCCTTGTCTGGACCTTCACATCACTTTTTAATTGACAAGTTGGGCCTCGTTTCACTCCCCTCCAACTTGAGGAGGGTGTTAATAGTAACAATGGTGATGTTCATCTCAGTAACAAAGCAAGAGAAAATGAGAAGTGTTCCGACACAACTTCAAAAACTTCTAGGTACATCTCACACAAGGAAATGGAGCAAGCCAAAGTAAATAAAAGGATTGGGCCCAACATTCTATTGGGCCAGTCATCAGTATCAACCCAACAACTCACAAGTCCATAGTCTAAATATTCTCTGTATAGTTTCATTTACTTGTACATAACTTGAGATCTAGAATTTGTATAGATTTACATAATTAGTTACACTAGAAACAAAGTTAGTTAGCAATTATCTGTATTTACAAAATAGGACAAAGTATTAGCTATATGTAACACGCAATCACATCAATGAAAATTCACTCGGAAATTTCATAAGCTTCTAATTAGTTCACTGTTTCTTCTTTATTGTTTATATACATCAAATTGTCTTGCCATCAATGGCAAGTGCATTTTCCGTGCGAGATCACTTCACGCCACACACTTCACACCATTCACAATCAAAATTATTATTAATTTTGTAGGGTTTGAATCGGGTATTTTTAGTTGAGTCCAAATTGAGCTTAACATTTTAACTAATTTAATTTCGACCAATAGAAAATTGTCACACATTTAATAAAAAATTTAATTATGATTTATTAAAACTGTTAGTAGGAAGGGTATTTTTGAGCCATAAATGCGAATGAATGAGTATTTTTGAACCAATTTCAATACTTGAAGGGTATTTCTGACCTTTTTTTAAAATTTTAATTATGATTTTAAAAAATCGTTAGTTGCAGGGGTATTTTTGAGCCATAAAGGTTGGTGAAGAGGTATTTTTGAACCAATTTCAATAATTGAAGGATATTTCTGGCCCAATAGATTAACTGGGGGTATTTTTTTAACCAATTTTAATACTTAAAAGGGTATTTCTGACCCTTTTCTGTTTTTCTTAATGAGTGTGTTAAATCAAAATATGACAAGTAAAAGCGAACGAAGAAACTAAATCATATTTTAACCATTTCATTTTGTTCATAAATAAGTTTAAGTTGTATTTTAGATAATTTCTCAAACTAAAAACACTTGTTTAGAATAGAACGAGTAGTAAAATTAGATTGGCAAGGACTTCACTTGAATTTGGATAGAGAGACTTATTCATTTGTGCCTGATGGAGAAGTGATTGGAAGGAGTGATGATAAAAAGAAAATTGTGAATTTTCTTTTGGATTCTAAGGTTGAAGAGAATCTTGTGGTCATATCAAATGTTGGTCTTGGGGGACTAGGAAAGACCACTCTTGCACAATGTGTGTTCAGTGATGAAATAATTAAAAAGAACTTCGATAAAGCATTGTGGGTTTGTGTTTCGGACGTATTTGAAGTGAAAATGATTGCAGAAAAAATTGCTGAATCTGGGGGAGGGAAGAAGGATAATTACCCTCAACTAGATGCGGTGCAAAACGAGCTTAGGAAAATGCTTGATGGAAAGAAGTATTTTCTAGTGCTCGATGATGTGTGGAACGAAGATCCTTTGAAATGGTCGAGACTGAAGAATATGTTGATTAGTGGAGCCAAAGGAAGTAAGATTTTACTTACTACTCGTTCAGACGTGGTGGCGAAAGTTTCAGGAAGTGTTCATAAACATAAATTGGGAGACCTTTCAGAGGAAGAAGCATGAACATTGTTTGAAAAAATGGCATTTGGATGTAACAAAGAGAGCAAAAATTCTAATTTGGTGGAAATAGAAAAGGAAATTGTGAGAAAGTGTGGAGGAGTTCCTCTTGCAATAAGGTCAGTAGGAAGCCTACAATACCTCAAAAGAACGGAGGATGAGTGGATGTATTTCAAGAATCAAGATTTGTCAAATATCACATGAGGAGGAAATGATCTAATGGCCATTTTGAGATTGAGCTATAATTACCTTCCTCGACATTTAAAGATATGCTTCGCATATTGTTCCCTCTATCCAAAGGATTTTGAAATTCAGAGATTTGATTTGGTTGATATGTGGAATGCTCAAGGCTTTATTCAATCAACTACTAGCAACAGAGATAATGTGGAGGATGTTGCAAATTCATATTTTGTGGACTTGTTGTCATTCTTTCAAGAAACTGAAGAGCATGAATCGTTTATGCAATTTTACAAAATGCACGACCTTATTCATGATCTCTCAAAAGAATTTGCAGATGGGGAGTTCTTTAGCATCATTAAACCAGAAGATATAAAGATTGTCCCTGATCAAAGTCTCCATGCTTCTTTTTTATTATGGATTAATGGTTCATCAGAATTTCCCAATTCATTCTATAGGAAGCATATGAAGTTGAGCACATTTAGTTACCTAAATAGTTATTCAATGAGTGTCATGAGCAATTCAACTTTAGAGAGAATGATTTCAAGTTTTCACCCTTGCGCGTCCTACATCTAGGTCATCTGGGTATAGAGTTTCTGCCTCAATCTTTAGGTGTACTGAAGCATCTAAGATATCTCTCTATTTCTTCTTTGAGCATTGTTACTTTACCAAATACCATAACAAAATTGCATAATCTACAAATTCTGAAGTTGGCTGATTGCCGTAGACTCCAAAATTTGCCAAGAGATAATTGGAGATTGGTGAGCCTTCGACGTTTGTTATGTCAAGGGTGTTGGTCATTAACCCATATTCCGCCATCAGTTGACACAAAAGAGTAGATGGGTTGGAATGAATGTTAATTGGAGATTGATGTATGAATATGAGTGCAGTGGGGTCAAAATATTGGGATTAACGTACATGCAAGTTACAAAAACCATTACTCCTACTAAACAACTTGGAGGAGAGGAATAATTATGAACACAATTAATTAAGGGAAAATTTCAGAAATAACAATTTTATAGTCTTAATTATAACTTTTATAGCAACAGTTTTATAATTATGAAAAATAACAAATTGTATTTTGTATTTAAGTAAAATGTTGCTATATAAATACATATACAAATATATATGTATTACTGATAAATACATATGCATAACTGGAAAATACATATTCTTCTATTACTATGAAGTGGGTAAAATATTGTTACTTTTGCTATAAGTTGCAATTTTAAAGAAGTGTTGCTATTTATTGTAATTATAGTCTTAATGAGGCTAGTTTCTCTAATTTTTCCATTAATTAATTAACTTTAATACGTTCACAAAACATTTTTGTTTATCTGCACACCCCTTTGTGTTAGTGCTTTGTGATGGGCTTTTCTCTACTGAGATCCATCAAGAGTTGTTCAATGAATTTAGGCCCAAACTGAGATTTTGCAAGTCTATCAAATAGTCAAGTTCAGGACGATATCAGTTTGGTTTGGTTTTGTGCACTATTGATTTGGTTTATCAATTTTTGATTTGTAAAGACGTTAAATTGATAATTAAATCAATAAGATATTAACTATCAATTTTCCCTTAATTGATTTTTGATCCTTATCGACTCTGTTTTTTGTTTAACTGGTAAAAAAATACTCCCCTAAATTTTTTTTACTTTCTCTTATTTTTCATTTGTTTTATACTATCTTCGTGTATAAAATCTACAGAAATTAAAAGAACTAAGACAACAACTATAAAATATAAAAGACAACAAGGTATGTAAATAGAATCTAAAGTCATTATTATACAAGTGCGAATAAAAGTATAATTTTAATACTCTCTCCGTCCCAAATTTCCTAATTTGATTTCCCATTTTACTTGTCTTTTTCATTAATCAAGGAGAAATCAAAAAAAAAATCATGTTTTACCCTTTGCATTAATTACTTTTTCTTCAAATTAAAATGTAAACATCATTTAATAAGAGTATTATGGTAAACTAGGCATGTTATTAATTATTTTTCTTAATCAATATGTCATCTCAATTTGGGTTGGGTAATTTGGGCCGAAGGGAGTATAATCTTATTGGGTTATCGGTTTAACCATTAACTAAAATTTTAAATTCAAAAATCAAAAATCAAACCAATAGCCCAATACCGATAAACTAATAACATTTTTATCGATTCGGTTTATTGGTTGAATCTATTTTTGTACACCCTTACTAAAAGATGATTACAACAACACTAAGTTAAATCCTACAAGTTGGGTCTGGGGAGGGTAGAGTGTATGTGGACCTACCATTATCCCGTCGAGATAGAGAGACCGTTTCTCAAAGATACTCGATTGCAAATCCAGGTAAAAAAAAAAAAAGGAACAGAACTACAAATACAATGATACAGTTTTCCGAAAAGTTTTGGAGAAATTTAAGCAAACCTGTTAAGTTTAGAAGGGTCTTTTTTTGCCCAAATTTGGTTACAATTATGAAAAAATTTGCATAGCCTTGTTTTAGATTTTATCATATTTTCTTAAATAAATCTCCTCCAAATTATATTAATAAATGCACTAACTTTTTCCTATTTTCTAAACTTATGGAACAACTAAAATTGATTTATACAAGAACAATTAATAAATATAAAAAAAATCTACATACTCTAAGTATTTTATGTGTATAATAAATTACATAGCTAATTAAATTAAAAAATTATACATTTACTTATAATTAAAAAAATTAATAAATGTATTTTATACGATTACTCTCCTTTTAATATAATGTATAAGTGAATGTATATTTCACTTCAACTTCAACTTTTGTCAGTTCAACTTAAGTATATTTATCACTTGTTTAAATTAAAATTTAATGTTTTACCCCAATAAAATATTTTATCTTTCAATGTATATTGAATCTTTTCTTTAAATTATGATGATATACACACACATCTACATACATTTCAATCTAAACTTCATATTCCTCTATATTAATCGACTAAAGGGAGAACAAAAAAATTAAATTGAAAATTATATCATCCAATTCAAAAACTTTTTATTTCAAATTTAAATGATATCTTTGAATAAAATTTAAAATAAATTAATCAAAGTAATCTTAATTATTTGAGACGTGGAGTTGATAAATAAAAGTTGAATATGTCATTTATATTTCTATGTTTAAATTTTTAATTATGTCTTAGTCATAATATTTGTTTTAAATTATGTTTCTTGATTGCTTATTAATTATTTCAATTTTCAATTTTGTTTCTTGATCAACCCATAAATAATTGACCAAAAAAATTTAAAAAAAAATCTTTAATTTACTCAATTCCAGTGAAATTATAAATATTCATTGTCATACAATATTATTTACTATTTTAATTTCTTAATAACACACAATTGTAATATGCCATTCAAGATATAAAAGAATGTCATGATTCCATGGGATTAATTGTTGATTATAATTAAAAATAATTAAAATAAAATAAAACTATCAATTTGGTTCAGTTTTTGTGTTTATAACTAACTATGCTGAATTGTTAATTAAAAAATTATAAAGACATGAAACAATTATTTCATATGAGCATTATAAATTAATAAACTGTTATCTGCTATTACTAGATAAGTATAGTTAAATCTTTTACATTATTTTTCAATACTTTTTTAAAATTTTAGCATGTTTATGTTGCATAAGGGTTAAAATCGTTTACAGCCCCAACTTTACTGTAAAAATCAATCACCCCCTCAACTTTAAACAATAATCATTCTCCCTCCTTTTTCCTATTTGATTTTTTAAAATACCTATTTTATACTTATATTTATATCAACATTTGTATCTCTTTAAAAAAGAAAAAACTTTTTTATAAAAATATTTTTTTATTTTTTAATCTATATAACATATTTTCTATAAAATTTAAAAATTATTTTTAAGATAAAAAAATAAAAGTGAGAAATATTAATTGAGTATATAATTTAATGACAAATTATAATGAAATAAATGAGCAAAATAGTAAAAATTAATTTTATTAAAAAATAAAACTCTAATATATATTTATAAGTGAAAATAATAGATAATTATAATTTAATAAATATATCTCAATGTAGGCATAAAAATTCCCGAACCCACCTTTTAACATTATTAGTAAATTCTTTTATAATTAATTACAAAATCTAAAGGTACTTTCTACATTCAAATTTTTTATATTACATGTATTAAGTATGTATGTGAGTATGTAATTACGTATATAGATGCATATTTTGATTTTCTCTTATTCTTTAATGTCTATATCGATAAACGAGTTTTGGTTGATAATATGAATTATTTTCTAAATTGTAATTTCAAATTCATCAACAACAATCATTTGATTTGTAACAAATGTACATTTACGACAACATCATATCTAGTGATTTTTTTAAAGTGAGGTATGAGGAGGGTTGGGGTACATAAACCTTACCACTACCTCGGAGAGATAGAGAGATTGTTTTCGAAAGACCCTCGACTATTCATTATTTTGTATACCTACATTGAAATATATTTATAAAATTATAATTACGTATTATTTTCACGTATAAATATATATTAGAGTTTTGATTTTTAATAAAAGTAACTTTTACTATTTTTCTCATTTAAAATATTATAGTTTGTCATTAAATTATATACTCAATTAACATTTCTGACTTTTATTTTTTTTTATCTTAAAAATATTTTTTAACTTTTATAGAAAATATGTTATATAGATTAAAAAATAAAAAATAATTTTATAAAAAAGTTTTTTTTTTAAAAAAAAAAGAGATACAAATGTTGATATAAATATAAGAGTAAAATAGGTATTTAAAAAAAAAAATAGGAAAAAGGAGGGAAAATGATTATTGTTCAAAGTTGAGGGGGGTGTTTGATTTTTATAGTAAAGTTCGGGGGTGTAAACGATTTTAACCCGTTGCATAATTATAGAGACTACTCCATTTCACATGTCTAACATCCACAAAATAACATAAAGCAGTAAATAAAATAGTCAACCTTTCAAAAATCAAAATAGCAATCTATTGAGTAAATTAAAAACAAACTATACATTACACCACATGTAGACAATTAGATTTAGAGTGTTGTGTTTTTTTTTCTTCATATTTTTCAAGAAAAGAAATTTAAAAATATGGTAGTACATGTGAAAATAAGTAGACTAAAATCAAATTAATGATTATAAGGTATAAAATATTTATACTTAGTTATGAAAAAATAATATCATATATTCAACTAATTTATATATATAATTTATTCGTTCATAGACTGAAAGCTCGAACGCAATTGATTTCTTTCTTAAATTAAATAAAGAAGGAGAAGATTTGGAGAAGAATTCATTGCTCTCTGAATTGTGGTTATTTTTAGTAAAATAAAAATCAAGCTAAATATTGTTGATTTTTAAAATCTAAAATCAAATCAAATTAAATATTGATTTTTTGATTTGATTCCATTTAAAATTAAATCACACCAAATGTTGTTAGAGAGATTCGAAGAAGAGTATCTTTATGACTCATGTGTGTTTACATTGTATGCCACACTACTTTGTTTATGTTTTACTTTAATTTTGAATTAAATTTTTGAATAAGGTGTGAGTTAAATTTATATTTAATTTAATATTGTTAGAGGGTGTATCTTTCAATTTACATTTTAAATTATAGTTTCGTCATTGCTTTTTATTTGCTTCATTTGAGTTGTTTTTATATTTTTTAAATTATTTTTTCATCTTTCCAGAATAATCTGATTAAAATCTTCCTAATGTACCTTTGTTCAATAAATATAATTATTATTGATTTTAAAAAAGGGTTGAAATTTAATTAGGGATGTATTAATAAAATTATTTTTAATTTTATAGTAGTAAAAAATTTATTAAAGAGTGCCCCCAACTCAAATAGAGCAAATAAAAAGGAGTGAAGGTAGTATAAATAGCCAGGCCACAAAAATTTGACCCAAATTTGTCCACAGTCATTAAAAAACTACAATGACTTTTTCCTTTCAAAATAAGTAATTTAACATGAAATATTAAGCTAAATAAGGCGAAGAATATTTTTATAAACAAACTATCTATACTTAGAAAAGATCAATGCCCATCATTTTTAGTACCACAAACCAAACAATCACTAAAAATTAATACCAGGATAACTTATCCCAAAATAACTAATCTCAGCATAACTAATTCTAGCATAACTTATTTTCCAACCAAACGACCCCTAAGGGGTCATCAATCTAGCAGTATAACAGTAAAATTAAATCATCAGCCACCTTCACTAGTTAGTAAATGAAAAAATTTATAAAGAAAGTGTCCGATCAAATTTATTATAAGCAGATCAAACTAGCTCGAAAATATGTTTTAAATTATATATGCATGTTATAAAATTTTCAACAAAATGCTTATAAGCTTAGTACTAGTTTTTATAAATATTTAAAATTAGTAAAAGTCGTAAGTTGGTCACTCTAACTTATGAATTTTCACTTTATAATTATGAAAAAAATAGTTTTCCTAAAAAAACAGCTCGTAATTATTTCTTCATTCTATTTTCATCATTATTTGTCTTAATTACTTATGTAAAAGTGCCTTTTTTTTTTAAATGATTGTAAGAATCATAAAAATTTTCCATTCCTATGTATCATATAGTTTCCAGTGTATTGAGAATTGAAAATAAATAATGCATAGATAGAATTTTAAATATAGGATAAAAAGGGCAAAAATGTCTAAAAGTTAATTAGTTTATAGTGTGAACATAACTTTTTTCTATTATAGTCAAATTTGAGCCAAATTTTTGGGACCAAAAGGATTTTTCCTTTAAAATATGGAAAAAATACATAAAGTAGCATATTTAAGTATTAAATTACAAAAAATAACAACACTTTTATCAAATTACATTTTGTAGCATATGTATTTGTATTTTTGTAGCAATAGTTTACAAAAATAAAAATCATAAGTATTTGTATTTTTGTAGCAACAGTTGACAAAAATACAAAATATAACTTGCTATATTATGTAATTATGAAACTGTTGCTATGAAACTCATAATTAAGGGGATTAGTATGCTATTTCTGAATTTTGCCCTTAAAATATTATGCCATAAAATTTGGGTAAAATTCAGAAATAGCATACTTATCCCCTTAATTATGAGTTTCATAGCAACAGTTTCATAATTACATAATATAGCAAGTTGTATTTTGTATTTTTGCAAACTGTTGCTACAAAAATACAAATACATATGATTTTTACTGCCCTTATGATCGATATGTATTTTGTATTTTTGCAAACTGTTGCTACAAAAATACAAATACATCCAAATACATATGCTACAGAATATAATTTGATAAAAGTGTTGCTATTTTTTGTAATTTAATACTTAAGTATGCTATTTTATGTATTTTTTCCATAAAATTTTAAGCAACAGATTTTGAAGACGAGAAAAAACCTCACAGTCAAGGCTAAATAGATAGCAAATTTTATTTTATTTTAAAAGTTAAGAATTTTTCTAAATTACACGCTATATAATTAAAACAAACTAACCAATCAATAAAAAACAATCTCCATACATGCAATTCATGCATAATTAATTTCTACATAAGTAAAATTATCCCATGAAAACTTGATCTCCCGATATGCTTAAGTTTGGGCTAGTAATTGACAATTTGACATGTTCATTTATTAGTTCAATCGATTTCAACTCATCAAAAAATGGATTGATAGTAATCCAAAATGATCCTTGAAAATCTTGTTAAAATATTTTTAAAATAATATTTTGTTGTTTAATATGTTATATATAGTCATGATAAAAGAAAATAATTTAGTATAAAAAGATTTCTAAAAAGAACAAACAAAGATATTAAAACTTAATAGGAATCGGATGGATTGAGTTATAAAACATTTTTAGCTCATTTCAGATTAAATAAATTTTAGACGAATCAATAAAATTACTCGTTCTTGTTCATCCAAACTCAACTCAAACCACTCATTTTACACCGTAAAGATATTTGTAATAATCAATTGTGTTCATATTTAGTCAAACAAATGCACCTTTATCCATTTGGGATAAAAAAGAAAGCATAATAAAATTTGGTTTGCTAGTTTTGACTTTTGGGTTTTGTGGCATTAGAGATTAGACACATGAAAGGAAAAAAAAGACCAATCATTCTAGTCTTTGAGTTTGTCTTGTAGGACCTCCACCATTCACGCCATTGATTTATTAACTATACTACAAAAGACTATACATTGTTTAGCAAAAGAGACTCTATTCACATTATTATTTATACAAACTTTGGCTTTAATTGTAGCACCCTTTTAGGAGAGGATTGATAGCTGGTTAGAGCTATACATGTATTAATAAAATGAAAAAAAAAAATCTATGTGTTATTTTATATGTAAATTAGCTAAGCAGGATTAATAGTTATTCATGTATTATTTTTATATATTCCCTCATAACTTATATATACATTAGTTATGTGTTTTTTGAATTACAAATCAAGTATCATATTAATTTTATGTATAGTAAAGTATGGAATTATATCGAATATAGGTTGGATGGTGGATCCAGAGGTACTTGTAAATCTTTTAAGTGCTGGAAAAAACTCTGTGGCCAGTTCTCTATCGTTTAGTGTGCTAAGAGTAGGAATGAATGATTAGTCTCACAACTGCCGACTATTGGGATATTTGGGAAATTAAAAAAAAAAAAATCTTTCAAGTGCATGGCCAAAGTAAGTGGTAAACTCAAGTGTGATTATTGAGAATGGAAATGAAGATATGAACATAAAGTGAAACAATAAATGATTTATTAATTACTCCTATTTGCCTTCACTTTGCACGCCGAAATTTCCCATCATCTTGTCAATTAAATAATTTAGAGTTAATACATATCATAAACTTGACATCAAATTATAATTTTAATCTTAAACTTTGACAGCACATAAATATAACCTCCAATCTTACGTAGAAACACGCATGTTCAACACACAAAACTGAGCACGTCCAACTTAAAATCTAAGGGCATAATACATAAATATGACCTTAAACCTTGACAATGCATAAACATGACCTTTAATTATTCAAAACTGCATAAATATGACCTTTAAGTGACTCTTCGCTATTTTTTTTCATTATTTTTGGCTCAAAGATGAAAATGACATCTAATTTCTTGTCATTGCGGAAAAAGAGCAATATTGAAGATTTATTAATTAGGAGGGTCAGCCTCATATGAAAAAATCGAGCGGGTATGTACATATATTATAAAACAGAGGACGAATTTAAGTTATATAATATATCTAAATATTATTTATTTAAATATTAAATTAAAGATGAAACTGTACTAATAATAAGAAAATTATAGTTTTAATAAAACGTTATTAAATTAATGTTATTAAGGATAGTAGTAGTAGTATATTAAATTAACCAGGGCGGACCTACGTGGTTACCATGGGGTTCACCCGAACCCCCTCGGTAAAAAAATTACGTTGCATATATATAAGATAGAAAATGTATATTTATGTACGTATATTAATGTTGAACCACATGAAACAAGACACTTGGATAGCCTAGTGGTGTTATTTGCTCTTTTTGGGCGCTTCCTTCATCCTACTATGCGGGTTCGATCCCTACTAGTGGCTAATTTTTTTTTTTTAATTAATAAAAAGTTAGGTGCTGCTATAGAAATAAATAAAATAATAATAATAATAATAATGATTTTTTAAAATAAAAAAAAAGTTAGGTGCTGCTACTATAGAAATAAATTTAAAAATTATAATAATAATAATAATAATAATAATAATAATAATAATAATAATAATAATAATAATAATAATAATAATTAAAAAAAAACGCCGTCGTTTTAACATAAAAAACAAAACTTTGACAATGCACAAATATGACCTTTAACTATTCAAAACTGCACAAATATGACCTCTCTCCAAGTCAGCCCTTTTAACGACGTAGTACTATGTGATTGAATTACCTTTTCATGTAGGCGCGAGTGAGACTCACGCATGAGATTGCAAAATCGGAGGTCAGATTTGTTTAGGTTTTGAATAGTTAAAGGTCCTATTTGTGCACTATCAAAGTTTAAGGTCAAAGTTATAATTTAGTGTCAAGTTTAGGGTCATTTTTATGTATAACTGGTCAATTGATTTTGTATTTCTTCCATACATAGCAAAATTAAAAATTACTAACAGACTACAGATATTTTCAGATTTTTTTAATATCCCATTCATCTGTTTTTTTTTTTTGGTAAGTCATTCATCTGTTTTTATTTGTTAATCCAATTTGCTTGTTTTTATTTATCATGCAAATAAATTTGTACTTTCTTTAAACAAAATAATAAATTAAGAGAATATTTTATTAGAATATTCATGACTATGAATATTTTAAAAAGTTGAGAAGTGATGTGAAAAATTAATAATTAATATCAAGAGTAAATCAAGAATTTTTTTTTATCTTTTTCTTAATTTATTAATGTGAAAAATTAGTTTTAGTAAGACAAAAAGTACAAGTTATAATGGTTATTTTTCATCAATTTTCTCCTCTTTTATAGCCACAAAATATTGATCCATATTAAAAATTATAAATTTCAAAATCATTTCTTCATGACTTAATATAAACATTGAACATAAATGCGTACAATTCTATATAACTTAAATCTTGTGGGGAGAGTAAAATACTCAATAAGTGAAATTTAATAAGAGTAATGTGTATGAAGATGTTACCTCATAATTCTTCGACTCAAGTAATACAATTCAACAAATAAAATAACGAAAGTAAGAGGAGCGAAAAGAATCAAATTCTATTTAATTAAAAAATAATTAGAGTAAAATTAAGAAAAGGAAAAAAAAAAACACGAGTGCGACATGGTCCACTAATACAAAAGCAAACGTTGTAGCAATGATTAGATAGACGATTTTAAACTTTTTATGTTTTGCAATAATGAGCCCCATTTCTTTTTTCTTCTTCCAAATCACTACACATTCTTTTAACATTCTTCCAAATCACCCCTTCCCTTCTCTACCTTTAGAAATTCTTGAGACGTGCTCCCCATTTTCATTCTCTCTCAAGTCTCACCACTTCTACTACTTTGCCATTATTAATTTCTCAATAAAAAAGCTTCTTTGTCTTTTTCCTTATGGTTTAGTCAAATTTCTTTGCTACCAAACTATTATATTGGTCTCTTCTATTTAATGGGGTCCTATTTATTCATTTTGTGTTGTTGTACTACTTCAATGTCCAAGTGGGTGTCCGTTTCTTTGCTCTACTAGCATAATAACATTAAATAAAAATTCCCAGGTTACGTTCTTTCTTACAGTAGTTCATTTTTTTTTTTATTATCGTGCTGTTCTACGAGATACGTGCCAAGTCCCACTAAGGCTAAGGATAGTTGAGAAGAAATTAATTTTAATCTTTCTTAATGAGTACTTTTTAGTTCTGTTTGTGGGGTTTGCTCTATTTGGTTAGTTAGAAAGTGAAATAAAGATTTCAAATTTGGAAATGTGAGTTCTTTAATACTCTGTAATCTTGTAATTTTTGGGGTTTGCCCAACTGGGGTTCTAATTTAATATCAAAATTTGAAATCTTTTCATGCTTATTACTCTTTAAGTGAAATAAAGATTGCAAATTTGGAAATGTGATTAGTACTTTAATCTTGCAGTTTTTGGGCAATTTGTTTTTCTGGGGTTGTTCTTAATGTCAATGTTTGCATTTTTTTTTTTTTTACTTTCATGTTTCTTACCTTTTTATAGTGTTGTACTGTCGGTGCTGTTATGTGTAAGTTTGTTCTGAAGAGCTTAATTGTTAAGGTTTCAGTTGATTGAGTTTTTTTGGTAAGTTTCAGGGCTGAACTTCAACGATTTAATTATTCTGGTATATAGTTGTGGAGATAATGTAGAACATTATCCTGACATGATTCTTTCTTGTCTTTCTTATTGTTGTCTCTGTCTGGTGTGAACTGTTGTCTTATTTTTTTGATTCATTAGCAGCTTTTCAGGATTGTATAGTATTTGTTTTTTTCTTCTTAAAGGAAATGGAATGAGCACTATGAGATTGGATGTAGTGGCAAACAACTAATAACTTATTTTATAGTTGTTTCCTTTTCATTTTCTTGAAATGTCGGTATCATGGTTGTTACAGGATAAGAATTGGTTACCAGTTACTCAATGGAGACACTAAATTCATCGGCTAATAAGACCTTTCCCAGAGAGCCAGCCAACTTTGATGAGGTTTCTATGCATCAAAGCATGCTCTTTTCTGATAGTCTTAAGGTATCTACTCTTTTCCTTAGGTTAAAATTGGTATTTTTATTCAAAATAGGATCTTGGAAACATGAAAGATATGTCGTTTGGTTAGAGATAATTGTAGAATGACTACCTTTAATTTCATTCCGGGCATTTGATTTCATTGTTTAAAAACTTGGAAGTAACATATCGAAAAATTTTCTGCCCATTTTACTGAATTTCTAGAAATCTCTGATTTGAGACCTGTCTTGTTTCTTCACTCCTGTCATTTTCTCGAGGTGAGGGTGCATCTGAAACAACCTCTCTACCTCCCAAGGTAGGGGTAAGGTCTACGTACGCACTACCCTCCCCAAACTCCTCTTGTGGGACTACTCTGGCTATGTTGTTATTGTTTGAGTTGAAACTTGTTAATATTGAAGAAAGAAATGAAAGAGCGGTAAAGAATTTGGATTCTTGAATACTTCTTTGTTGACTTGGTATTTAATTTCTTACTATGTATTATAGTTTCTGACTTGCACTGGTTTCTTCAGGATTTGAAGAATCTGAGGAAACAACTTTACTCAGCAGCTGAATATTTTGAATTATCTTATTCTAATGACGAGCAAAAAGATATGTGAGTTATCCTCTGACTTGTTGGAAAGCTCAATTCCGTTTTCCATTTTGTTATGTCTTCTGACATATTTCTTCTTCTTACAGTGTGGTAGATACGTTGAAAGAATATGCTATTAAAGCACTTGTGAACACCGTGGATCATTTAGGCTCTGTGACATATAAGGTCAGTGATATCTTGGATGAAAAAGTTGATGAAGTTTCTGGAACGGAGCTGCATATAGCTTGCATTGAGCAGGTAATAACCTGCTTTTTTTTTTTCTTTTTTTGAAATATCAAAACTTTATGAATGCCGTCGTTGAAAGGATTCTGATAGGATAAACCATAGCGTTGTGCTCAAAATGGTGACCACTATGTATAGCTTATGTGTGACTAATATTCTTTTTAGTGTCATATATTCAACTTCATTGAGAAGTATCTTTGTGCCTTTAGTACTTGTTTGATCTTCCCTCCTTACCACACAAACATATGAAGATTTTGTAACAATAATACTTCTTATATATAGGTTAATCAAATGAACTCCATAACTGAAATCAAGATGCATATCAAGTTCCGTGTTGAAGAAATATAATCATTGATAAGCCTTGCAAATGGACTTTTACTGGTTTTATTAAGCATTATAAGCGTAGTAGCCACGCTCTAAGATTGCCACATACTAACACATTCTGAAGATCCAATGCGAGCATATCAAATGCTTGGCAGTGCGCAATTTCGCGTAGAATTCTGTGTCTAGTATGTTTTATAGGTGAAGTGAATGCACAGATTCCATACTTTCTTCAAGAAAATTATACACACACAATGGCAAGGCTAGTTTACGAGGCTTTTCTGCTGTTTTATTTTGTTATGATGTGATCCTAATTTACTTCATCAAAAGGAAATGTTGTGATCCTATTTCATCAGGTTTTCTTTGGAAATTCAAGAACTAGATATGGATGATCAGGATTTAGTTAATATATTTCTGTCTTATTTCTTGTTTGGCTTGCGTGGACCTCATTTGGATATATAGAGCTGGAGCTCAACTGTCGGAATGACTCAGTCCCAGCATATTGTGTAGATATATGCTTATTTTATCTTTTGTTGCTCTGCTAAATGGATAAAAAATTGGAGCAATATATTCTTGACTTGAACAGTCGCAATGTCTGGGAAATCCCCAACCCTAAGCACCCTAACCTAAGCCATGGCTGTAAAGCAGATTTCTGATACCGAGACAAATGGATTCCAGTATGCACAGATATTCTCGCTCGAAAATAACAGCACTGCAGTCTTGTTGATCCAACATCGCACTACTATCTTGTGCTTGGTTGTGAGAGTGTAACTTGTGATATTCCCGCTCTTATTCATTTACCTGGTTTTCTTGTAGAGACTAAAGACATGCCAGAATTACATTGATAACGAGGGCCTGTCGCAGCAGTCATTGGTTATTCATACTCCTAAGTATCACAAGCGATATATATTACCAGGTAATTATGATTACATCACATGAGTATATCTTTCGAATCCGTTCATTTAGCAGTAGTTGTCACTCTCAACTCTCAAGTCAGAACTTAGAATATTCAACTACTTTTGAAAATTCTCTTCCAGTTGGCGAGACGGCAGATGGTGGTAATCTCACCAAGTTGAAGTACCAAGGGTGTAGTCTTGATGATCAAGATGATTGGAATCAATTTAGAAATGGTAGCATATTATGCATTGCCTTCAATTTTTGAGTTTCCATTAAGATACTTTGTAAAAAATGATATGACCGGAGCTGGTTTCCTCTAATGCAGCTGTGCGAGCAACAATTAGAGAGACTCCCCCACCTACAGCTGGGTAAATTATTCTTGCTTCTTGTTGTATCCAGCTACCTGATACCTTTAATGTTTTACCATGCATGACTATGTAAAGATTCATATACTGCAGGAAAGGATTCTCCCCATCACCTTCTCCACGGCTATTTCAGCAATATGGAAAATTTTCATTCTCCGGAACCACACCAAAGAAGGAACTAGGTCTTTTCTCGTCATTTTCTTGCATTATTATATATTTTGCATCTCAGCGCTTATAATTTTCCATCCTCTTGTTCTCATTGCTGTTTGTAATTAATCTTATCCTTCTTTTTGTACTTTGGCGCAA
The DNA here is from genome assembly GCF_002878395.1 of Capsicum annuum. Lineage (NCBI taxonomy): Eukaryota > Viridiplantae > Streptophyta > Magnoliopsida > Solanales > Solanaceae > Capsicum > Capsicum annuum. The sequence continues at coordinate 230,593,067 of NC_061113.1, forward strand.
TGGGCCAACAGACAGGCGAACAGTTTCACCACATCGGTTTCCTCTTTTACGAACTGCATCTCTGGCTAGTCGGCCGACCACCCCCAAAAGTTCTAGGCCAACCACCCCAAATAAGAGTCGGCCTACTACTCCAAACCCTTCCAATGGGAGACGGGTAATTACTGGATCCTATATGTGTTACATTTACTTAATATGTGAATATTCAGTTCCTGTGAAAATAGTTTTTAACTGCTGTTGATAAAATCATGCTCCTCTATCCTGAAATGCTCATGCTGCAAACTGCCTTGTTCATAGTCATCTTTTACTAGTTTTTCCTTGTAACTGTTAAATTTTGTTTCAACAGTATGCTGCAGAGCCTCGTAAATCAGCTTCAATGCGGCTTCATGTGGACAGTATAAACATCAAAGATCCTGAGCAACATTCCAGCAAAAGTAAACGTCTGCTTAAATCTTTGCTCAGTCGACGCAAATCAAAGAAAGATGAAACACTATATACATACATAGATGAATATTAACAGCAAAAAGTTGAAAGACAAATGTGACTAAAGGAGGGGTTGATGTGGTAGCACTTGCAGCTGGAAGCCAGGAAACATGCTTTATTGTTATTATATTACATTAGTGCTTGCCCTTCTCCAGTTGTATACGGAAAGTACCAGGGACATGCTTTTTATGTTAAGTGCACTGCTTACCTTTCCTCAATTGTATATTAAATTTTGGCAATGTATTGGCAGTCTGTAACCTCAATTATCAAGACTTGATTAGTTGTCCTTGAAATGGTCTCGACAGATTATAAAGTAATATAGCAAGGATTTTAAGGGTTCGTCTGCACACAATTTGAGTTGACATTTGAAGAGTGTTGTTTCAAGTTAAAGCTGAGAAAACATATCTGACCAACTTCTGTTGGAATGTTTGAAGCACAAGGAATGAGAATATCATCTGAATTTTGCTGTATGCCAAAGGTCATATATCACTTTTAGATTTTTTATCATGAGGATTTGAGCTGCAAGAGGTTGCTTGAGCATCTTTGTCAAGTCCAAATCATGCTGTAGTTCTAGAGTACATGAATATCTCAACTACAAAGACGAATATGATCTGAAGTTAAATTAGCAGCTGACAATGAATAACAGTCGATTACAACAGGAATGGCTTTCTGTATATGGCACATCAATAATGAACAATGTCCAACAATATTCAGTAAAGGTCTCTATTCCTTCTTAGGACCAAATTCTTCGATAGTTTTTGTTGCGAGTGTGAGTACATCTACAAATGCACTAAATGATGCACGAAGAAATCTTGCCTCAACAGCTTCAAAATTCCTGTAAAGCATCAGAAAAGAGTTCAGAAAGCTGAATGATGCAGAATGTTCGGAAGAAAACAGCACATGTATTAACTTGAACACAGCATTCAGAAATTTTCAGCATGGAAGAGTGACATTCCTCGTTCCTAATCAGGGGAGAAAGGAAGAAGTCTAATTCTGAACAAGGTTTCCTTTGATTAGGGAAGTTGCTATAAACATAACTGACTGGTGCCCATTATATTTCAGTCACATCTGTTGCCAATTTACAGCTACAGGCACGCAAACAAGACATAGTAAAAAACTCGAGAGCAATATGCAGTGCTGTATCATTACAGTTAAGATGATATTTGTATTTTTGGGTTCCTTTTCAGCAATACAAGATGAATATATCTATAAATTTTGATGAAGTATGACGATATCTATAAATTACCATCACAGACACACACACACACACAAGTATAAGAAAATACTAACAATGTTGACTTACGACTGCAGTTAGATCAATAAAATGCAAAACAGTGAAAATCAACTGATTTCTTCAGTAAGTATGAGAGTAGAAACAAGTGCTCACACTGAAAGCTTCCCGTTAGATACAGACATGTGCCTCTTCACTTTATCAGGCTGCAACTGCAAGTTTTAATTGTACAAGAGTTGAGGCACTGGTGGATTGAAACAGATGCTACAACGAATAAAAATTCTCAGAATCACTATACCTCCTTATCAACAGCCAATGCAGTATAGACAATATGAGCATTTTCTTCAGACCCAAGATCTACTTCCAAGTTGCTGCATAAATTATACCTCATATAATTTGATAAGAAGCAACAACATCACTCCTTTGCATGGGAATACAAATCAAAAGTGCATTAACATAGAATATAACTCATTAGTGCTAGTGCCTAGATGTCACAAATTTGCTACTCTGATCTTCAGCTCAGATTTTTGAGTTTAAGAATGCATCAAGTTCCCATTTCGTTACCAAATGGAACTGTAGATGGAAACATATTCGTTTTCAATTTTAATTCACGAAACAACAAACAGATCATAGATACATAAAATATATTGTGTATCCTGAAGGAAAGGAAGACATGAAGATAGGGTCGCATCAAGCATAGACTTGACAGATTAGGAAGGAGAATTTTACACAAGATGTCAATGAAACTAAAGTTTCTGCTCTTGCAATTGAAAACCCACTAACAAGCTTTCTCAGTAAGAAAATTCAGTATGAACGTTTCCAATATGTTTTCCGCCAACAAAGTAAATACTTCTTTTTAAGGTAAAATTCAATTATCTACCTATGAGATAGGGGTAATGGTCCGCGTGCACTCTACCCTCCCCACAACCGACATTGTGGGATTACACCTAGCATGTTGTTGTTGTGTTGTTGTAAGGTGAAATTCAATTACGCGAGTCTTGAGACCACAAGTTCATTCCTAGCTCAATGTTAAGCTTCGTTACAAGTCTCTCAATATATACACTTCAAATTGTTTCCATTCTCTAAAAAGATGAACAGAGATAGCTCTGCTATGCCCCATTTCTTGAAGTCGAGGTGCATGCAAACTAGCCCGGACACCACCAACATACCCGGTGTATTCCCACAAAAGTGGGGTCTGGGAGGTTAAAGTGTACGCAGTCCATACGACTACCTCTGAGGAAGTAGAAAGCCCCATTTCTTGAAAACCAGGGGGCTACCTGCTTTACCTCCCCACACCCACCAAAAAGGAGAAGTCTTTTTGATAAGGAACCAAGAAAATCCGTATGGGTATGTTCAAAATGAGTGATTGAAACCAAGAAACAACTTGCAAGAGCATAAATATGTCATATTAGTGTACATATGTTACATAAGCACAAAAGCATTTTCTTGACATATTAAAGATTTCTTGGTGGTGGTAAGTGGAGATAGAGGAAGATAAAATACCATTGGAAGTCCCATGAAGATGCCACACCATCCATTCCTTCTTGGACACAGTTGTTGTACAGCCGATGAGAAGCTATTGGTTGTTGGTTGATTATTAGGGTTTTAGGGAAAAGGTACCAAAATTCACAAACCCGACCCGTAAATAAGTGGTTTAGCCCTATTTGTGTTTTATCTCTAATTTTTGCTTCTATAATGTACATTCAAATTTTCACATCATAATATCTCATAAATAATATTTTCGAATTTATGTTTTAATTGCTACGAAACAAAAATTAAAGTCCAACCCATTTGTCCTTTGGAATTAAATTAGGTCCTTGGACTCTTTTTATATACGTTTAGGTCCTTGGACTCTTTTTGTATTGAAGAGTTTTTGTTAATAGTATTTTTTTCAATTATTTACTTGATCCGTGTTGAATTAATACTCATCTTATTTATTTTTCTGTAAGTATTTAATGACAGGGATAATATTAGAAGCAAACAATAAACCTGTTGATGCTCTATCACTAAAATAATAGATTTATTTTTGTTGCATAATTTGTCTAAAGTAGGACGCAATAAAGTTCTAAAAGAAGGAAAAGATAATGTTTAAAATTGTAGCGTATGTAAATTGCTCATTGAATGAATGGAACTATTAATTGGGTAAAACTTACACCAATTCAAGTATTTGAATTTAAAGTTTATGTTACTTAATCATGATTAATCAATATATATTTTGCTTAATTTAATAACATAAGCATGATAAAAAATATTAGTTTGGCGTAAGTTTAATGAGGGGAATTATACTAAACAAGAGATTTCAGTGGTATTAATCTTGTCTGGCTAGAATTCTGTGTGTTTAAGAATATTCCACTGGTATATTACTCACTATTGGCCCATCTGCCTCCTTATTATAGTTGGTTAAAACAGAGAAAATAGCAATTAGAAAAAGGTATATTTCAGATGCCAGCTTCAGCATCTTTATTTATTATCCTCTTTCATTCATTTTCTGTTACCCCTATATCATAAAGAAACAATGCTGAAGCATGTTTCACTTCTGGAAAAACTGTTTTTTCTTCTCCATGCTGAAGCATGTTTCACTTCTGGAAAAACTGTTTTTTCTTCTCCAATGAAGAAGTTTAAATCAAGAAAGGCAAGTTTCTTTCATTCACCCCCTTATGAGTTGTTATTTTTTATTTTTCATGATGATGGTCTTGTTTGAGCATTGTCACTCTTATCCTTCTAAACTAGTAGTCGTAGTATTACTCTTGTAGTTTGTTATCGTTCTGTTTCTGTTATAATTTGTACTTTCTAGTTTCTTGTCCTATATCTGCTGCTACTACTACTGTATGTTGTTTCTTGTACTTCGGTTATATGTACTATTTTATGGTAGTTATTGTTCCGTTTCTTCGAATTGCTTTTATGCTTTATATAATATTTTGTCATGACTTTTTCACTTTAACTTATTTTTTTCTGAACTGGTTTGTTTTGCTTTTTTTGAGACGTGTGTATATGGGAAACAACCTCTCAACAAAGTTAGGCGTAAGGTCCACGTACACTCTACCCTCTCATGCCCTACTTGTGAGATTAGACTGGCCATCATGATGTTGTTGTTCCACATGGATTAGTTTATCCAGTATCTTCTAGTTTTCACCACCACAAGTATTGATAACTGTATTAGTTAATTACAATGTTCTTTCCTAGTTCAAGGTTTGGCTGTTTGTTTGTTCCTTGAAAATCTTGATTCTTTTAAGAACCATATATACGGAGAGAAATTGAAGGGGAGCCTTAGAGTAACTGGTAAAGTTGTTGCGATGTGACCTAAAGGCCACGGGTTCAAGCCTTAGAACAACTTCTGGCAGAAATGCAAGGTAAGATTGCGTACAATAGATCCTTGTGGTCGGGTGCTTCCTCGGACCCTGCACATAGAGGGAGTTTTAGTGAACCGGGCTTCACTTTTTTCTTTTTACATACAGAGTAATAGAGATGATTCAAGGTATTTGCTTTTTGTTTGGCCATTTAACTAGTGTTTCTTTGTTAATTGGCTGAGAAACTCCACTTCTGGCAGAAATGACAGGTTGTTCCACAGTGTATATATGGCTTCATGTTAATGGTTAATTAGTTGCATGTAATGCATGTGATGGGGCTTCTCAGTTTCTAATTAAGAGTTTAAGTTATATATAACAAGAAGGAGAAAAGGTGAGCGCAATTTCACTTGCTTGTTAATTTCTAATCTAGTTAGAGATGGAAAAGAATTGGCAAAATTTATCGCCACACTCTTAATTACGCGTCATTTTTCACTTAGGCACCTCAAGTGGATATTGATTCATTTTGGCACCTCAAGCGGTCTTCAAGTGTGTCACTTTGACACGTTTTGTTGAATCAGCAAAATAATATTAGTGTGTGAGTTACACGCGCCGTTGAGGTGGAAAGTGACGAATAAAATGTGGACACGTGTCATTTTTGCAGGCCGCTTGAGGTGTCAAAATGAACCAATGTCCACTTGAGGTGCATAAGTGAAAGATGACGCGTACTCTAGGAGCCTGGCAATGGGTTTTGCCTTTAATAAATAAATAAAAAATACCCCCTCCCCATAACCTACCCACCCCACTAACCTTCTTTTTCAAACACCCACCCACCCACCCACCACCCCCACCCCACCCACCTCACCAGTTTTCTTCTTAAAACACCCCATCC
>NC_061113.1:230599053-230660832 GCF_002878395.1 Capsicum annuum
CGCACCCCCTTCCCACCCCCGCACCCCAATCATTTTTAATTTTTTTTATCGATTTTGCTTTGATTTTTAATCTTTCTTCACTGATTTTACTTGATTTTTAGATTTTCTTCATGAATTTAGCTTTATTTTTTAATTTCTTTTGTCAATTTTGCTTCAATTTTCAAATTTTCTTCATTGATTTTTCTTGATTTTTGTGCGTCGATTTTTTTTTATTTCAATTTTTCTTCACTGATTTAGCTTTATTTTTCTATTTTTCTTCATCGATTTTGTTTGATTTTTAGTTTTTCTTCGTTGATGTGGCTTATTTTTTATTTTTCTTCATCAATTTTGTCCTTAATGATTAAAAAAAAAAGGTGCTTATTATTTAATCTTCACGAACCTTTAAACGCGTATATAAATTTCTCTCAATAATTCTTATTGTTAAATAAATTAAGATTGACAAAAATAAGGGATAAAAATGTGAAAGAAGTATAAACTAATGCACGTTGAGTTAATATATTATTTTTGGCAAGACGAACTCCTAAATATGTATCTAATTTTTAAATCTCTCCTAATAATTTTCACCATTAAATAAGCTTAAGGTTGACAAAAATAATAGATAAAAATAAGGAAAAAGACATAAATTAATGAAAATGAGTTAATAGATTGTTGGTGGGCCAAATTGGGCAGCACATTAGCCAACAACAGGCTTCCACGCTCCTTTGCGGAGGTGTTCCACACGCACCTTGCCAACTCAGCAAAAGGTGTCAAAATGACACACTTTAAGGCCACTTGAGGTGCCAAAATGAACCAATGTCCACTTGAGGTGCCTAAGTGAAAGATGACGTGTCTGGCGATGAGTTTTGCCGAAAGATTTCAAAGCTTGCAAGGATGTTAAACTTCAACATCTATGCATCATTAAGTCATCTTTATCTGTTACATCTTTATCTGTTACTAAACTCTTTAATTACATTGTCGTTGACCATAAGATGTTGTTTACATGTCTGGAGATATGCACTACAAATCTGTGTGTGTGTGTGTGTTCTGGCAAACGGTATTGGAAGTTGTTGAACTAGAGTATAATGTGATTTCTTGATGTATGGTCCATTCTTCTGCTATTACAAGCTTAATAATCATCCTTATTCTACTTAACAGCTGGATTAATGATAAAGAGTGAACAAAGGGAAGAGCGGACTTATTTCAGGTTAGCTTATTTCCTTGTTTTTTTTGAAGATTCTACTTGGTAGTTGTAATTTCTTGATTAGTTCAATGAAAGTCAGAAGACTGCAGGGCTCTTGTTTGATTCATTAAAAATGAGGATAATCGTCATTAGGAAAAGAAAAATGATCTGTAATCATCGATACAACGTAATTCAGAAAATGTCCCATGGCCCCCCCTTAACCAACTCTAAAATAAAAGGCGGCAAGGGCTGTAATGGCTTGTTCTGGTCATTTTGTAAGCACAGTGCAGCTTCGCATTTCCATCCTTTCCTCCTTTCCCTTGTGTATTGTGATTCATGTATATGAAATGCGTGGACTGGAATTTGCCATCATAGGTTCATGTGAGGGCCGCGTTTACTCTGACTGGGTTTAGACGACTTACACCTCTTCGCATGAACTCATATGCCAACATAAACAAACCAAAAAAGAACATCAAGAACATCTGTAGACTCCCTACAATGTCGACCACGACAGACGATCTGCTTCCTTCTGGAGAACTTTTTCTTGAAAGTGGAGTCATATTCCATCCTGAACAGAGACAATTAACTATTAGAGAAATGCAACTTGACCAATAGACTTAAGAAACATACTACAGAGACGCATCTTGTTCCTCCAAGTAGTCCTAATTTCATGCTGCGCTTAGAAGAATAGGAAATAGAAAAACCATATACTTACCAGAGGTTTTCTTGGGCAAATTTGTCCAGTCATACAGGCTAATCTTACTCGTGGATGCCTTGATCAACTCAAGAAGTGCGTCATTGACCTAGAAATTTTAATAATCGTCATATACTTCTACATTAACAATCAGCACTCATGACTACAGCCACACAAATGCCAGTAGATTGGACATAAGTAAAATTTTATATTATACTTTATAACAAAACCAGGTCAACAAACAAGGTCAAACAGATGATTGACTCATATACAAAAGTCCATAACACTTTCATTTGGTCATGATATCCACGCGAATGTTTGATTGTCCTATTTATTGTCTTATTCAAGAACCTACAAGTTGTATGCTGTTGCAATATTCATTGATGTTCTCCATGATGCTACAAGACCTAGCTCCAAAGACAAAGTAAATATACATGGTATGCAGGTTCCTTGGATGCTTTTCTTGACCTCCATCTTAGTAAATATACATGGTATGCAGAGCACTGATGCATATGAAAATTTTGTATTACGGGACGATTCTGTATTTGCGTAATAAAGATATAAGAACATACCTCTTCTGTCCTTTCATGACTAACAAGATGTCCTCCAGGAAGCTCTACCATTCTAGCGTAAGGATATAACTTCTTCGCAAGCCTCTTTGCATGGCCTAACTGAGCAATAACATCATGCCTACACAGAAGAGAATGCTGATTTATATCTAAATAATGTATCTGGCAATTTGAGATTGAATCTAGCTGATAATGCCTTTACCTGCCATGAATAACAGAAATTAGGAATCCAGCAGAGCAGATAGATTCAAGATCAGCCCGTGATAACTTATGAGACCAACAAGCATTTATCTGTCCATCAAATCCACAATTTGACTGCATACCGGATGCTGATATGCCTTTCACATATTCCTGGCACACCCCAAAAATAAGAGGGGGGAAAAACCAAGTAAGCACCGTAAGTCTTGTTTCTTGTGGATTACTTTACAATGGTTGAAAAAGATAAAAGATAGCCGAAGAAACATCTGTCACTCACTTGATATAATACTGCTCTTCGGGTCGTAGTTCCCACATCTTCCTCGAGGTATTCCTGCAAAGAGCAAAACACAAATAGGTAGTCAGATATCATTCCCTAGTCGTGATAAATAGCATCACTGATTAGTATTTATATATATATATATTTTTTTTTTGAGATAGATTAGAATTTATATCTATTGAAGATAAATCAACTAATCAGCAATAAAATAATGCACATAAAACCATCTAGTTTACATTTTATTTGTACACCAATACATGGCACTTTGCAGGAGGGAACTAGGAAAGTGGAGCACTTAATTTTCAGCATTATTAAATAAATAACTAATCAACCTTTGAATAGTGGGTGTCTAAATCAACAGCAGCCCTCTGTTCTGGAGTTTTTGCCTTCAAAAACCGGACAGCAATTGATAGAGTTTGACGATCGATCTGCAGGCAAAAAAGACCAGAGCATGAGAATCAACAAAAAGCTCTTCATTCAATACAAGTATATGACGAGAAACAGACGGGAAACATAGTGTTTAAGGTATAACATTAATTTGGTTAGCATCTTTTGATACAATTTGCACTCATAAATATTACAGGATCTTATTCGTTGGCGAGTATGTATCTGTTCAAAAAAATTTGTTCTATCTCACATGATGTTGTCAGTAAATATCTTTTCTCGATCAAGTAAAGTAATAGAATTTTATTGATAACGGAAAAGCATTTGTACGGAACCATCAATCAGTTATGTCTAAGTTCCAAACTAGCTGGGATCACTTTATAGAAATCATATCAATTAAAAGAAATTCAAATGACTCACGACATTCACGGCCAATTTAACATGACCTTTTGTTTGATCCTATATCATCAATTGGGTTCCTTTGAGCCGAGGGTCTATCCAGAAACAGCCTCTCTACCTCTGCGGTAGGGGCAGGCCGGCGCACTAAAGCTCGCGCTATGCGCAGGTATGTTTTTATTGTTGTTGTTACTCTTGTTTTATCATCAATTGGGGTGCAGTTGAATTGAATAAATGTTTAGGCTACATCACCAATAGACTAAGATATAGTGATCACATTACTCATTTTCTACTGTAATTATTGTCCCTTCATCAATCTTCCAATTTTACAGACTCACAATTTTCAGATACTTGAATGGGTGCATTACTCAACCTTTTATAGAAACCCACCGAACTAAGGTACTTTTTTTCTCGATTTATTTTTCCCATAAGAGCTGTTCAACACACTGTTTTTCACCCTCTCACCTCCTTTGGAATTTGGATAAGTACCACTCTCTCTTCTTATACCACATTATCCATCTCAACAGACTCATCCAAGCCATCTATAACTCTTCGGAAGTTGCTTCTATGTTTCAAAGACAGCATAATATTGCTTAATCACGCATAATGTTACCTCCCATCCCTTGAACGGTATTATTCCGAAATACCTAATTTCCTTCAATTTTATCAGTAAACGGATTTCTGACAACATTCAGTGCTCAGGTCGCTGTTAAACAAAAATGTCTTTCCACATACATTTTAACTATGCAAACACGACTTTTTATTTATTTCTCAGATCAACCGTTTGCGTCTTCTAGGCTGCCAAGTAGAAAAACATTGTGGAATTAGGAACTACTCAATCAAATGATCGTACTGCCTATCGAAGCAGCAGACTGGCCAATAGCATTTCACTGGATTAAGAGGGGTCTCTCCAGGCCTTTCCAGAGCAAAGGAGAGTAGACTACCTAATCTACAAATATACATGGAATTGCTACTAAAGAAGAACAAAAACAGTATCCTCGCCGTTCTCATACACAAACTGGAACATCTCTCTCTCTCTCTCTCACACACACACACACAGAGAGAGAGAGAGAGAGCGATGGACAAGATGAGGTTTTACAGAAGGCGAAATCTTTGTATTTCCTATTAGAATAAGAGAAAATGGCAACGTGCCTCATTGCCTATATATGCTGATGGGTACATTCTTAATTAGTATGTACCAGCACCTTATTCTTATTTGGATAACTATGTTACTGATATCATTTTATAAGCACCAAACAACTATATGCTGCCGTGAGGCCCGGGGATTATATATCATCCAGGCAGTAACTCATGGGACAATCACCCATAACATCATGCACTTACAGCTAGTTTGTAAATCTCACCAGCAAATGTTATTTGAAAAGGTAAACTGTACAATTGAGGTGAAAGGATGAATGCTGCATCTGTTGTTCAAGCCTAAATGATGATCTGCCTAGTGTAAACAAGACTTCAGGAGAGAATAGAGACAACGAGATGGAATTTCCATTTTCATTTTTAGATACTCATAGCCCGTAGGTAACAGTGAGCAACAAAGTGTTGCTCTAATCAATTTGATCACATTTTTATTTCAGAAATAAACTAGTACTATCCCGTCAAAAAAGAATCAAACAACTATTAAATTGCAAAGAATTCCAAGTTCAGGCAAGGTTATACAAGCTCAAAGCACCACTACACCAGAAGTCTAACCAAAAAGTAACTTCTAGACTATACACAAGCAAAAGTGCATCGACATGTAATCCCCCACGGAGAAACAATATTCTTCCAGTGTTTTGCTCAAGACCACATATTAAAGGTTAGCACTCTGTTTTATCATCACTATCTTGCTGTAATTGAAATAAGAGCGATTGGAAAATGAAGAGAGGAAATGGATAAACTAAAGAAGAAACAAAACCAGTCAGAGACACTCTATCTCATCTCTCAGATCAGGAATAGCGCACGGTTCGAAGCTCAATGGATGATGGGCCTGCTCCTCTACCCTTCTCCACTAAATATGACACCTTTTTCAACTACAGGGTTCAACCCCGTAACATGCGCCTAATCTACGCATAGCATGTTACACCCTTACCATCATACCAGATCCCAGTGAGCTTGCAGTATGCAAATTCCAATTTCCACCTTGCTGCTTTCATAACATGACCATTGATGCCATGTAGTAAAACTTGAAAATGCTAGAATGGCTGAATGGCCACAAGTAATCTCAATTAGCAGAATATCTTCTGTTCTTTTATTTTCAGTAAGCTGATTTTTAGTAATCTCAATTAACATAAGGGGTATGCAATGCAAAGCAAAACCAAAAAGGTCGTTCAACTTTCAGATACATCTCAACCATTCAGTAAATCTTTGAACAATATGTCCAATGACCATCTCAACCATTCAGTAAATCTTTGAACAATATGTCCAATGACCAATAGTTGACGAGAGGATCTTACCCTAGGTATGCATTCATAGCCTCCTCCAGTGACATTCAGTAAAGCCAAAGATAAAACTCTCTCAGGCACCATTGCAGCCAATTTGCAAGCTATCATAGCTCCTGAATGATTGGAAAAAGAGTAAAAGTAAGCATACATGTTAGCGCCAAGATTAAGTAAGTCTTTCCGGGGAAAAGGATGAACTTGCTTCTCAAATATCTTGTTCCACATTTTACTCAAGTTGTCAAGTAGCCATCGAGTTAAGCTGAACTGCAAAGATCAGTTTCTAAAACATGAAATGCCTTTAACTACTCTTAACATTTAACTGGGAATATTCACTTATTCTCATTAAGTAAAATTAGCGTGTTGGGACCCATGCATTCTATTGAATACTATATCCTCCAGATTTTATTAAAGATGCACCAAGTCAAGAACAGAGATGGACAAGGTCATAATAGAGTCAGAAACTCACCCATTGAATGGCCAAAGATGTGCGCTTTTTCCCACCCCAAGTGATCCATTACAGCAATTGCATCTTTTGCCATAATGCTAGTGCTGCACCAACAAACACCCAACATCAATTTAACATGCTAACTACTTAACATTAGTTGCTACCCAAGAACCAGAAAAGTAGCTGAAAGTTGCGGCAAAGTCCCGATTTTGACTAAGGGGGTTCAAAATATAAAGAAGCAGACACACATAAAAAAGAAAAGCAAAAGAATTCATAGATTACATCTACCCTATACACATAAAAATACTTTTGACCTTACATATAGTATAATTTTTGATGAAGGAGTTCGAATGAAAATGCCTAATTGGAGCCTCACAAGAACTAAATTTTATCTTGAGTTGCTCCTATTAGCTGTAAATATTCTATAATAATCAGAAAAGTTTTCTTTTTTCCTTCAGCTATCAGAATTTTCATCACATAAGCATTTCAAGAATTACCATAAGATATGAAAATACAAAATAATAATAAAAAAATTCAGGTAAATGGGACTTACGTATATTCTGATTTTTTAGTTGGCACAGAGCTTAAACCCATTCCACGATTATCAAAAGCACATACCTCCACACCCCCACCACCTTCACCGGAGCTCCGATCACTGGCCGGCGATTCAGCATCATTCGGCGTAATCGTTCCGGCAAGCGCCTTGATCTGTGGGTCCCATGAATTATGCGTCCCAGCCAATCCTTCAAAACATTAACAAATAAACCAAATTAAATCCAAAATAAATAAAATAAAATTGTACAACGTAAAACCCAAAGAGGAAAAACATCCAAAATTTTTTTTTTTAAAAATAATCAGCGCGATACACTGAAGCTTCCGCTATGCTCGGAGTTCAAGACTGGCCCGAAAACGCAGAATCCAACCCATAAACATCGAGAAATGCTAAGGAAAAACGAAAAATTACCAATAATCAAGAGAACTTTGATAGGGCCTTGACCATAAGTTCTATAAAAAATCTTGGTTCCATTGTTGCAATTTGCATCTACATCATTTTGATATTTGCCTACCTCACAATAAGGCATGTTTGGTTTTTTCTCTCCAAAAAATAAAAATCAAGTCTTTACAGATTATTTTATTTCAGGGGCAAAAAAAAAAAGAAGGAAGAAAGCAGAAAATTAGAGAAGGAAGGTACAGGTAGTATCTGTATAATGTGGGAATTATTAGGAAACAAAATCAAGAATGTGAAGAATTAAAATGAGAACAAAGAGGGAATTTTATTTTTGTTTTATGTAATGTTGGACTCCCTTTAAATAAAAACTCAATTCAGACTACTCATTTTTGTTTTGTTTTGTTTTTATTACTCCTTCCGTTCATTTTATGTTAAAATGAGACGGAGGGAGTATAACTTTTCAATTTTATTATTTTTTTCGTTTTATTTTATGTGTCGTTATTTAATCAGATATGAAATTTAAAAATAAAAAAAAATTTAATAATATTTATCAAATTATTTTTATAAAAAAATGTGTTACTATTTTTTTTTTAATTAAGTAGGCTCAATAAAGATAAAGGTATAATTATATTTTTAAATATTTATCAAATAAAGAAATATGTCATTATTTTTAGAATAAATTAAAAAGAAAAAAATGACACATAAAATGAAACGAGGTAGTATATCCCAAAAAACAAACCTATGATATTATTAAAGTTAAAAATAATTTTTATTTAAAATTTTAGATGCCAATTTTTGAAAATTTGCTAAATATTCTATCAAGTTAAAAGTGGCACATAAAATGAGACGAGGGGAGAGTTTAATTTGTTTGGTGATTAAGTGGGGCCAGATGTATACGTGGCAGATAAGGAACGGTGGATTGAACAGTCAGTGAGGATGGTCGGCTTTGAGTAGCTCCGCGTCGGAAAAAGTCAAAAGTCAAACAAATCGCATTGATGAAGCATAGTAGGAAATTAGAAGAAATAGTCTTTCATTTTGAGTTGAATTAAAACTGTAATTATCGATAATATATTTAGTATAATTTTATTAATTATAGGGGGAAACTGATAGTAGTATAATATATGTACTCAGATTTTAATTTATTTTTATGAAACAGAAAAATTATTTTTAATAAATCATTATATCAAAAAAAAAAATTATTTGCAATAAGATTCAAAGCAGACAAATAATAATAATTTCTTTTTACTTTTTATTTTTGAAGGATTGATGAATCTATAATTTAATTATGGCGGGCATTTCCTTTTCAACGTTATTGTTAATCTTCAACAATTTTTTTTCTATTTAAATGTTTGAGAGTGCACGTTGCAATTCTTAACGATCCCTGAGATATGAAAACCCTTTTATTCTCTCACGTGCAACACAGATTTAACGTTTTCTTTTACTCCCTCCGTCCCAAATTTTCTAATTTGATTTCTCATTTTACTTATTTTTTTATTAATAAAAAAAGACAAATTTTTTTTTTCATATTTTACCCTTTATATTAATTATTTTTTTCTTTAAATTAAAATATAAATATTATTTAATAGAAGTATTATGATAAACTAACCATATTATTAATTATTTTACTTAATCCGGAGGGAGTAAATTTCTTACTTTTTCTTTTTTACACGAGTTCAAAATGATAAACGAAATTTCTAGATATTTATCAAAGTTTACTGGACATATTTGTTCCAGCATAACTTTGAAACATGTGGCCTAGGAAATTTGAGTGTGTTTTGATTTTAATATAGCTGATTCATCAAACACACGATTGCATCTGGACAAAATAACAAAATCTTTATCCACTTAGTTTCAAATATCTCTTTGTTTTCGAAAAGAAATACTAATTCATATCGAGTCTAAATTGAAATGTTGGAAATATACCTACAAAGAAAAATATATACAACAACATAGCCAGTGTCATCCCACCTAGTGGGGCGTGGGGAGGGTAAAATATACCACCAACTTCGAAGAAGTAGAGAGGCTGTTTCCGCTAGAACCTCGAGCCTCGGCTCAAGACAAATATACAAACAGACTATATTAATGCAGTACACTATACAGCTAGACCAAAAATATCAACTGACTGGATATGGAAACGTACACAACATAAATTACCAGACCTTAGCCCAACTATATTTTACAAAATGCCTTTAGGTTTGAGGCGTAGTGGTTGTATATTTACAGAATGCAGAGCCTTACCTACAAGCTAGAATAATATATCTCCGACGTGATGAATGTTATATACTTGACCTGAGATAGTTTAATATTTGTGCTGAGCAAGAGCTTGGGCTACGTCAGGTTAAGCCGTTGCGAGCAGGAAATAGCCATCCCATGGTCCAACCAAGTAGCAAACCAGCACCAGCAAGACCCAAACCCAAGGCAAAAGCTACAGCAGACTTGTTTGTCTTGCATTTTCCCTTTCCCGGCTTCCTCTTAATAGGCTTGTTATATCTGAACTTCTTGAGTTTCCGGCCATTGATTGGGATAACAGGGAAGAAAGTCGAATAGTTGTTGGAGTTTTGTTCATCTTTGTTCCTGAGCTGGAGAACCAGAGCTTCAAGCTGCAAAATTTGAAGCCACTGCCGGTAAGCAAAGAGGTGGGACGCCTGTCGGAAGAAGAGCTTGATCACGTGCTCTTTCTCGTTGTATGCTTGCTGCGCCAATTGTTCAGCCTCTCTTGCCCGGGTTTGAGAATGGCATAGTGCTTCCAACAGCTGACCTTTGCTGAGATCGTTTGATCCTGGTTGGGTTTCTGCTGTGAGGACGTTGGCAATACTTAAATTGTCATCACCACTGGAATTAGAACGATACACGTTAGTGTTATTAGTAATTAGAGAATGAGATGAGAAGGAAGCTAAGGTCAACCACAATACGTTTTGGAGTTCCCTGACAATTATTGTTGCTTCAGGCATGACTACAAACATTTTCAACCATTCAAATGGTAGAGTTGGTGTTATTATTTTAATTAAAACGCTGAAATTTGTGAAAAAGCATGTCTAAGAAAGATGTCATAGTATGCTATGACATTGTTTGTGGAGTTTCACAATATTACAGAAAACAAGCAAACTATGGAAGAATTTCATAAGCCCCAAGAAATCCTTTATTCATTTACAATGTTAGGTGCTTGAAAGAAAAAGAATGAGTAACTATAAGAAAGATGTAATATCACTCTCGGGGAGTCATTGTTGATTGATCCACCACACTTGTCAACAGTAAGCAACAACCAGTATCAGAGTGGGTCGAAAGTTTCTTTTAGGTCTTCAATAAGAAAAAACTTGATACGCTACAATATATAATGATTTTACAAGTCAGATCGTCTAAATGTCGAACATGAAGTTGGTGGGTGATTCACTAGACGACTAAAATAGAAAATG
Source organism: Capsicum annuum (assembly GCF_002878395.1). Lineage (NCBI taxonomy): Eukaryota > Viridiplantae > Streptophyta > Magnoliopsida > Solanales > Solanaceae > Capsicum > Capsicum annuum. The sequence goes on from NC_061113.1 coordinate 230,609,973, forward strand.
AAGAAATAAAGAAAATTAATTGAATTGGGATAAGATCCTAAGAGAAAAAGAGTTGAGGATTCAACTCATCTGCACTCATGCTGATGAAATTTCGACAAGTTGAGTGCATTGAGACTTTTATCTTATAAACCCACATTCCAGGCCAAGTTTACTACCTAAACATCTTTCAACTTCAAATATCCATAATTCAGGTCTATTGTAGATTTTTATATAAAGGAGGAATTTTTTTTTGTCTTCTATCTCCTCCATAGGATGGAATAAACTTGCCGTCTTCCACTTCTTTTTTTTCATGTGCTACAACTTGTTACAAATTCAAGGAACTAAGTCTACTCTGCCTATACTCCCTCCATACTAATATGTTTGATCCACTTTCTACTTTAATACGTCCTAAAACTTTTATCTCTTTGCTTAAATAGCGAGACAGTCACTAACTCCAAATAGTCATTTTAGTATCCAATAATGCTGCTTTATATTATTGTGCATTCTTACATCGTAGTATTTCTTCACATTTTTCAATCATAATAACTAAGACAGTTTTTGTTCAACCTCTATGGAAGTCTTCCCATGTCATAGAAGATTGAACAAGGAAAATATGTTAAAAAGAACATCGTGTCATAGAAATCTAGTAGCTAGCTCTTCAACCAGAAAAGATAATAGCTAGCTGTAGTTGGATAAATACCTTATTGACTGTCCTAAACCGCGTGTTAAGCACCCTTTGCCAACACACAATATCTTCTGTTGGCTTTGTGAAAGATGATGTCCTGGATAACTGTCAAGAGTAACCAGAGATTCCATATCTGCTATACTAACCTGGTTAGAGAACTGCGAACAATTATATGACTCACTTCCCAAATACTGAGGCCGTGAATGATCAGAATTCGCAAAACATCCAGATGATTTGGGAAAACCTGAGGCAGCTAACTCCTTGTCAGCAGTGCGCCACCATGGTTCCGCCTTCTCTACTTCAATCCATTCAGAGTCCAGTTTAGAACATGTTTCTTTGATGTCTCCAGGGTCAAGGCGGCTGTAATATTCGAAGTCCAAAAATCCTCTGGCATCCCTTTTTACTGGTATTTCATGTGAACCATCACCTACTACATTTTCGAGCATGAGTGATGGTGCATCTTTGTAACTATATGCAGAAGAACTATAGCCCTTGATCTGCTCGTCTAGTGTTGCAGCATCATCACAATATGTTTGAGAATAGAACTCCTCGATTAATTGGTTTTCCGCACATAGTTTCAGAACATCAACACTCTCTGAGCTAAAATCTTTGCGCTCTGACTCTAACATACTCAATTGTTCATATGAATTATCTTTCTCGCAATCATGAAGTTCCCAGTTCCTGCGGCCTGAAGGATCCTGTGAATCTTGTTTTGCATTTCTAGAATTTTGGCCAGGCCTTAATTCCGCAGAAGACATCAGGAACAGAGAGAATGTTGGAGCTGTCTTTTAATTCCTAGAGAAGGAACAGTCGGGAGTTCACCCTCATATGGACTCCACTAGCAGTTTGTTGCCTTATTATCCATTTCTTAATCGGTTAATCCTGAATAAGCAACAAAAGTATGTAACTGTGGGAGCAAAGCACATATGGGTTAAAGCCAAGAATCGAGGAGAAATAAGTTCTATAGATTAAGAAGTTGTGGAGTATAGTTTAGTCATTAAACAAAAATCTGAATTGAGCAGCAGAAGAAACTTCACTTATCAACCGCTCTTTCTAAGCAAGAAATCGAAATGATCTATTTTCACTCTGCATTCAACTTTTCAACGAAATCTACAAGAAATCAGATGTTTACTTCCCAAAACGCCCTTGATTCAAGAGAATCTTATGTCAAAAAGCACCAATGCTTCGTCTTTTATTCCCTCCAGTTACTAAAGAAAGTGCCGTTATAGTAAATTTCGGTCTAGCATACTTCCACAAATGGGGACACGAATACTCCCGTGAGTAATATTTATGCCAACAGGACCAAGATGTTTCCTTTTACAAATTTCAGCACATCTAGAGACGATTCAAGTATTACCTTTTCACTGTGGAACATTTCTTTCGTCAAGCCTCTATCAAGACCATGAAATCAAACTGACAGAAAAAACATTATGCACATAAACCGAAAAATATTCCCTCTTTTCAATTTACTTGGCTCCTGTACCGAAATTAGATGTTTCATTTTAGTTGTCCATTTTAGCAAAATCAATACTGGGTACATTGTTGTTGTTGTATTTTAGCAAAATCAAGAGAGTTTATTTTTTTTCCATACTACCTTTAGTACTAAATGACTAAATAAGGGGCAGTAGCCAAACCGTGGTATCTGGGCCAGCTTGCGTGCACCTACACTAATTCCACGGGATACCTGCCACCTCCCACCAGCAATAGAATACTAGGTAACTCTATCCACCAAGGCTAGAACAGATGGTAAGAAATCGCCTAGTGTTTGTCTCTCTGTGTTGGATTGAGACCTCATGATACTCAACCCAACTCCATTGAATCACTAAGCCACACCCTTGGGTGCATTAGTAGCCAAATTTAGAGTTCCAAAATATCATTAACAAGATTAGTTTAGTAAAATACACCTCTAGTTAGAGCTTTGTTACATGAGCCAAATAATATGAAACGATAGAGTAAGATAAACAAGACATGAACTCCACAGCTTAATTATCCAGTCAACCCATAAACAACTATATCATCTTTACAGTTTACACCTCCCAATTATCATATATGATCACTAATCAAGAAACCCACCTGGAAAAACTCTACACCATAACAGAAATATTCAACTTTTTTTTTCTGTTCATCAAGTCTCAGTATGCTAAAAACAAAAATTCCCAAACACCCTTTATTTATTTATGCATAAATAACAGCAAGTGTTGTTCAGATCAGGAAAAAAAGTACAGTAAAATTCAATGAACAAATGAAAAAGAAAGCTAGTGGAATAGAGTAAAGATGGAGAGTTGAAGTATAGTGAAGAGGAAAGTACCTGTTAGACAATCATGGAGATGCTTTCAAGGAAAGAAATATACAGTATTCTTGATTCTATATCTTCTTCGAAAATACTGTGTCCATTTTTATATTCAACTTTATATTAAATTCAGTGTCACTATTAACTATCAATTAATAATTCCACCTAAATATGCTAATGTTTATCCAGTTATTCTTTGTACATTTGCAATAAAATCGCTGTTCCGTGAGAGTAAATAATAAGTTGATCCTTTTGTATGTATTGTGGCACTATGATTGATATTTTCGTTACGAAAATGCGTCATGTTTAACTAAAACTTTTGAGTTCGAGTTTTGAAAATAATAAAAATAATTAAAAGAATATTATCCTCAAAAATAGACCATCAATGAATGAATTTAAAATATTGAGCTCAAATATATAAAACTCCAATATGAGGAAAAATTTTAAAAATAATCTTTGGTCTTTCCTATTAATTTTATAATAATTTAACTTTTAAATGTTGACCGGTAGAACTTCATGTTGTTACAATTTACAGGGTAATAAACATAATTATATGTATTAATGGATAATTTGATAAAAATAATAATAGTAACTACCATGTTATGGTAATATTAATATTATGTAAAAATATATTCACAGTGTCAAGATAGATAACATATCCTATTCTATTTTAAAAACTCTATCCCTTTTACATTAAAATATTTTTAAAATTTTTTTTCCCGTCTATCGTAGAATTTATGCGTCGGCGTTTGGCCTGAATTTTTTTTTGAAAAATTATTTTATCTTAGTGAGAAAAATGAAAATAATAGTATTTAGTGATAATAATTATTTCACTTTAATGAAAATTATTTTTGAAAAGTAAAACTTGTTTTCACTTTTTTTTTTCACTTCTATTTCTCGACAAAATTTCAAAAATAACTCCAATTTCTATTCTTAACCAAACACATGCAACACCAACTCCAATTTCAACTCCAACTAGGGGCAGAACCACCTTATGACTACATAGTTAAAATTATTTTTTATGTATATATTGTTGGGTTCATAGTAATGAAATGGTGTGAATGGAAAAATGGAGAGTAAAAGGATGGAGGAAAGGAGACACTAAAAATGGAAAGTGTACTCCTAAAATGGCAAGTTTACTCTTTCTCCCACATTGGTGGAAGAAGAGAACTTGAGAGTGTCTATAATGAGAAATACTTACTCCACATGACAAGTGAGGCAAGAAATAAATGATGTCTCGCGCTGTCGTTGTCGATCGCTTGGCTCGGCTTCGGATTTGGATTTGAAAAACGATCAATGAGATTTATCTTTTTGGACAAAATTTATTTGAATTCCGAAGAATGCCAAGGAAAAATGCAGTAACAATATTTCAGAAAGGTTGCACTATTTCAGATTGTTGCTTCTGTTATAGAAGATTGCACAGTTTCAGAAAGTTGCAACTCTTCAACGAAAATACACACTGTTTCAGTGAACCAGTGCACTGTTTTAGAAAAATACTGCATTATTTTAAGTGAATAGATATGCATTTTCAGGAAGATTCACACACCTCTATTATGAACCAATGCCACCTTTTCAAAGGGGCATCTAGTGGATATATAACCCTGGTTTCATCCACAGGTTATAAAATAGAAAATACAGAAATTTTCATATTACAAAACATTCTTCTTGTCTTAAAAATACTCTAAGTGTGATCATTCAAACCGTGAGTGTGTTCGAAGAATCCGCCTATTTGAGGTACCGCTATAGTCGGATTGAAGGCCATTTTATCCTGAAAGGAAGATTCCATAACCTCGGGTACAATGAGGGGAATTATTCCTTAAGGAAAGTCCGTGAATTCGGACGACTTGACCTTAAACATTTCTGTTTCATCTTTATTTTTTGAAAGATAAATACACCTCTTGGAAAGGTCCTTTTGATCTTGTGTTGAGGGTATTTAAAACTTCATTGTGTTCTTGTTCATACTTGAACACGAGTTGAAGTTGTTGTTCTGTTATACAGATTCTACGTACCCGTATTGTGGAAAATAACAATCTTAAGGAATAACCTTTACAGAATCTGTATTGCTTGTTTTTGGAGATTAAAGCTTAGGCTTTCTACTCCGTTTGAATTTAACTAGTGATTAGAAGACATAAAATCTTCATCACAAGTCAAGGTTCACTCGGTTGACGATTCGAAGTAATAAAAACCTCATTGTTAACTAGAAACAAGAAGAAGAAGAGTTTAAAGTTATTTAACTTTATTAATAGTATTCTGAAAAATATTAATTTTTTTGTCTTGTGGTGACAGAAAAAATGACAACTGAAAGTCAAATGATGGATGCGAATGGTAGATGGATTTTGGTGCCACACGCCATGTTTGCACAAACAAAGAGTTGTTCTCATCATTTGCTCCGGCTCAAGTAGAAGAAATACTCTACATGGCCAACTCCGCTACTGCTAAGGTGGAGGGAATAGGAAAAATTTGCCTAAAGATGACTTCCGACAAGGTCTTGACACTTAACAATGTGTTATATGTTCCGGAGTTATGTAGGAATTTAATTTCTGTTTCACTCCTAGATAAGAATGGATTCAACTGTGTAACCATTTCTGGAAAATTTTTATTGAGCAAAGGAGAAATGTATATAGGAAAAGGCTATCTCACGGAGGGCCTTTATAAGATGACTGTTGAAATGAATAAAAGTTCGAATTTGTCTTATTTGCTTGAGTCTTATGATTTATGGCATGAACGTTTAGGCCATGTTAATTACAAAACGTTATGAAAACTGATTAACTTAGAAGTTTTGCCAAACTTTGAGTGCAATAAATCAAAATGTCAAACGTGTGTGGAATCGAAGTATGCAAAGCATCCTTATAAGTCCGTTGAAAGGAATTCCAATCCCTTAGACTTAATACACACTGACATTTGTAATATGAAGTCAACACCATCTTGTGGTGGGAAAAAGTATTTCATAACTTTTATTGACGATTGCACTAGATATTGTTATGTCTACTTGCTAAATAGTAAGGATGAAGCAATAGATGCGTTTAGGCAATATAAAATTAAAGTTGAAAATCAGTTAGACAAAATGATCAAAATGATAAGAAGTGATAGGGGTGGAGAATATGAATCTCCCTTTGCGCAAATATGTGTAGAGAATGGAATAATCCATCAAGCTACGGCCCCATATTCACCTCAATCTAATGGAATTGCAGAAAGGAAAAACCAAACTTTGAAAGAAATGATGAATGTCTTACTTATAAGTTCGGGTTTACCGCAAAACTTATGGGGGGAGGCTATCTTTACGGCCAATCGTATACTCAAAAGAGTTCCCCATAGTAAGATACAATCAATTCCTTACGAAAAATGGAAAGGAAGGAAACTTAACTTGAAATATTTCAAAGTGTGGGGGTGTCTAGCAAAGATACAAGTTCCTATACCTAAAAGGATTAAGATAGGACCTAAAACGGTGAACTGCGTGTTCATAGGATATGCTAAAAGTAGTAAGGGATGTCGATTTTTGGTTCATAAATCTGAATATCCGGATATTAGTGAAAATACGGTAATTGAATCAGACAATGCTGAATTCTTTGAAAACATTTACCCGTATAAAACTAGACATGAACAGTTTAGCGGAGGATCTAAACAACCTCGGGATGAACCGAGTGAGAATGTACATAATGAAGAAAATCCAAGACGCAGTACACGTCAAAGAACGTTAACTTCGTTTGGATCGAATTTTGTAACATTTCTCTTAGAAAATGAGCCTCAAACATTTAAAGAAGCGATGTCTTCGTCAGACTCATCCTTTTGGAAAAAGGCAGTCAATATTGAGATAGATTCAATCTTAAGCAACCATACATGGGAATTGGTTGACCTTCCTCCCAGAAATAAACCTTTAGGTTCTAAATGGATCTTCAAAAGAAAAATGAAGGCGGATGGTACTATTGACAAATACAAGGCAAGACTTGTAGTAAAAGACTTCAAACAGAAATAAGGCCTTGATTAATTTGATACATACTCGCCAGTAATAAGGATAACCTCAATTCGAATGTTAATTGCCTTGGCGGCGGTATATGATCTTCAAATCCATCAAATGGATGTGAAAACCGCATTCCTAAATGGAGATTTGGAAGAAGAAATTTACATGGAACAACCTGAGGGTTTTGTGGTTCCAGGAAAGAAAAACAAGGTGTGTAAACTCACCAAGTCATTATATGGACTAAAGCAAGCACCAAAATAATGGCATGCGAAGTTTGACCAAACCATGTTGGCAAACGAATTCAAAATAAATGAATGTGATAAATGTGTTTATATTAAAGACACTCCAAATCACCAAGTCATTGTATGTTTATACGTGGATGATATGTTGATCATCAGTAGAGACATTTCTGACATAAATGCAACAAAACGAATGCTTGAGAGTAAGTTTGATATGAAGGACCTTGGAGTTGCAGATGTGATCTTAGGTATAAGAATCCATCGAACTCCACAAGGGTTGGCATTGTCACAGTCTCATTATATCAAAAAGGTACTTGACAAGTTCAAGTATATGAAATTCGGTATTGCCAAAACTCCATTGGATGCGAGCTTTGCACTTTGAAAGAATGAAGGTGAAAGTGACTCGCAATTGGAGTACGCAAGAGTATTGGAGTGTTTAATGTATATAATGAACTGTACACGACCAGACATAGCATGCGCTATCAGTGAATTGAGTCGGTACACGAGTAATCCCAACAAAACTCACTGGATGGCAATGAAAAGAGTTTTGGGGTATCTTAAATACACTCAAAATTATGCTTTGCATTATAATAAATATCCTGTGGTACTTGAAGGATATAGTGATGCAAATTGGATCACCGGATCGAACGAAGTAAAATCCACAAGTGGATATGTATTTACTATCGGTGGAGGAGCAGTTTCTTGGAAATCATCCAAACAGAAATCCACAAGTGGATATGTATTTACTATCGGTGGAGGAGCAGTTTCTTGGAAATCATCTAAACAGACTTGTATCGCTCGCTCTACAATGAAATCTGAATTTATCGCATTAGATAAAGCCGGTGAAGAAGCAGAATGGCTCCAAAATTTCTTGAAAGATATTTCGTATTGGCCCAAGCCAGTGGCACCAGTATGTATACACTGTGATAGCCAAGCAGCAATTGGTAGGGCAGGGAGCATGATGTATAACGGTAAATCTCGTCATATAAGACGAAGATATAATACCGTTAGAGAACTTCTCTCTAGTGGAATTATCACCGTAAACTATGTAAAGTCGAAGGATAATGTGTCAGATCCACTTACAAAAGGCCTATTTAGAGAAAGAGTAGAAAGGACATCTAAGGGAATGGTTTAAGGCCTAGGACAAGTCAGCATGACGGTAACTCTACCTAGCAGACTGGAGATTTCAAGAGTTAGGTTCAAGGAGATCAAACAAAGTTGTGTCTGACAGGTTCAACATTGTCAATTACCCAACCCATTCTCATGATGTAGACAATGTATAGTAAACAAGGATAAGACTTAAGGTGAAAAGTCGTTTAATGATTATCTAAATTTGGCAGATTTGATCAAATAGTTTAATCTACAAGATTGAACGTTTAGAAATCACCTATGTGTGGGCGAAGTGGAAGCCGTTCAAAGAGAATATTAGTAAAGGCATATTCTCTAAGCTCTCATGAAAACCGGGACGTGTTCATAGCTGAAAAGAACAAAACCGTAAGAACCATAAACGATAAAAAGCTAGTTGTGTGACATGTGTTATCTAGGTGTACATTAAAGCTCGACGGTTCAAAGATATCAAATCTACCGATTGATCAAGTGCATCCGATGCATGTTCACTACAGAAAGTTCAAAGGGAAACCCACTTATCTAGATGCAATCAGTCTTTGCTTGATGATCACATACTTGTCCGTAAAAATTTTACGAAAAATAACCATTCCCTATTCATGTGGAAGATTGTTGGGTTCATAGTAATGAAAGAGTGTGAATGGATAAATGGAGAGTAAAAGGGTGGAGGAAAGGAGACATTAAAAATGGAAAGTGTACTCCCAAAATGGCAAGTTTACTCTTTCTCCCACATTGGTGGAAGAAGAGAACTTGACAGTGTTTATAATGAGAAACACTTACTCCATATGGAAAGTGAGGCAAGAAATAAATTATGCCTCGCGCCGTCGCCGTCGTCGTCGTCGCTCGCTCGGCTCGACTTCGGCTTTGGCTTTGGCCTTGGCTTCGGATTTGAATTTGAATTTGTCAAATGATCGATCGATGAGATCTATATTTTTGAACAAAATTTATTTGAGAACTTGAGAGTGTTTATAATGAGATAAATGATGCCTCGCGCCGTCGTCGTCGTCGCTCGCTCGGCTCGACTTCGGATTTGGATTTGGATTTGGATTTGTCAAATGATCAATCGATAAGATCTATCTTTTTGGACAAAATTTATTTGAATTTCGAAGAATGCCAAGGAAACTGTTTCGGCCTCCGTTTATACAGAAGGCTGCTTCAGATTGTTGCTTCTGTTACAGTTACAGAAGGTTACGTTGCACTGTTTCAGATTGTTGCTTTTGTTACAGAAGATTGCACAGTTTCAGAAAGTTGCAACTTTTCAACGAAAATACACACTATTTCAGTGAACTAGTGCACTGTTTCAGAAAAATATGCATTGTTTTAAGTGAATAGACATGCATTTTCAGGAAGAGTCACACACCTCTATTATGAACCAATGCCACATTTTCAAAGGGGCATCTAGTGGCTATATAACCCTGGTTTCATCCACAGGTTTATAAAATAGAAAATACAGAAAGTTTGATATTACAAAACATTCTTCTTGTCTTAAAAATACTCTAAGTGTGATCATTCAAACCGTGAGTGTGTTCGAAGAATCCGCCTATTTGAGGTACCGCTATAGTCGGATTGAAGGCCATTTTATTCTGGGAGGAAGATTCCATAACCTCGAGTACAGTGAGGGGAATTATTCCTTACGGAAAATCCGTGAATTCGGACGACTTGGCCTTAAACATTTCTGTTTCATCTTTATTTTCTGAAAGATAAATACACCTCTTGGAAAGGTCCTTTTGATCTTGTGTTGAGGGTATTTAAAACTTCATTGTGTTCTTGTTCATACTTGAACACGAGTTGAAGTTATTGTTCTGTTATACAGATTCTACGTACCCATATTTTGGAAAATAACATATATAGTTGATGTTGACCTTCTAAGGCTAGTTTGAGATGTAAAACTATTATTATTTTCATGATCAGATGAGACATGTAAAACTAAAAGATCTTTTTAAAATATGTACATGCATATAGTGGGGCGCAATTCTAGTCTCTGGTGGTATTTTAAACGAAAGCACCTATGAGATTATCATGGAGGGTAGTTGTGAGATATTTCAAGAAAAATCTTTGATAGTTTTAATGCGTCTTACACAAGGTAATACTAAACATACGATAAAAAAAAAAAAAAAAAAAAAAAAAAAACGTAGACTAGGAGGGCTCCTGCATTGGTCCCCCCGACTGTAGACTTTTCTCTGTAGTCTGCATGAGATTTTTCTACACCTACGCTTTGAAAGTTCTCAATTACGCTTTTTAGTAGTGACCTTAATTGGATACTTATCATTTGAACATTATACTTAAATGTCTTTAAAAGAAAAAAAACTTGATTTTTGATTAGATATGAATTAGGAAGAAGTTAGTATTCCAAATATGTATAATGATAAAATTAACACCACGTTATTTTCCTATGATTCACTATATTTCTGTGACAATTGATAATATATTCACATCAATAATTCAGTTCCAAAATAAGAATAGCTCAAATACAAGAACTGCAATTATTTCAAGAATCTGGACAATGGGTAAAGCAAAATGTATGTATGTGTGCCACTAGAAATCATTAACAAATGCAGGTTAAACAACGGTTTTGCTATCTTATAACATTTATGCTAAAAAGAAAGAGCATATGCTTCTTCGACCTTCAGATTAGCCAGTTATGTTGCAGACTTACAGCTCGTGCCTGTATATGGAAAGAGCAAGTCCTTCCACAACCTTCAGATTCTCTATGCACCGCCGATGTAATTTCAATCAAGTAGATCAACGGCTCTATGTCATGTGAAGGGAGTCAAAAGGAGTCGGCAGTGACATTTTTCATCTCCAAAAGATGATCGGACTTTGCTATCACTTTCCACTGTTTGACTACATTGTAGTATTGTACGTTTTAGTCAATCAGATTGTAGTTGGAATGTGGACACTGTCCTATTTGGGTCGACATATTGAATGCATCTCTCCACACCTATTAGAAGCAAAAGGGTAGCAGGATAGATGGTAAGCAAGGCTTCAATGCTTGAAGAAGATGAATAAACAAAATAAAAAAGGAACAGCAAGAAAAGTAAAAAACAATGGAACAAAGAGGTGAACTAATGAAAGTACAGTAGGACACAACTGCAGCAACCATTACTTTTTTGATTGTTAAAAGTACTCAGCAACCATTAATCCATTATTAACCACGGAACTGTTGATATTATGAAGCTAGTTAGGACTCGAGAACTGGTTTTGAACTGTTGATATTATGAAGCTAGTTATGAAACAGTTGATAATACTGTCCCCTGAATTTTCGTACCTAGCTTTGAATGTTCTCTGAAATATCACTTTTACACTCTTGGATAGATATAGCTTAGAAGAATTTCTTTCACATGCCTGTCATTTTATCTTTGTTAGTTTCGTCTGCTTACCTTGTTCACCATGGCAGTAAGCCCGATCTTGTGCTATACTCCAGTGTCTCTTTTCCTACTGAGACATGCACAGTCCCAATCGAAAGATATGTCTATCTTGCTGCACAATCACAATGATCTGGCACTGTTAATAGCATGAAAGCAATTACACATCAAACATGTGCCTTGTAGGATCTTTAATATTGAACCATTTGCTTATATTTAGTCTGGAGCTTTGATAATCTTCTTTGCAGAGGGAGCATCTCATGTTTCCTCCCCGTCTTCTCCAAGTAATATACTACTTTTTTAAGTGTTTCCATGACTTCTTCACTGTCAGTACCAAAAGCTTTCTCTTGAATTTTCAGTACCCTCTTGAGCAACTCCAGCAATTCACCGTCATCCTTCCCCAGCCGGGTTTGAATGGAGACCAAACAGTCAAGTGCCTCCCCTGCATATAGAAACCCTTTAGACTAACGGGGAGAAATGAAAGAAAAGAACCAGCTACTACTTTCATAAACACAAATAAAGAGGACAAGCAGATAGTACATTAATGGTAAACAGCTTGCAAACATATATACAATCGACGGCAAACATTTTCCACTAACAGATTGAAACATACAAGCTGACAATAAAGCAAAAGGAAAAGGACAAGCTTACCAACAGGTAGAGAATCTTTTCCAAATGCCTTCTCACGGATATGCAGAACCTCTAATGCATATTTTTCGGCTTCCTCATTACGGTTTATATTGTAAAGAGTAACTGCAAGATGCAGCATTGGGAAAGTAATGGATTGATCATCAGGTGAAACATTCTTAAACATAATCTGCAAACTCATCCTTAGCAAGCGCTCAGCTTCTGCAAAAAGTTTGGACTGTGAATAAGAAGTGGCTAGATTCACTAGATGAGCGACTGAACTAGGATGCCCTTCTCCCTTGAACTTCTCAGCTATCAACAAGCACTCCTCCAGTAGTGCACGGCCTTCTTCACTTCTGAAAGATAAATGAGTGTTAAAGCAGTACTCAAAAGAACAAGCCCTATAAAGAAGCTTAAGTATTGCAATTTGCATAGTTTATTCTTAAGAACAATTTGCCCCTATTTTAAATTATTCTATAAACACTGAACGTGAGTATTGAGAATCTTTTCAGAATCGAGTTGTAATGTGTCAAAATATACACGTATATGAGAAGTTTTATTTAGTTTTATTTCTATGCTTCATATCTTCTTAATGTAAGTACCTCACAATTCTCGAGCGAATTAAGTCCAACTTAAGTCATAAGGGGTAGTAATTTATCGAAAAAGGTAAAAACGGAAAGTAAAGGATAAGAAACTATATTTGATTTTAGTTCTCAAGGAAATGTTGCTGAGTAGCATATAGGAATCGACTTTACTAAATGCAATAAAACTAAGAATTTATTGAAATACAGATGGCAAGTTAGAATTTATTTTAAAAAGGCCAAAATTTGTTACTCGTTAAAATTAAGAATAAATTAACGCGATGAAAAGCATTTATCAAACAATTTAGACATGAGGGTGATTCCATAATTTAAAAAATAGCAGGAAACTTATGTGCCTCCGGATCAAAAGTTAAGGAATTTATGTGAGAAAAAAGTTTTTGTTGCAAAAGTCGAGGATGTTTGTAACTAACCCAAAGTTTAATTAACACATCATCCTCACCTTCCAACCGCATGAAGTAGTTCAGCCAAGTCTACTCTCATCTTCTCCATTATTTGATCATCAACGGCTATATAATCAGAATCCTTCAGCATGCGAAGAGCCTCTTTATACAGATCAATGGCTTCATTCACATCTCCTGTAAAGCACCACACATGTGAACACAGTACCCCCTTTTTTGGAGCAATTATCAAAACAGGAATAATTTAATGGACACAGAGCATAGAAAGCATCGCAACTTGTAATCCTCCTACTTTTGGATTGAAAACCAGTTAACTATGATCTACCACTTGCAGGAAGATGAAAGCTACAAGCAACTGGAATCTCTGGAACACAATAATGTCAAGTTCACCATTTCACCATTAGCTATTCAAATTTACTTAGCTGTTCAAGCATTAGTCCTATCTTGTGGTTGCTTTTGGGCGAGTTACTTCAGTATCAACCATGTCGCTGCTTGCTTCATTACTCGAGTAATGGCAACCATAGAAGGAGAAGATTATGTGACTCCAGGAACAGCAAAGAAAGAAGAAAAAGGAAAAAAAAACTGACCGCCACAAGTAGGAAAATCATTAAATTCACCTTTAGCACATTTCACACGAGCAAGATAACTCAGAGACAGTCCAACTCTGCCATCATTTTCTCCATATAACTTCACGTACGTGGTCAAAATTCTACATCATATGCAAATAAAAGGGAGAACAAGTTAGCATTGGTGACTACAGAAACGAAATGGTCAAGAATCAAAATACATGTAAGAACAGTGATCACCTATTAAAAGCAACTTCTGCATCAGCCACTCTCCTTTCCTTCAGAAGAAGATTGCCCATGCCAAATAAAGGTACTACCAGTTCCACACTTTCTTCACCCCTACTAGATTCGATAATTTTAACCACGCGATGATATGTTTCTATTGCTTTTTTGGTTTTTCCATTAGCACCCAGGACTTTTGCCATCCCTAACAATGGCGTGACTATAAAAGAACTGGTATTTCCTGTAATGTAAAATAAAAGTATGACCAAACTGCTTTCAACCATATATCAGCCATAGAGAAAAGAAGCACTGATAGTTAAGAAATTTGCCTGAGGCTTGGAGATGGAGTACGATGATTCCGTTATATAAAAATAAGGGTGACTTTCAGAGTTGCAACAACTATAGGGGTATTAAGCTGTTGAGCCACACTATGAAGATTTGGGAGAGGGTGGTTGAGCGGAGATTGAGGAGGATCGTGCCCATTTCGGAGAATTGGTTTGGTTTTATGCCTGGTCGCTCGACGACAGAGGCAATCCACCTGGTGAGAAGATTGGTGGAGCAGTATAGGGAAAGGAAGAGGGATTTGCACATGGTGTTCATCGATCTGGAGAAGGCGTATGACAAAGTCCCTAGGGAAGTTCTTTGGAGATGCCTGGAGGTGAGAGAAGTTCCAGTGGCGTACATCAGAGCTATTAAGGACATGTACGATGGAGGGAAGACTTGAGTGAGGATGGCGGGAGGAGACTCAGGGCATTTTTCGGTCAAGACAGGTTTGCACCAGGGTTCGACCCTAAGCCCGTTCCTTTTTGCGTTGGTGATGGACGTGTTGACTCGGAGTACTCAAGGTGAGGTACCGTGGTGTATGTTATTTGCGGATGATGTAGTGCTGATTGATGAGTCGCGGGGGGAGTGTGAATGAGAAATTGGAGGTTTGGAGGCAAACCCTTGAATCAAAGGGTTCAGGTTGAGTAGGTCCAAGACGGAGTATTTAGAATGCAAGTTTAGTGACTCGAATCAGGAGGATGGTGTGGTGGTGAGGTTGGAATCTCAGGATGTTTGTAAGAAGGATAGTTTTAAGTATCTTGGGTCTAAGGGGAATGACGAGATTGATGAGGATGTTTCTAAACGTATTGGAGCTGGTTGGATGAAGTGGAGGCTCGCCTCGGGAGTGTTGTGTGATAAGAAGGCGCCCCTTAAACTTAAAGGCAAATTCTATAGAGTGGCAGTCCGTCCGGCCATGCTGTATAGAGCGGAGTGTTGGTCAGTCAAGAAATCCCATATCTAAAGATTGAAGGTGGCGGAAATAAGAACGTTGCGTTGGATGTGTGGTCTTACTAGAGGAGATAAAGGTAGGAATGAGATTATCCGGGAGAAGGTGAGAGTGGCTTCGGTGGAGGACAAGATGCGAGAAGGCAGGTTGAGATGGTTTGGGCATGTGATGAGGAGGAGCACGGATGCCTCTGTTCGGAGATGTGAGAGGCTAGCTTTGGATGGATTCAGGAGGAGTAGAGGTAGGCCAAAGAAATACTGGAGGGAGGTGATTAGGCATGACATGGAGCAGCTTCAGCTTACTGGGGACATGACCCTAGATAGGAAGGTGTGGAGGTCGCGAATTAGGGTAGAAGGCTAGCGTGAGTGTGTGGGTTGTGGCTAGGGGTTAGGAGAGTTTGGGTGTGGTGGGTGTTTTAGGTATTGAGAGAGTATGTCACTACTAGGTGAGTATCCGTTTTCTTATATCTATTGCGTATTGCTCGTATTTTCTCTTATTTCAGAATTCTCTGATATTTATTGTTATTATTTCTTATCTCTTATTTTTCCTTATGGGTGCCGTATCTATGTTATGTCATCTGCTTCTGTGCTGTACTATGTGTTTGTGTGATATCTCGTGACTTGAGCCGGGGGTCTTTCGGAAACAGCCTTTCTACTTCATCAGAGGTAGAGGTATGGACTGCGTACATCTTACCCCCCCAGACCCCACTAAGTGGGAATACACTGGGTTTGTTGTTGTTGTTGTTGTATTTCTTATCTCTTATTTCTGTTTTTGTTATCCACCATGTCTCTTGTTTCAGTACGGCCTTGGTATACTATTCTCATTCTTAAGCCGGGGGTCTATCGGAAACAGACTCTCTACCTCTTCGGAGGTAGTGGTATGGACTGCATACATTTTACCCTCCCAGACCTCACTTTGTGGGAATACACTGGGTCTGTTGTTGTTGTATAGTTCAGAAATTTACAGATTTATCAAACAACTAAACCATATATTTCTATACAGTTGTATGGAAACCAAATCCAACCCCATAGTTGATGATGTAGAATTCTATTTTAAAAACATAAGCAGAAGCACCATCTCACACAAATATATCCAGACGTACAATAAACAACAACAATAAAGTAAAAAAATATTATTACTTACCATATAGTCTCTCAAGAACTTTGACAGCTCTTCTATACAGACAAATGGACATCTCAAAATTTTCCAACTTTTCATACATATTACCCATATGTGTGAGTATTGAGTCCAGAAGAGGCTCTTCATCTTTCAAGTCACCAACAATCTCGCTCAACTGCCAGTACATCATGCCGGCCACCCAAAATACAGGAAAGGGTGACTAAAATAAGGACAAGTATGAATTCTAAAACAATAAAGTTATATTATTGCAGTAAAAGAGAAAGTTCTCATGTCAATAAATGATTTGTTTTTCACAGAGATTGTAACGAACCCAAATTCTCAACTCAACAATCAATACACAAAGTGAACAAAACAAATCAACTTTGATTAATACGGAAAAGAGAAATAAGAAGAGGAATAATAGTAGAAGGGGATGAGAGGCCTAGAGAGAATTGGGGATGAGAAGCATAGTTTTGCCTAAGCAATTATCACAATTTGCATAAATCTATTCTTACTAAAATGTGTTATTTATTAACCCGTATCCCCCACATAGCCACTTGATGTGGTATTGGGCTGCTTTACCCATAACTGCTTTCGGCCCATTCATAACAGAGATAGTTGGACTTGAAACTTCCAAGGAAGATGTTTGAATCATGTCTCCATGCTCTAGTACTCCTAATTAATTTTTGCAGCATATTTCTGCCCCTTGAAAGGTCACTTGATCCTTTCGCGAACTAATGATACAAAACAAGAATGAGGAATTAGCATTTATGGCAAGGGAAAGAATTACCACATCCAACAGGGGTTTGACAGTCCTTAGGTCACCGAGGGCCATGTACCCCAAGGCTGTTACATCAAGAATAGCAGCTTCTTCTATACCCTTGTTACCTGCATCCATCTGTTCTTTGACAGCTTCAAAATTTGCTAGAAGCAAATCTCTGGCCTCATTTTC
Source organism: Capsicum annuum (assembly GCF_002878395.1). Taxonomy (NCBI): domain Eukaryota; kingdom Viridiplantae; phylum Streptophyta; class Magnoliopsida; order Solanales; family Solanaceae; genus Capsicum; species Capsicum annuum. The sequence goes on from NC_061113.1 coordinate 230,627,370, forward strand.
CTTCCCTATTTTTATCATGGCGTGGACTTCATTAAATAAGTCCCTCAGTTGCTCCTCAAGAACATTCAGGTTGCTAGGCACGTTCTCCTTTAAATCTGTATACCTGCTGAAAACACATGCTGACATTGTAGTTCTCAATGGATATACTACACAAGTCTGCAGAATCTATATACTCTAAAGCTATTGAAAGGTTTAGAATTCATCAGGATTTCTTTAAAATGAGGAGATAGTCTATGTGTAAGGACTACTAATGTATTCCACCAACGAATGAGTTTAGCGCCATAATAACAAATGTTTCATTACTTAACAAAATATAACAGTTATAAAGATGCTTTAGATTACTGTTACCAGTTTCAAAGAAAAAAAATGCTTCAGCTTTCAGAACTTTGGTTCTCCGTCCCTGACTAGACTTTGATCTAATCTCCCATACTTGTGTTTAGCATGAGCCATTAAAATCCAGAATGAAGAGAAGCATATGAAAATAGCTGTATGGTCTATTGATAAAACTGTCAACCATTATTCACAACTGGATTGTAATATCAACTCAAAGTAGTAGACCTAGTACAACTAGTGTAATAAAAGGCGTTTTTGGAATCTGCATCACTCTAAAACATCATGAGTCAGATGTAATGAGGTGCTTTCCTGAGTTTCCTCATGAGACATGTGCCTCAACTATCTGGGCATGAGCTTGGCATGCCCATCGCCAAACACCCCAAGCACGCCTAATAGTTTTTGAGTCAATGGTGTGCGTCAAAACTCAATTAGCCGTATTCACCCTCTAAATACTAAGATTTAGAAGATTAGCAACTTAATGAAAGCCATTATATTAACATATCCTCCGCTTGAGAAAAATTTAAGGAGAGTTTTCTTGGAGCCTTTCATCAAAAAATAAAAGGTTTGGCTTGATGTCTTCACTCGCACTCCATCTTCATGTCTTTAGTCTGCTGTCTTTCCTCATCAAATCGTCTTAGTTTTCTATTCTCTTCCACTAATAAAATTAAGTAGCAATTTCTTTATAAGGTAAAGTTCTAACACAATTAAGAGTTGCTCTATGTACATTAATGGGCAATGGAACTGATATTTCTATTTTGTTTTATCATAAATTATCTGTTAGTAACAACCTAAATATAATTCTGTCAAAATGCTACTCATTTCATTGATGGATTACAGTTATCAAGATCGGAAACAGCCTCTCTACCTCACCTCTGAGGTAGCAATACAGACTGCGTACACTTTACCCTCCCCAGAGCCCACTTTGTGGAAATATTCTGGGTATGTTGTTGTTGATTACAGTCATTAAGAACTATTTCTTAATGTATTCACCTATTGAAAAGCACAAAATGCCGGTGTTATACTGCAATAGTAAGCTATTGCGACACACAAGTGAAAGTAGTTCCATTCTGACACGATTATTGTTAATTCTATCCCTCCATCTTATTTTACTTGGCCCCTATACCAAAATTAGATGTTTCGTTATACTTGTCCATTCTAGCAAATCAAGAAAGTTACATGTTTTTCATACTACCCTTAGGGTTAAATAACTACATACAGTAGTCGTAGTCAAATCCAAAGTTCCAAAACATAATTAACAAGTTTAGTTTAGTAAAAAAAAAAACAATTTTTTAAGGGAATATCATGATAGAATACTTAACAATAACTTTTTTAGTGAAACAAGAAAAGCAATGAAACAATCAAAGTATTTGACTGTTACAATGTGAAACAAAACAGTATTTTAACAATTAAATAGAAGCAAAGTCCATACCTTGAATCAATTTCTTTGTTTTGGTACAATTTGGAAGAGGTAGCTGAGACAACACAATTCCCCCTCGTGCCACCACCAATGGGAAAGCAAAGCTTAAAATTACAACTTTGACAACAAGGTTGATTAAAGGAGAAGGACAATATACCTAAATGGGTACTTGAAAACACAACATTCTTCCTGAAATATACAAAACAAAGTACTCATTGAATTAAAAAATAAGCAAAAAAAAAAAAAAAAGGAACAAAGAAGGGGGGGGGGGGGGGGGGGGGGTTAGGGTAGGTTACCTGTAGGAGTTGGTGAGTGGGGAAGGAGTAAAAGGGAGTAGAGAAGTAGACATTTTTCAGCACACACGAGAAACGAGGGAGACACAGAGATTATCCACAAATGTATACGACTATATCTTTGGGTTTTCTAATTAATTAATTAATAATAATTAACCACTTTTCCCCAACTTAGTAATTAATTCACATATTAATTGAATAACATTGCAATCAAGATTAAAAATATAATAGCATCAGATTAGTTAAATTTTATCTCTTATTAATTTTTTCAAAAGTTGTATAAAATTTATACATGTAAACTATTTTGAGAGAAATAACAATAAACTCAGTATATTTACACATAGTGAAACCTGGGAGGATAGAATGTACGCAGATCATATCAATTCATCAGAAAAAGAAAATACAATAAAAAAATTTTATTTCATAAATTGAATAAGTTAATTAAAATAATTGTTTTTAGTATAAGTTCAAGTAAAACAAAATTAAGAAAGTATGTATTTTACCATTATATCCTTAATTAATTTTTTAGATCATGTCTGTTTAATTTCTTTAATTAATGAAAAGTGTGCTTCTCCTACGAATAAAATAAAATATAAAGAATATATACTCAATATGTCTCAATTTTCTAAAATGATAAATATTATGAAATATCTATTTTGATAAGGATAATAAGTATTTGCAAATCAAAAGGTACAAAATATAGAAATATTAGTTTTGCAATAACGTATAAATTATAAAATCTAGCTGTCTATATAACTTATAAAATTGAAGTGTTTAATTTTGTTTTTTCATTTTTCTTATTTCCCATTCTCATTAACTCTAACCGTCACTATTCTCATCTAACATCCTCACGACTAGGGGTGTTCACAATTTGGTTAAAAATCAAATTGAATCGCAAATCAAATTAAATCGATTAAAAAAAATTTATATTTGGTTAGGTTTGGTTTTAAATTTTAAAACTGATAATTATGTGGTTTGATTTTGATTTTATTCTAAAATAACCAACAAAATAACCAAACCAAACCGATAAAAATTATATATATATATATACACACACACATACAGGTGCATATATAAATTATTTATATATTATTCATAAATAAAATATAAATAGTTTTTATATTTTAAATTTTAATCATGAATTTAACTTTAGTCATAGCACTTTTAGTCATATATCTCCATCTAGTTGATGGTACGTTATGAGATTCTATATGATTTTCGTGCTTTGAATAGCAAATGATACTAATTGTGAAAATTATCTTGTTGTCTACGAAATTTTAAAGGTGAGTTTTATTAGATTATAGTTAATCACTAGTTTTGAACTTTCTTTTTGGTCCCTAATGTGCAAAAAAATTATGTGTTTACCTTTTGGGGGTTATCATATCATTCTCTTATATGTAGTTTCTAAATACTTTTGTAGGAGCGTTTGTATGGTGTTGTTCATGGTTTTGCCTAAGTATAACACTAAATTGACATCTTAGTTTCAAGGTGAGAAACAACACTCGGTTGACATCTCATATGTTGGATTGAATTTTTTTAAGAAAAATTTTCGCTTTTATCATTAACTAAAGTTATAAACTGAAAAACCGAACCGAACTAAACCGATAAGAATCAAACCGACGGTTATTTTTTTGTGTTGGTTTGGTTTGGTTTTAAAAATTTTAAAACCGATTAAGTTGGTTTGGTTATGGTTTTGACCAATAACCGACCCAAACCGATCCATGAACACCCCTACTCACGACTATTATCGTTACTTCATTGAAAAATCATTAGAGTAGACCCAAAAATTGTGATCGCAAAAAATAAAATAAAATTGCACTATGTCAATTTTAGCAATTTTTTTTATAGATTAACATATACATGATATATAATATAATAACATATATAATATGCAAAGTTTGTATCCCACGTATATGTTAGTATATAATACGTCACTATATATACTGTAATACATGCGACAATACACATGAGATGCATATAGTGATACACATGGCCTAAGTTGCTCGAATCTTTCAAAAATATCTACGGGTGCATGTCGGATCCTCCAAAAATAGTGTATTTCTGAAGAATCCGACACGGGTGCGATAATATTTTTGAAGCGTCCGAGCAACTTAGCACATGACATATAACGACAGAGGCAGAGCCAACCCTCTTTAGGGAGTTCGTTCGACGGAAAAATATACTATTTATACATGATTAAAATTATTTTTATGTGATTATAGTAGGTGTTGAACCCCCTTCGACTTAGTTTTCTTTGAATATTGAATCCCCTTACTTGAAATCCTGGCTCCGCCTCTGTATAACGACATACACCGGGTATACATATGACATACAATAATTTCATCACTAATAATATCATAACCATGCATCTCATCAATAAATCACCATTCACTCTACTATATTCCCTTTTATTGTAGAGAGCATGCTGCACAGTTTTGTGTGTTAGCAGAGGACTATGACCAGCCAGATTATGTCAAATTGGTCAAAGCATTCTGTGTTGATCACAATGCATGTGAGTTTGTTTATGATCCCGAATGCATGCAAAAACTCTTGGCGAATGAACTAATGTGTTTGTTTATTTGTGGGTGCAGTTTAATTTTACTGTCTACCACTAATATCTGCTGATAAATGATAATGTGTAAGTTTTGTTCAAAAAAATATTTGGACTTTGGTGACAATCAAATGAATTCAGAGGCCTTGGGACACAACTTCCACCAACTGGGAAATATTAAGGGTCACAAATCATCTTCTGGATTCCTGTACTATATCGATTTTGTAAGTTGGACACTTCTACTTACATGTTTGTCATCTAAACCCTTAAACCCATTTAAAAACAACATTTTTGCACCCTTTGACCTTTGATCTTGCCTATGTGGCATTGAAATGGTGATTAGGACAAAGAGAGTGTAGTCACTCGCCTGGGGTGCCAGTGAAGGTCAATTTAGGCCAATTTTACATTAAAATAATTAAAAAATAAAATAAAAATAATATTAAAATTAAAAAGGATCCTTTTTTCCCTTCATCTTTTTAAATATAAAAATATTTTTAAAAATAATTTATTTTTAAAAAAAAAAATTAAAAAAATATTTTTTTTCCTCCCCACCACACCCTAGCTCGTCCCCACCCCCACACCCCACCCAGCCCCATCCCACCCCACCTCCAGCCCCCTCACCCCACCCCAACACCTGTCCAACCCTTCCTCACCCACACCCCAGCCCGTCCTCACCCCCACACCTTACCCAACCCTATCCCCCACCCCCAGCCCCGTCCCCCCCACCCCCATACCTTACCAACCCGGTCCAGCCCCTCCTCACCCCACCTCCAGCCCCCACACCCCTCCCAGCCCCATCCCCCCACCCCAGCCCCCCCCCCCCCCCCCCCCCCCCCCTCCCCCCCCTCCCCCCCCCCCCCCCCACCTTCACTTTTTATTTTTTATTTTAATTTTCTCTCAATTCAATTCTTTTCATTTATTTTTTTGAATAAAAATTTAAATTTGAAATCTTTTTTTGGGGGGGATTAAAATTTAAATTTGAATTGAAAGTGAGTGATAGTGAATATTGAAAAAAATTAGCGAATTTCGCTTGAAAAAAATTAAACTTTTTGTGAATTTTTTAAAGATATTCAAATTTTAAAAGAAAAAATTTATTATGTTTGTATATATGAATTTATAGTTAAAAATTTAGATTAGTTGGAAAATAATTTTAATTATTTGGAATGAATTTGATGTTTAATTTGTGAGAAAAAAATAAAAACATGATTATTCAAATTTTTCTACAATTATAATTTTTTCTTATTTAATTAAATTAATTTTAATATTTAATTTGTTATTTAGCATTATAAAAATGACTTGGAATTTAATGTAATACTTTTTTTTTAAATGACGTGGCAGATGAGACAGACGTGGCAGATGACGTGGAAGATGAGACAAACGTGGCAGATGACGTGGGGAGAGTGTGTCACTCACCAAAAAAGGATTTAAAATGCTGTTTTTTAGTGAGTTCAGGGGTCCAGATGACAAACATGTAAGTAAAACTATCCAACTTATAAAACCGACATAGTACAAGGGTCCAGAAGGTCATTTTACCTTTTTTATTTTACGCATATTATATTTCACATAATTGACTGTAACTAAATTAGCTTCCGACTCCAAACTCTATTAGAAGATCGAATAGAGGTGCCATGTAATTGTGAGTATTCCTCGTTACAAAATAGTTGGCCTACTTCACACAAATATTGTCACACAACTCCGAAACGATTATATTTTAAGTTCGAAAGGGTTTTCATTATTAAAGTGACAAAATGAAGATAATTTGTTTCGAAAAGGACCTTTTACATTCAAAACTCAGAGTCGCCACTTGGCATAATTTGGTGTGCCAAGTCACCATTGGAAAATCCTTTTCAAAATCATTTGACTCTTTAAACTGGTTTGCGAACAAAGATTCCGACTAAGAAATTCTGTTGACCGAGGGGAAGGTGTTAGGCACCCCTCGATCTCGTGGTTCGACCACGGTCGCTTGGTGGAGCATATCGACTAATTTGATATTATGAATGTATAAACCACACAAAAATACACAAAAGAATCAATCAATCAAATAAAACAAAACAAATTTAAAATTATAGTGTCCAGTCTGATTATTACAACCCGAAAATAAAAAGGGTGCTGAAAAGTAAACCTATCCTAATCCTAAACTACGCTCCAATGCTTTACCCGATGCCCTGGGCTTTCATCGCAAGCGTCTTTCGAGTACAAGGTACCTCGGGGCATTCCCCAGTGAATAAGTACATAAGATCTCGAGGCATTCCCCAGTAAAATGAATACATTTGAATTAAATAAGCTAACTAACTAAACAAAACACACATTTAAACATTCGATCAAACACATTACATCCTAGATTTCTGCCTACCCGAACCTACATTGCCTATCTATTTCGACCTAAGCATACTACTATTGTGTTCAACATTATAAACCAAAACTAATCTGAATTCAACGATATCGATATCCATTTCAAGTCCAACCAAACAATTCACATTACTTCATTAGTTCGCAATTCCGATCCCCCCCATATTTATACATGACAGTTTTTAAACACGAGCACAATTATCCATACATATCATCATTGATTTCATGCTAACAACTACTTATTCAGATAAGACAGCACCAATCACCAAAAATGTCCAATCAACAAACAATACACTACCACAACATCCACCTACTAAATACCATAACAAGAAAATCAAAAGGCAAGGATTAGAAATGGACCTTCGAAGAAATGACTTCGTGATAATATGTGTTAAAGAAATCCGCATTCGAAACCTCGAACAAAAACCTCAACAACGAACCCAACTTCAAACTCGATATAGAGAATTAAAATCCGAGGCTGGACTCGACGAACGAGTTAGGGCGAATAGAAACCCAAATCGCAGAACCAGCAATGAATATCGATGAACCCAAGACGAAATCACTACAGCACAAAAATCAGACCCATACGCAAGAACTATCATGTGACCAACACATAATATGACCAGTTTCAGTGAAGAATCCCTACTGTTTCAACATTTTCTGGCGAAACTTAATGTCGTCATCCGGATCTAACTCAGAAATCAAGAGCAGAATGAAGAAATTTTGATAATTCTAGAAATGGTTCAAACGAGCGACGAACTAAAGATCGATTTCTTGGCAAGTTTCACCGGAAAAACTCAGAGAAAGACTGAACCTCTCTTTTTTCAGTCCATTCTCGACCCCCCTTTTTCTCAATTCTCCCTTTTCTCTTTCGATTTTCTTTGTGTGCAACATTGTGTGTGATAGTGTGTAGATCGTGAGAGATATGTGCGTGTATGGTGGAGAAGAAAAGGAGAGCCGAATCTCCCTTCAAAAATAGCATTTTTTTTGTCAAAAAGACTCTTTTGGGGTTAAAGAATGATGATGATGGGCTCCTTTCTCTCTCTCTGTATTGCTGTATATATATCCCTCAAGAAATGGAAATTTTATATATTTTTAAATGCAAATCCCTCCAATGGGCAAAAAGAATCCCATGTTTTAAAAAGAAAGAAAAAAATGGAGTGGGTCCTTGGTGTCTTTTCTGGAAGTATTTTTTTTTTTATGGACAAGAAATATAAGGGGGGGTCACGTGGGTGAGGGGTGGGGTAATGGGTGAGGTCTTGTCTTTTAATTGGAGGGGTAAGGGTTAGGTGTCTATTTTTGATTGGGTGAGTTGTTGGAATCTTTAAGATAAGACAAAATTAGTTAGGGTTTGTTATTTGGATAAAAACAAAAGGGAATAAATAAATAAGTAAAAGATGAGGTGGTTACTCATTTGTTTTTCTTAAAGAAAATTATAAGATAGGGTCAAAGTGCATGATAAGGGAGTAAGAATTATTTTCTTCGGGACAAAATTATGTGTCTACAAATATTTATTAGAAATTTATTTTATCAATTTAATCTTAATAATTATGCTTTGAAAATACTCTCTTCATTTTTTTTAATTGCTCTATTTGAGCTGGACTCACCCCAAAATAAATCTATCTCTAACCCCAATAAAGTAGATATAATTTTATCAACATACCCTTGATTAAATTTTTTATCCATTTTCAAATTAACAATGATTACATTTAAATGAAAGACATTTATGAGAAAAATCAATATTTTGTTAAATCACATTCAATTTTGCATTTTCACTACACGGATATACGAAAAGTTCTCTACTATCATCAATTTCACTTCATATTTGTCACCAAATTGTTATCGATTAATTAAATACATTAAAAAGTAAATATTCAATTAATGGTCTTGACAATTTAAACAAGGGCATAATAGGAGGTTTTTAATTAAGGAAAGTGTTAAATGACCACAAAGATATGACCCAAATTTGACCATAATTGTGAAAAACTCCAATGACCTTTTTTTTTTCAAAATTCTTTTTTTAATCAAAGAAAATTAAATTCTTTGTTATTTCCTAAACTTAAAAGTCAATTCTCACATTGAAAACTATTATTTAACTACTATTTCCTAGGCACTCAAATCAAAATTTTATGTTATTAATTATGAGAGTGAGCCATGACTTTAAATATGGGACACATTCACCTTTTTCTCTTCCTCTCCACTACTTTTTTTTTTTTTGCTTCCCCCCTTTAATCTTCTTTTTTTTAAAAAAAATAATTTTGTTACTTCCCCTTTTATCTTCTATCTTGTCTTTTTATTTTTTAAATAATTAAATTTTAAAACTAATTTCATTATATACAAATCATAGTTTATTAAAATAAATTTTTTAAAAAAGTCATCATTGGTCATTTAATTTTAAATTTATTACATGAAAATTAGCTTTTATTGTATAAAAGTCATTTAATTCTAAAATGTCATATAATTTAATTTTTTGCTTACATAAAAGTCATTTAATTTTAAAATTTATCACATAAATTCAACATTTATTTTTTTTGTCACTTGCAATCATTCAACTTTAAGCAAGTTAATGAAAATGTAAATGTTGCATGAATTTAATATTTTATATCAAAAATATGTTGTCGCTTCAAAATAAATTACATCTATGATAATATTCGGAACATCCATTAGTGGTTTGTTGCTTAGGGTAACACGCAACTTTTAGAAATACACGCTGACACATTTGTTTTTCTATTTTTAACGTACTATCAATAATATTTTAAAAAAATATAATTTAACTATTTTTCTATCCTGATATACTCATTTTGTTGTAAATTTTGCAAAAATAAATAAAATAAATTGTGTGTGATAAATTTTAAAGATGGAATACTTTTATGTGATTAAATAGCAAAATATTTTTGTATAATTATTAAAATTATGTGATTTTACTTTTAAAAAAAAGGATTGAAAATAATTTTTTTGTGTTACAAACTCAATGTTAGATGATTATCGATAAATTTTGATCAAAATAAACTTTAGTTTAAATATTTACTTTTTTAATTCTTTTAATTTTTACCTACAACAATATATCCAATGTAATCCCATAAATTTTCACCTACCTTAATTATTTTTTAAGATTATGAAAATAAAAATAAGAATTGATTACTCATATATGTTAAATAAAAAAGATTGAGACATAAGTGGAGAAAATTGAAGGTAAGGTGTCTTTCAAGTCTTGAATGAAGTATTGGTGACATTGACCAACAGATAGGGTCAAACATCATTAGGAAACTTGATTAAGTTAATTGTGGACTTGATTAATATTTTTAAAACTTTCTAATCTTTTCTAAAATACAAATCAACCCAACCGACACCCCTCTTCAATCCAAAGCAACCACTTTCTCTCTCCAGTTTCTCTCAACTCTTTCCCAACCAGCAGTTCTGTAAAATTTCTCTCTTCAACCTCCGGCGATAAATAGTCGGGAGAGTTTCTTTTCAACTTTCAACCACCAATCGACGTGAAGACTTCTTCGGCGACAACAACTTCGAGTTCTTCGTCGTCTCATTTTCCTTTTTACAGTAAAATTATGAAGAAACAAGGGAACTTAAGCTAACTACTTTTTTAGTATTGGAATGTGGACTGAATAAAACTTAAAATTTTTGGCATTTCTTCTTCTTGTTGTTGTACTGTTGATTCGAATTTGTTGGTGATTTTTGGTTACAGTTGATGTTCTTAGTGTGTGTGTGTGTGATATGTTGGTGTTGCTGGGTTGATTTATTATTTGTCTTGATAAAAATGGTATTGTAAAAGATGAAACATCTGATGTAACAGATAAAACATATGATGCAATAGATGAAAATCTAATGCAACATATGAAAATCTGATGCAACGAGTGAACAATCTAACAGATCATTCATTTGTTGCGACAGACGACTCTTCTGTTTGAAAGAAATCTAAACAATATTGATCCAACAGATAACTGATTAGTGATCTATTTTTATTCTTTCCAACGGCTTACTCTTCATTTTGCAACAGATTAGAACTGTTTTATTCTTTCCAATGGTTTACTCATCCGTTGCAACAGGTCGGTTATATGTTATAACAGATAACATACCCGGTGCAACAGATTAATGATTTATTTTTATTCTTTTCAACGGTTTACTCCTCTATTTCAACAGGTCTTATATGTTACAACAGATAAAATACCTGGTGCAACAAATTAGTGATCTATTTTTATGGTTTCCAACGGATTACTCATCCGTTGCAGTGGGTCAGTTATATATTGCATCAGATAAAAAACCAGGTGCAACAGATTAGTGTTGTTTTTATGGTTTCGACGGATTACTCATCCATTGCAACAGGTCAGTTATATGTTGTAACAGATAATATACCTGGCGCAACAGATTAGTTGTCTGTTGGAACTGTTACATTACTGTTATGCATTAATCAATTATAATCTATGTTATGTTTCTGTTAATTTAAGATAGCATGGCTCCCAAAAGAAAAGAAATCAAATCAAGCCTAAGTAAAGGAACAAGTACAGCAGCTCAGCTACATCCACCACTCTATGAGCGTACTTTACAAGTGTTATCTCAATCAGGAGCAGAAGATAATGAACACGGGGAGGAAGAATCTTTTAAAAGAGATGATCCAAATGCTAATAGCCCTTCTGCCGAATAGTTGGTCAAAACCTTCAGCATTGATCATTATCTTGTGAGAATGCAGTGTGATGGTGCCACAGATTTAACGAGTGATCCCGTGGTTAAGTCAGTCATGAGAAAATCTTTCGACGCCTTAAGAAAAATACTTCGAGAACAAAAATTAGATTCTTATTTTAGGGAAAGCTTCTTTGGGCAATATCTTGATTAGCCGGAGGACAACAATGCTCATTTCCAGATGAAAATGGTGTATGATCTTCTCAAGCTCAAGTTTATGTATGAAAACAAAGATAAGATGGATGAGGTGTGGATAAATTACTATGGTATGCCTGTTTGTTTTGGTTGGAAGGAGTTTACCATAGTTACTAGACTAAAATATTATCCTCGTTCTCCTTCTCAAGTTTTACCTACTCTGACCCCAAAAAAAGCACCCCGCACACCCAACAAAGGAAAAGACAAGTTGAGTGATCGTGATGACTTGGTGTCCATTGTTGGTCCAAGCTTTAAAAATAAAAATCTGATAGAAGCATTGAAAGGTAAAGGACTTTCAAAGAAGCAAAAGTAATCATTGTGCTTGGTTTGGTTTGTACATAATGTTCTTTGGGCGAGAGACGTTAACAACAACATAAGCCTCGATTTAATAAATCTCTTCGAGGATCTTGAGGCATTTAACAACTATCCTTGGGGTTATGAAAGCTTCAAAATAACTGTCGAATATTTGTTGACTCTGTTAACGCCAAAAACAGTCAACTTATATGGCTTTCCATGGGACTTCATGGTAAATATTTCTTTTATCATGATATGATTCATCATTTTCTTATTCAATAATATTTTTAATTTATTGGCGTTATGTTATAGGCTTGGGCATTTGAAGCCATTCCTTATTTGAGACAACAAGTGAACTACCAGGAAAAATTTTCCTGTCCAAGAATTCTGAGATGGTTGTCGGCCAAAATCGATAAAAATGCAAAATTTCTTGATCTTTTCAATCCCCCCAAGGAAGCAGTAAGTCCAATTCTAATCAAGTTTTTATTTTAATTAATGATTAAATGATTCCATCACCATTCTTAATATATGTACCGATTTATTTTAGATTGTCCATCCGTGGCTTGTTCCGACCAATCGAGAGTTGAAGATCCCATTTTTTCTTACTTTATGGTCTGTGCAAACTTTATCGAACCCGTTGATAGAATAAAAATAGAATTGTTTGGATCAACAACCATCACAAGAAAAATAATTTTAGAAGGTGAGGCTAATGATGCTCCTCTTACGGTTTTTGAAACAACAAGCCATTATGATTATGATCATAATGGTTGTACAGATTTTTCTCCAGATTTTGCCGCATCTCGCAAATGTTCTTCATACAAATGTCAAGCCTGCCATGCAAAATACGATGAAGTGATTAATGTTATTAATGTACTAACTGCTTCTGTAAAAGAAATGACATCTAAGAGGGGTGTCATTCCATCAAAGAGGATTTCATATCCAGACACTCCACTAGAGATCAAGGCGGCTAAGAGGAGAAGGAAAGACACTTCCAAGGCATCATCAATCATAAAAAAAAGCAAGATTGCAATGTCTCTGTCTTTGTCTTGCACCGATGTTCAGTGTGTAAGGAACACAGAAGAGCAACATGAGCTGAAGAAGGTAAATGTACATTATCTGTTCCAAAAAACAAACAGGCACATATTTGTTTCAACAGATGATACATCTGCTGAAAATTATCAAACAGATATATACATCTGTTGCAACTGTTGTCTAACCTGTTGCATTAGGTGAGTCTTATGTTGTAATAGATGGGTCATCTATTCAAAATTATCATACTGCTCTGATTTATCTGTTCGAATTTGTCCCAACAGATAATCCATCTGATGCAACATAAGACTCATCTATTGCAATAGATGAAAAATTTGTTGTATATCTCTACTTTGCATTGACAATTCTGGCTTTCCAGGTAGATGTCACAGCTACTGCAGAAGAGCATAATATCATAGTTGATAATCCATCAACTGTTTCCAAAGATAAAGAAGAAGTGGAGCCTGTCAGTTTGGGAAAATGAAAGAATTACCCGTTTGAAGGTTTCAACATCTTAGATGAGGCTCCAAAAAAACTAACACAGTTATTCAATGACTATTTAGAATGGATTGCCGATGGGCTGTTAAAGCATCATGCCGACAGGTACATAAATTAATTTTATGGATATTGGTTTATACAATTCTTGTTGTAAGAACCTGACATTAACACATATAAATCATCATGTAGAAAACAAAATAACGAGCGCTACAAAGTGAACGAATCAAATCTTGGTTTTGATATGTTCAACTTTGTTGTTGCACATCCCGAAATGAAGAATTGGTTCTATTTGATGTCACAGCCCCAAACCTGCTGGAATGATGAGGTTTAAATGTCATACGTATTACTATTAATTAATACTTTATTTAATTACATCTGTGTATTGATTTTTTTGTCACATAATCTGAAATGTTTGATAATATGTGCAGCACATCGATGTCATTTTTTACTACCTCCGAAAGAACGCCAAGTTACAAACACAAGAACAATACAGATACACAACAGACAATTGTTTGTACAAAGTTTACATCAATAATGCCTACAGTTATTGTCAACAGCAGCTAGAAGTTTCCTGAAATGAGGAATGCTTAATCAATATCATCAAAGTTTTAGTATTCCGGCTGGCTTACCTTGGCATTTGGCCGATGAAGTGTACATTCCAATCAATTATGGTGATGAATTCCATTGGGTGTTGGATGTCGTCGTATCAAAAGAGAGGCGCATTTGAGTTTATGACTCGATGTCGCGAAGGAGACATTTTGGGCCGTCGTCTGAGATACAAAAGCTGGCTAAAATATTTCCTACTTACCTTGATATGAGTTGTTTTGTGGACCAAAAGGTTCATACTGATTGGCCGACGATTGAAGCACATTGGAATAAAATGGCTAATCCACTTGATGTACAATATGTTGACGGAGTTTCTCAATAAACCATTGGTAGCCTGTAAGTTTAAGTGTCATGATTTAGTTTCATTTCACAAATTTCACAACGCTTGCATGAACTGGAAGATATGAATTATCTATTTTTTTATAACCCAAGAATTGCGGTCCTTTTATTATTGCCTGTGCTGAGTATTTGAGTGATCGATTATAAGTACCAAATGATGGACTTGATGCCGGATTATTCCGCAAAAGATATGTTGCTCTTTTATGGAAATACGGAGAAGCGAAAGCTCAGAAGTCGTACGCAACCGATGTTAAAGATCCAGGATGACCAAAGACGAATTTCGTAGCATCGGATGAAGAACAACTTGTCCATATTGATTAGATCTTTATAGCTTGAGTCCGTCAATGTAATAACCTATCCTCCTTGTTTTAACTTGTTGATTTATTTGTAGAGTAGATCGTTTGTACCCATAATAATTTTTTTACATTTCATTTATTTGTTGAGTTATTTCACGTAATTTTTGAAGACTTTGATTTATTTTATTCAGTCTATGAATATAATTAATCCTTAGTTTTAAATATATTAATTGAAATGGAGTACTAGATTCAAATATCACTATAGGTAATACATCTGCTGCAATAGATGACATAACTTATCAGACAGATTTAGACATATATTGCAACATGAGATGCAACACGTAGGTTATCTGCTGGAAATTATATAACAAGTCTTCCTACTTTTTATTTGCTCCAATAGATTATCGATCAGTTGCAACAGATAAGTTATATGTTGCAATAGATCGTATATCTGCTGCGACAGACAGACTGGGAACATCTGCATAACACAATAGATGACCAACCTATTCCAACAGATAATCAATCTGTCACAACAGGTACTATATCTGTTACGAAAAATATTAAATCTGTTGTATTATAAAAATTCAACTTGGCCAAACATAAAAATTATTGCCACTACATGTAAAGTGAATTGGCTTGTAATGAAAATTTGTTATTGTGTTCATCTCTATCTTTGTACATGTTCTTTTTTATACACAGGCTCCAACCATTTAATTAGTACCCCATATCCCAGACCCATTGTATCTTTCCCACAACGGTGTCGCACACACCGATTATTTGTGTGTCAGTCATCAAACACTCAATGTATGCAAGCGAGTACGCCCACACGCTGCACCAGTTGTATTTTTTAGGAGCTGGATGTTCTTATTTCGACCTTCAAAATCCCATGATTCCTTCGCCAAGACTTCAGCAGACAAATGATCCATCAGCTTACTCTGCGTCAACAACTTGGGCAACAACTTCAAGAGTGGTTTCATGTGGGTTAAAAACGTCTTCTCGCTGAAGATAGGTAAGTTGCAGTCATAAATTTTAATCTTTCCCTCGTATAGTAGTATCTCAACAGTGAGAAAATGTGTCACATCTACGTTCATGACTGCAATGATTCTCTTTGCCTTGGTCCAGCTCTTGCCGTGTGGATATGGCCTCTTCTCTCTAACATATTTAATCGCTTCTTCATCCTATTGGAACGTAAAAACTAACTGATCAAATCCTGGGCCACCAGAATCAGCTATCTTACAGAGTTTAGCGTACCTATCCTTGAAATTATTGTGGAAGTTGAGGTCCATTATCCTATCGGCAGCATCATAAGCATTCAAGTACGCTAATTGCCTGCCCCTCATGAGGCAGAGAATTTCATCAACATACTATGGTATAAGAAGACAATTTTTAAATAGGTTAGTACTTGTAAGGAATAAAAACACAGTCGAAAGAATCCGATACAGAGGGTTCTCTAAATTAGTTCACAGATTACCCAACCAACATAACTTATGCAACAGATGTGTATTATGTTGCAACAGAATACCAAGTTTTTGTAACAGATTACACATCTGCTGCGTAGATTCTTCTTCATGGAGTAGATTGGAAGGGTAGGTTAGCAAAAGTAAACTTACCTTGTCCTCGTACCACACGCACACATTTGTCATATTCGAGAAGTCTTTGGCGGCAAATGAATGCATGGTGTATTCTTTTTAAACCTTCATCTTGATGAATTCTTCTAGTTCCTTCTTCTTCTCCTTGCCAAGCATCGCGAATATGTCCACCTTCTTCGGCGGCCCCTGAACTTCAACAACTATTGGAGCAGAGGGAGTTATAATTTTTGTTGATTTCAGAACAGAGGGAATTTGTCTAATTTTTCTTCTCTTTCTCCTAACCTTCACTGTAGGAGTGCATGGCTCCCTCACCTCGTTGGATGGTATGACACCCCTCTTGGATTTCAACTCCTCGGCAGCTTCAACATTAGCCTCTAGTTTTTTAAGGAGTTTATCCTGTCTGTCCTTATATACTTTGTATTTGTAATAAGAATATAAGGGTGAGAAGGGGTAAGAGGGACCACTGTAAGGGTGAGAGGGACTGATGTAGGGGTGAGAGGGAGGACCTGTGCAAGGGGTATTTTTAAATATATTTACTTTTTGCTGAGCACCAACACGCTCATAATCACAACTGGCAGCAGAAGCAGCAACAAGATGGCTGCCACCATCACAAACAACTCCACTAGTAACACGCCCAGAAGAAGCACTCGGATCTGTTGTAGTTTGAGGTTGGTCATGAAGAGCTTCAACATTAGGCTGACCTTGCCTAACTACTCTTCTTATGGATGTTGCTCCATCCAATTCCTTCTTTATTAACTCTACTGTTAGGTCTTTTTTGTATCAACAAGACCTAGAGTAAGAAAAAAAGTTATCCCCAGCTCATTAATGGTAGGCACGGTCCAAGGATGCACAACCTATAAAAAAGATAGGAGGAATTTAAATTATATAATAATTATTTATAGTCAGTTGGGTTACATTGGGCTCGAGTTATGTTAACATAGCCAACTTATGCAACAGACGATCTAGCTACCATAACAGCTGATCTGTATGTTGAAACAGATTAATAATATATTGCATCGGATTACTAATCTGTTGCATAATTTGCAGTAGAGGGGTAATCTGTTGAGTAGGGTTCAGAGACCAGAGCAACATATGGTTAATCTGTTGTAAAATATGGATCATCTGTTGTAATAGATTACCCATCTGTTAAACCAGTTGCAGTTGATGGGTAATCTGTTGCAACAGACGACCCATATGTCGCAACAGATGGAACATCTATTTCAATATCTTTCTTTGAGGCAAATTATTTTAGTTGAAAGAAGACGTATTGCATCATATGGAGGGTTAAAGAGATCAGCCTCGTTAATATTTTTTTAGCTGCTCTCTACTGCAGCCAACCACCTAAGGATCCTTGGATTAGAAACCTTATCTGGGTAATCCTTGAAATGCTTCTGAAGGGGAGGAATGACTTCACATGCCTAAGCCTAAAAATTGTAAATAGGAAGTAAGCAAAAAAAAAGTCACAAGTATATTCAATATAAATTAATGAATGAGTAAAAATAGTGATCAATTTTACCATGAAAGCCCAAGGAAAATCGTATAATGTGGTGTGGTCGTCTTTGGCTTTAGCTCTTTCAGCAAATATTTGACAGTTAAGTAGTAGCTATTGTATCCCCAGGGATAATCATTGAATTTCCTAAAATCATCAGCAAACGCTAACAAATCATGTTCTATGACTTTCCTAACGTCTCTTACAAATAAAACGAAATGGACAAACCAAACTAAGCACAATTTCTCCCTGTAGTGCTTTGGTATGTCTTTATTCTTGAGATCCGCTATCAAATCCTCCACTTTGTAGCTAGGTCCAACAATGCCCAACAACCCATCTTTTTTTACCTTGCATTTTTTGAACCCTTTGTGGGGTATTTTCTTGATGGGAGGTTCTTTTGGACGATCGTATCTCAAGCCCATCACAATGGCAAACTTTTTCAATCCAAAACAAACCGGCATGCCACAGTAATTGATCCAGACTTCATCCATCTTTTTTCTGTCCTCCTTCGGACCTCCATCATCCTCCGCATACTTGATCCTACGCTTGAGAAGGCCATATACCATGATCATTGGAAAATGGATAGGGCGGGCCCCAGACAACTCAAGAAAGTGTGCAAAGCAGCTCTTCTTAAAAAGTCC
This sequence comes from Capsicum annuum, assembly GCF_002878395.1. Classification (NCBI taxonomy): domain Eukaryota; kingdom Viridiplantae; phylum Streptophyta; class Magnoliopsida; order Solanales; family Solanaceae; genus Capsicum; species Capsicum annuum. The sequence goes on from NC_061113.1 coordinate 230,645,981, forward strand.
ATCTATGTTTTCCTTCTTCATAATATTCCTAAGTTCGTTAAAAGGTTTTCCCAACTGACATTTAAGTACAAGATCACCAAATACTACTTTAGGGCTATTCATCAGTATCGCAACTCAAAACTTGTTAATACTAATGGTTTTGACAGAATCATGCTGGAATTTTGATATTATTTCACGCCCCATTGGTGAGGAGAAGTTATCACTTTCCTCGACTTCATTTTGCCCTGACTAAAGATTATTCTGGGAGTTCCTCCGAATTTATCTGTACTCTAGCCTTTTTATTTGGTGATTGAAAGTTTATCCACTTTCTCCACTTTCAGTTTCTTTTCTTTTGGGAGACATCTTTTAACTACAAACAAAAGAAAAACAAAAAATACATTGCATTTGATGTCTGCATAATTTTTTTAAAAAAGGTGAGACAAATTTCAATAAATTATTCTTACCACATAACCCAAAAAAAAAATACTCCAATGGACAATCCATCAGTTGGAATAAATGGGGAACCCGAATCAGTTTGAAGACCTATTTAATATCTCCCAACAAATATTCCACCTGGTTCAATAGGTGGACAGATTTTAATAAATTATTCTATGCCACATTACAAGAAAATACTCCAACGGATAACCCATCAGTTGGAACAGATGGGGAATCTGTTTGAAGACCTATTTAATATCTCCCAACAGATCTTCCACCCATTGCAACAGATGGACCACTACCACCACAACCAATGCCACCACCAATGCCACCAAGACCACCACCAATGCCACCAATACCAATACCAACACCAAGACCACCTACACCACCGCAAAAAAAACACAAATACCACCACCACCAACAACCACCACCACCAACAACCACCAACAATACCATAAACACCATCCAATAATACCACGACAGTCAACAAAACACTGAGAGAAAAACTAGGATTTTCTTGGGTGATTCCTACTTTTTTAGCATCAAAACTCAAAATTATTAACCCATTCTAGAAGATAATACAACTAAAAGTCTTCTTTTTTATCATTAACTAAAAAACCCTATTTTTTAGAATAAAGAACAAATGTAGAACTCTTCTCAAATTCTGTTACCTTCGAAGGCAGAAAATGATGGATACAAGTGGGAATGAAGTAAAAAAAAACAGCTATATGTAGTCGTAAATGGGAAAAAAATTGACCTGTTTTGAAGGGTTGAGCAATATGTTGAGTAGTTGTTGTTTGTATTGTTGAGATGGAGAGGAGACCCTGAGAGAGAGAGAGAGAGAAGAGAGAGAACTTAAGATTTGAAATGAAAAGTTTTTCGCGCAAATGGATGATTTGTATGAGTTGATTTGTAATTTTGAAAAAGAATGACAAGTTTTGAAATTGCTAATTTGGTATGAATTGATCTTAATTAATTTTAAAATTTTTAAAAGATATAGTTTTTAAAATGTTGAGTTGATGAGAACTCATTTCAACTCAGAGTGATCGATCGATGACTCGGGTCGGGATGAATGCAATACCAACGCCATACAATTGCAAAGACTCGATTGGATTTGTAGTTGACCCTGCGAGCTCATTTATTCATCCCTAGTCCCACCTAAATCAACTTAGGTACTATCACTATCCTAACATTGAGTTGATGAGAACTCATTTCAACTCAGAGTGATCGATCGACGACTCGGGTCAAGATGAACGCAATATCAATGCTATGCAATTGCAAAGAATCGATTGGATTTGTAGTTGACCCTGCGAGCTCATTCATTCATCCCTAGTTCCACCAAAATCAACTTAGGTACTATCACTATCCTAACATTGAGTTGATGAGAAGTCATTTCAACTCAGAGTGATCGATCGACGACTCAGGTCGGGATAAACACAATACCAACGCCATGTAATTGTAATTGGATTTATAGTTGACCCTACGAGCTCATTCATTCATCCCTAGTTACACCTAAATCAACTTAGGTACTATCACTATCCTAACATTGAGTTAATAAAAACTCATTTTAACTCAGAGTGATCGATCGATGACTCGGGTTGGGATAAACGCAATACCAATGCCATGCAATTGCCACAACTTAATTGGATTTGTAGTTGACCCTGCGAGCTCATTCATTCATCCCTAGTTCCACCTAAATCAACTTAGGTACTATCACTATCCTAACATTGAGTTGATGAGAAGTCATTTCAACTCAGAGTGATCGATCGACGACTCAGGTCGGGATAAACACAATACCAACGCCATGTAATTGTAATTGGATTTATAGTTGACCCTACGAGCTCATTCATTCATCCCTAGTTACACCTAAATCAACTTAGGTACTATCACTATCCTAACATTGAGTTAATAAAAACTCATTTTAACTCAGAGTGATCGATCGATGACTCGGGTTGGGATAAACGCAATACCAATGCCATGCAATTGCCACAACTTAATTGGATTTGTAGTTGACCCTGCGAGCTCATTCATTCATCCCTGGTTCCACCTAAATCAACTTAGGTACTATTACTATCCTAACATTGAGTTGATGGGAACTCATTTTAACTCAGAGTGATAGATCAATGACTCGGGTTAGGATGACCGCAATACTAATGCCATGTAATTGTAAAGAATCGATTGGATTTGAAGTTGACCCTGCGAGCTCACTCATTCATCCCTAGTTCCACCTAAATCAACTTAGGTACTATCACTATCCCAACATTGAGTTAATGAGAACTTATTTCAACTCAGAGTGATCGATTGATGACTTAGGTCAGGATGAACGCAATACCAACGCCATGCAATTGCAAAGACTCGATTGGATTTGTAGTTGACCCTGTGAGCTCATTTATTCATTCCTAGTTTCACCTAAATCAATTGCAATGAAATCTGTTGCAACCAACGACTGAGCTGTTGAAAATTTTCAAACAGGTATTCATATTTGTTGCAACAGATAACATATCTAATTTAATTATCAAATAGACATTTGCATCTGTTGTGACAGATGACTGAGCTATTGAAAATTTTCAAACAGATATTTATATCTGTTGTAACAGATGACATATCTGATTTAATTAATTATTAAATGGATATTTTCATCTATTGTCACAGATGACTGAGCTATTAGAATTTTTAAACAAATATTTATATCTGCTGTAATAGATGATTGAGCTATTCGTATTTCTAAACAGATATTTATATATGTTGCAACAGATGACATATCTGTTTAAAAATCTTTTTTTCTCTTTTAATTTTAAAGTAAGCTTCTGGTCCGAGTAGATAATATCAAGTAGTAGTACTTACTACTAAAGGCGGTAAAAAATATTTCTTGGATATCTCAAAAGTGAGTTCATTGAGAAGTCTTGTCTTGTATTTTCAATGTCACTAGTCTTAGTCTTCCTCATGCCCCTTAAATTATTAATGAATATTGAAACCCCCCACGTCTACGTACACAATACATCTATAGAAATCTTTCTTCAGCTGCAATTTATTTTATTCAACTCTCTCATCTTTTTCTTTCTCTCTTATTTAGGGTCACAACCTTTTTTCTCTCTTTTTTCTTCTCTTATCATAAAGATCTTTTCAGATCTAAACCGATCCATATCTTTTCTCGACTGAAATTTCTGTTTTGATCCCCTTTTTGATATTAAGGTATGGTTCATTATTGCTCTTTCATTCTTGTCTTCTTCTTTGAAAGTTATTTGCATATGTTTTTTTATTTAATTACTATTTACCCATATCATATTTATTAAAAGAAATTGAAGAAACTTTTAAGTGTTGAATAAATAAACTGAGAGTTTTTATTACAATATGCAAAAAAAGTCATCTGTTGGGAGAAGTTTAAAAGCCTTGTTGGTAGTATCATTTTTTTGTATGTATTTTGTTTGTTTCTTTATTGTTGATGCAGTTATTGATGTTGTTGGTGGGGTTGGCATTATTGGAACTTGTGTGGTGGTGTTGTTGATGGTTCTGGAACAAAGAATGTTGCTTCTTTGTTGTTGATGATGTTGTTGGAACAAATGTTGTTATTTCTTTGTTATTGGTGTTTATGCTGTTGTTGATGTTGCAACAGATGGAAAAACTGTTGGAAAAAATCAAACCACCAGAAAGGTTGGTTTGATGTATTCTATCAGATTCCACATCTGTTGAACAGACTCCACATCTGTTGCAACAGACTCTACATCTGTTGCAACAGACTCCACATCTGATGCAACAGATGGATAATGTTCTTTTTGTGACCTCAATTTTTCCCTCTTCTTTGTAGATATAAGAAATTGACAATTGATCAACTTTTACCGGACTATTGCAAGAGGCTGCAGTAAAGATGAGTTCGGAGGAATAAGCTGCTTGCAGATGAAACCACTTCATATGTGGGAGGTATGAATTACTGATAATGTTATCATGGAAACACACATAGAGTGCACTAATTTTGTGAATGTTGTTTATATTGATTAGTCATAGATCGGTCAAACAAGATGTCCGTAATTTTACAGTTAAGATTGGCAGGTCTGAACTGATAAGGCTGAGGGACCATGAATATGGTTCTGATATCCTGTTAAGATTTAATTTCGGTTGTTGCTCATGTTTATTTGTCAAGCATTGTGAAGGCATCTAGTTTTGGTGTTATTGTAAAGAGATTCAATAGCGATTAGACTAACTTTTAGGGTGCATTGAACCCTTAGAGGGCCTTCGAAGCTTAGCACTGCATCTAACAAGAATGGAAAATCAATATAGTTATTGCCCTAGCCAAAATTTATATGGTTGGGTTGCTTGCTCGAGGTGATGATTATATGCCAGAAGGTGCGGTATAAAAATGCCTTCGAGGGAAAATGGGTGGTTGATGGAAGACTACATCATCTGAGAGCTAATTGAAGAAGAGACATAAGGTAGAAAGTAACTTCTAGCAAATTTGGCCGATGGAATTATCTTAACAGATGCGAAATCTAAATCGAGTGCAAATATGAAAGTGTATCCGATAATGTAATTTCGTCTGTTGTGTCTCTGAAAAAAAATTCAGATGGACACTTTGTTAGGGAGCTGCGTGGTCGGGATTATCACCTAGGTAGAAAATAGAAAAAGACCAATAAAGCAGCCTCACAGGCATCGAGGGTTGAAATGATGTTCAGCGAGTCTAGAAAACTTATGCCAACAACAATTGCAGTTAAAATAAGGAATCTAAGAAAATACGATAATTTTTGAATTTTAAATTTCATCCTATGCCTTCTTGTTTATGTTTTCAATCAGGTCCACTGTTTGTTGACCTGATCAGAACCACAAACAAAATTGAAAGAAAAATAGAGCATCATTGGTTCCTTAGCAATATGGTTATAATTGATTGTGTTTTCTTGCCTTGACATGCTTTCAACATTCCTTGGAGAAGATCAGATTCTTGCTGTAGTATGTGAATCCTGATAATTTTCAAGCTTGCCTCCAGCTTGCTGATTCTGTATTCAAGTTGGTTGTTGCCATCTTCGAAGTTGGTAAGGAGTTCCTTGTCTCTTGTGAGCTCGATCAGGAACACTACCTTCAAAGTTGTGGCATTCTAGAAGCCCTTTAGAACACTTTCTTTAGAAGCCTTAAAGGATACATGGAGGATCGCTGTGTTTGTTTTAGGTCAAAATGTGTTGATGCACGTTGAAAATATGGTCCAACAGTTGAACAACACACTTTTATCGAGCGTTTCTCCATGCATCTTGCTCAACTAAGTTGATAAATTAGTAATCATGGAGTTACGTAGCATGTGATCTAAACCGTCTCTACCAAGCCTATCAAACATTACGTAACTCCGAGCTTATTACCCTATCAAAAAAATATAACCGAGTTAGTGCATAAATCAAACGAGCTTAATCTCTCAGCCTTTCTACTGATCTCTCTTCTCTAATATAGATGATAAGATATCTGCTATTCAAAAGTCTACACCGTTGCTAGACATGCTTTCCTGGGAGCAATTCTTCTGAAGTTATCTGTTGATGTCTTCTGAGGAATTGCTCCCAGGCAAGCATGTCTGGTGATGGTGTAGACTTTTGCATAGCAGATATCTTGTCATCTATATTAGAGAAGAGTGATCAGCAGAAAGGCTAACAGATTGGGCTTGTTTGATTTGTGCACTAACTCGGGCATATATTTTTTATAGGGTAATGAGCTCGGAGTTACGTAATGTTTGATAGGCTTGGTAGAGCCGGTTTAGATCACACGCCACGTAACTCCATGTTCACTAATTTATCAAATTAGTTGAGCAAGATGCATAGAGCAACGCTCGGTAAAAGTGTGTTGTTCAACTGTTGGGACCACATCTTCAACATGCATCAATATATTTTGACCTAAAACAAATACAGTGACCCTCCATGTATCCTTTAAGTCTTCTAAAGAAAGTGTTCTGAAGGGCTTCTAGAATGCCACAACTTTGAAGGTAGCGTTCCTGATCGAACTCATAAGAGATGAGGAACTCCTTACCAACTTTAAAGACGGCAACGACCAGCTTGCATACAGAATCAGCAAGCTGGAGGCAAGCTTGAAAATTATCGGGATTCACATACTACAGCAAGCATCTGATCTTTTCCAAGGAATGTTGAAAGCATGCTAAGGCAAGAAAACACAATCAATTAATCCATACTGCTAAGAAAGTAATGATAATTTATTTGCCTTTCAATCTCGTTTGTGGTTCCGATCAGGTCAATGACAGTAGACCGATCGAAAACACAAACAAGAAGGCATGGGATAAAATTTAAAATTCAGAAATTGCCGCCTTCGCTTAGTTTTCTTATTTTAACTGCAGTTGTTGTTGGTAGACTCACTGAATATCATTTCAACCCTTGATGCCTGTGAGGCTGCTTTGTTGGTCTTCTCCTATTTTCTACCTAGGTGATAATCCCGACCACTCAGCTCCCTAGCAAAGTGTCCATCTGCATTATTTTTTTTTCAGAGACACAACAGACGAAATTACATTATCGGATACACTTTCATATTTGCGCTTGATTCAAATTTTGCATCTGTTACTTTCTACCCTATGTATCTTTTTTAATTATCTCTTAGATGATATAGTCTTCCATCAACCACCCTTTTTCCCTTGAAAGTATTCTCCCACCGCACCTTCTGGCGTATAATCATCACTCTGAGCGAGCAACCCAACCATATAAATTTTGACCAGGGCAATAACTATATTGGTTTTCCATTCTTGTTTGATATAGTGCGAGGCTTCGAGGGCCCTCTAAGGGTTCAATGTACACTTAAAGTTAAGTCCAATCGCTATTGGTTCTCTATAGTGACGACAAATATTGATCCCTTCTCAAAACTTAACAAGCATAAACAGAGCAACAATCGTCAGTAATTTGTAATAGGGTATCTGTACCATCTTCATGAGGTCCTCAGCCTTATCAATTTTGAACCCATCAAAATTAATGGTACAATGCAGGATCTTCTTTGAATAATCAATGCCTAATTGGTTAAAAACTGCATTCATAAAAACATTATACTTTGTGTGTATTATCCCGATGACCTTATCAGTAATACATACTTAACTCCCACACATATGATAGTGGATTCATCTGCACGCACCTTATTCTTCCTAGTCCATCTATGGCTTAAATTGAATAAACAGATAATTAGCTAGTTGCAACAGATGACACATCTATTTATATTGTCAAACAATTGGAGATATCTGTTATGACAGTTGATCAACCTGTTGCAGAAATCAAACAGATATATACATCTATTGCAAAAGATTGCCATATGTTGTAAGTTATCTAACAGAAAGAATATATTTTGCAACAGATTACCCATCTGTTAGATTTATTTTAAAGAAATTTTCTTTTCTTTTCGAGATACAATAATTTATAAATAGGTCCCTCCTTACAAATATGGATGATCTAGATTCGTACACGAATATTCATATCGAGTCCTTGCATGAACTTCAAAGGCAGTTTGATGAACTCCAGAGAGATTGGCTGACTTCGGAGCAAAGCGCGCTGCCGGATGAAAAATATCCGATTGATAATAATAATAATAGTAGTAATAATAATTAGGTAATGTTAGTTATTTTAGCGCATGTATGTATTTTCCTCCTTTTGTATATCGGATCTACCCAAGGGATTCAAAAATCTATGAACATTCATTTCATTTTGTTGTCGACTTTGAATTTTTAATTCTTATTTAGTATTTAATAATAATCATTCTGTTTATTCCTTGTTCTCAACATGTCGACGGTTGGTGGTAGGAATTGAGCAGCAATTTGTGTCTACAGAGGTTAATCTGCTACGACAGATCGATCATATGTTGCACCTGACGGTTATTAATTAAAAAAATTATTGTTGTTATTGAGAGGGTGAAAAGAAAAAGACACGACTTTCCGATTACTCAATATGAAAAATATTTTGTAAATAAATAATAAGGAAATAAATGATAAACACAATTTATAACCACAATTTTAATAACTGATCGTGACTTTTCACCATTTTTGTTTTTGAATTTATTTTTTAAAATTATTTATTATATAATAGAATGGTTATTATTTTATTAAGGAATTTGAAAAGGTATTTTTTCATTTATAAAATAAAAAAGTAAGCAAATTTGAATTAATGATATGATGATAGTTATTTTTTAAAAACAAATTAGATTATATGTTGCAACAAATAAATTATTTGATGCAACAGGTTCGCTATTGTTGCAACAGATGATATATCTGTTGTCACAGATGATTTATTTGATACAACCGATATCGAATATGTTGTCACAACTCAATAAAAATGGTTCTTGGAAAGAACTAATTAATAATAATAAACTAAAAAGTCATGACTTATCACAATATTTCTTAATTTAATTAAGTCATTACTTTTCACATTAATAAAAAATGTAATTAATAAATGGAGGTGAACAGTTAAATTATATGTTGCAACAGATAGACTATCTGATGCAACATATTTTATATTTGTTGCAACAGATAATATATCTGTTGTCACAAATGTGTTATCTGATACAACAGATATAGAATTTGTTGCCACAATTCAATAAAAACGGTTCTTTGAAAGAACTAATTAATAATAATAATCTAAAAAGTCATGACTTATATCACAATATTTATTTCTTAATTTAATCAAAAATGTAATTAATGTATGGAGGTAAATAGTCGCGCCTTTTTGCCTCTTATTCAAATTCAATCCTCTATAAATAGGTCCCTCCTTACTCAATCGTTCATTCCACTACACTTTATTTATTTATTGCATCTCGTCTTTCATATTACACTCTAGAAGATAAGATTATGGCTGACCCAGTGTGGGACGTTGCTTTTCTACAAGACGCTGTGAATGAACTTTGGAATCAAGTTCGTGACCTGTAATAGGAACTGGGAGGAGTTAGAGCAAGAATACTCCGCGAGATACGCATGCTGAGGAGGGCCTTGCTACTTTCGGTTGAAGATTGTCCGGCTGACAATCATGATGATGATAATAATAATAATAATTAGATTATTATTTTTTTTAGTCTATTATATGTATTTTTATTTATTTTTGTTTAATAAATAAATTATGTTTGATCTTTGACGTTTTAATCCATATTTAATTTTCATTCTGTCTATTATCTTCTCAACAAACATGTCGACTATTCGACGTAAAAAGGAATAATTTAGAATTCAGTAGCAATAGCAAGATTTATCTGTTGGGTTTGTGGCAGGGGTTGATGTGTTGTTTAAAACAGATTACTCATGTGGCAACAGATAAGAAGTCTGATGCAACAGATAAATAGTCTATTTCAACAGATGACTAGTTTGTTGTTTTGCTTGGCCCTGACGTTTTAATTCGTACTCTCTCCGTCTCAAATTATCCATCCCAAATTGAGATGTCACATTGATTAAGAAAAATAATTAATAACATGTCTAGTTTACCATAACCCACTGATCAGTTGGTTGGATAGTAGACTTGTTTAAAATAACCATTGTTTGCTATTCAATCGAAATTTCATAAGAGAAGGAACCTTTTAACGTCGGTCGGCGTATAGTCCCCTATTAAATAATATTTCCATTTTAATTTGAAGAAAAAGTGATTAATGCAAAGGGCAAAACATGGATTTTTTTAATATTTTCTTGATTAATGAAAGAGACAAGTAAAATGAGAAATCGAATTAGGAAATTTGGGACGGGTAATTGGACGTAAGAAATAATTTTGAATCCAGTAGCAATAGCAAGAATTGAAACATAGTGGTTATCTGTTGGGTTTGTGGCAGGGGTTGATTTGTGTTGTTTCAACCAGATTGATCATTCATTGCAACAGATAATTAGTATGGTGCAACAGATAAACATTTTGATGCAACAGATAATTAGTCTAGTGCAACAGATAAACATCCTGAGACAACAAATAATATCTCTGATACAACAGATAAACAGTCTGATGCAACAGATAAATCTTCTTATGCGACAGATTACTCATCTGATGCACTAGATGATTGATCTGTTTAAATTGTGGGCACTTATGCTGAATTCATGATCGAGGTTCTATCATTGTTGGAAAAACAGAAGTGTACCTAGATAAAAAATACGAATAAAAATCATAATTTTACTTGTCAAAGTCACCTATGACAGATAAAAATTCTGATACAACAGATAATACGTCTGATGCAACAGATAATACGTCTGATGCAACAGATAAATATTCTGATGCAACAGATAAATCTCTTGATGCAACAGATTGCCCATTTGATGCACCAGATGATTGATCTGTTTAAATTGTGGTCACTTATGGTGGATTTATGATCGGGGTTCTATCCATTGTTAGAAAAACAGAAGTGTACACAGATGATAAATACGAATAAAAATCATAATTTTACTTACCAAAGTCACCTATGAAGTAATGTCAAAGTAAAAAGTGATGTAGTAAACAAAATTTGACCTAAGAAATTGGTCAGATCGCAGCAGTAGCGCTTACCAACAACACCAACAATAAATGATAGACAAGAAGAAGATGAAGATGATAATGAAGTAGAAGATGATGATAATAAAGTAGAATATGATGAATAAAGTAGCAGAAACAGAAACCATGAACAACAAATATCGCTAAAAGAGAAAACAACAATGGATTAGAAGAGAGAGAAAGACATCTTTTTTTCCCTCCGTTTCTCATTATTTTAGGTATACATTGGGATCAAAGTGTAAATTTAAAAACTTGTGGGTTATTTTCAAACTTCTCCAACTTTCTTAATCCATAATAAAGTAATTGTCACCTCCAACTAATAATTAAGACTTGTGTCACCTACACCTTATTTTAAAACTCTTTTGTCACTTGTGGCCCAAACCCCCACATAAGTGTTGATCTCACAAGTCTTTCATCTTTATGTTATGCCGATATGATAAATTGTGGATAGTTACTTATATATATTATCAAATTAATCTCTAGTTAATTATTTTTTAATTATTATATTTAAATAAAATTAAATTGCATATTTAAATAATTTCTACACATAATTTTTTTAATAACGACAACTCAAATACTTTAGACATTGTAAATGTTGACATATTATAGAAATCATATAGTTCATACTTCATATGTGTCGAGCTAAAGAGAGTGAGATATAAGTCTTGACCGCACAAGTCTTTCGCCTTTATGTAACGTCAATTTGATAAATTGTGGATCACTACTTTATATATATACAACAACAACAACAAACCTAGTGTATTCCCACATAGTGAGGTCTGTGGAGGGTAAGATGTACGCAGTCCATACCTCTACCTCTAAAGAAGTAGAAAGGCTATTTTCAATAGACTCCCGGCTCGAGATGCTACTTTATATATATATAAATTAACCACCAATTAATTATTTTTAATTGTTATATTTAAATAAACATAAATTATATATTTAAATAATTTTTAAACATAATTTGTGAAACATTTCAATAATGACAACTCAACACACTTTAGAACTGATAAATGTCGACACATTATAGAAATTATGCATATAGTTCATATATGTTGAACCAAAAAGAGTGAGACATAAGTGTTGATTGTCTTTCGCCTTTATGCTACGCCGATTTGATAAATTGTGAATCATTTCTTATATTTATTACTAAAATGACTTCTAATTAATTATTTTTAATTATTATGTTAAAATAAAATTAAACTATATATTTGAATAATTTTTAAACATAATTTGTGAAATATTTCAATAATGATAACTCAACACATTTAGATCTGGTAAGTCTCGACATATTATAAAAATCATGCATATAGTCTATATGTGTCGAACCAAGAGATTGAGACATAAATATTGATGGTACAAGTCTTTCGCTCATATGTTATGCCGATTTGATAAATTGTGAATCATTACTTATATTTGTTACTAAAATGACCTTTAATTATTTATTTTTAAGTATTACGTTTAAATAAAATTAAAACATATATTTAAATAATTCTCAGGCATAATTTGTAAGATATTGCAATAACGACAACTCATCACACTTTAGATCTGGTAAACATCGACATTTATAGAAATCATGCATATAGTTCACATATGTCGAACCAATAAGTGTAATCATATAAGTCGTTCGCCTCTATATTACACTGATTTGATAAATCATGAATTATTACTTATATTTGTTACTAAAATGATCTCTAATTAATTATTTTTAAATTATTACGCTTAAATAAAATTAATGTATATATTTAAATAATTTTCAAGCAGAATTTATAAAATATTAGGATAACCACAACTCGTCACACTTTACATCTGGTAATCCGATAAGTCGAACCATTAATCCAATAATCAAATTATCATTAAAGATTATTGGTTTCGATTTGATTTTGAATAGTCGTAGCTAGAGTCAAGGGTGTTATGTTCAAACTTAAAAAATGTGAATTAAAGTACTGGTTGTTTTTTTACTGTCACAAATAAAATTCTTACTATGAAAGAATAAACATTGACTAAGATTACACACATTGACTAAGATTACACTGAAATATTGAGATCTCTATCTAATTTTTTTTTCTTAACTTGAAAAAGCGTAAAACTATTCTAATTAAAATTAGAGATTTCTAGCTAATATATTTTTCAGAAATATACACATTAAATATGAATAATACTTAAACAAATATATTTACCTAAGAAAAAAGATTATTGAAAATGTATTTGCCCAATTGGCAATGAATATAAATCATAAAACAAACACTTTTTCATATTTGAATTAACCATAATTAAGCTCATTAACATAATCAATGTATTGGAAATAGGATAGAAGAATATATTCAACTTTTAAGATAAAAGGGTAAAAATGTCCAAAATGAAATTAGTTTATAGAGTGAACATATGTATTTTCTATTGTGGCCAAATTTGGATCAAAATTTTGTGGCCAAATTTGAGTCAAAATTTTGTGGCCAATTTTTTGTTTCTTTAATTAAATTACTTTTAAAAGATGGAAGGAGCAATTAAAAAGTAAAGCAAGAGTTTTTTTGACAAAGTGCGTGTTTTTGTAACTTCACCTGCTAGTGTAAGAGTAGTATTTTGGGAAGATTTTATCAAAAAATCTGTCTCCCGTTTGGTACCCAGTTCTGAAAATGTAAACTCTAACAATCATGTTTTTGTGCCTGACTAGGGCCTTACCTTGTAAACAACTCCTTAGCTTTATTTAATGCACATCTATTTTACCAAAAACAAAAACAAAAATTAAACACACCCCAAATGAAGCAATTAAAAAGAAATGAAGAGAGTATAAATTTTGAGCATGTCATTTAATAATAAGGATAGTAATGAAAAAAACACAATAAAATACTCTTAATTTCATAAAAAGAACAACTATATTAAAACAAATACTTTTAAAAAGGATTAATTATTTTAAAACGAAGCAGAGCATATTGAATTGTAACCGTTAGGTTACAAATAAATAAGCATAATAAGTACTTCTTTCTAACTTTTTCCCAGGGCCGGCTCGACCATAAAGCTACTAAAGCAATGGCTTGATACCCCAACTTTTTGGAGGCTTCATTTTTTTTAAACATTTTCATTAACTGACAATAGGATACATGTATAACACATAAAATGCACATAAGATGCATGTAAATCGCACAAGATGCACGTGTTTTGCAGGAAATTTTGATTTATTAAGAGTCACCACTTAATTTTGAAAAGGAATTAAGAAACCTTTATAAAGTTACTTCAAACGATTCAAAACAGAAAAATCGTTTAAGTTTTGAAAATTCCAAGTAAGTGGTTCCTATTAACGTTTTAGGAAGGTGTTAGGCACCTAAAACATCCGCTAACTTGCGGTTATCCGGACTATTTGAAAATCGTCTTTTGATTATCTTCGAAAAAGATTGATTTTGTCGAAAAGTGATTAATTTTTTGAAAAGAAAATTGATTTTGGAAATATTTTGGTCTTTATGCAAAACTAGTTTTTTAGCGACTTGACTAAAGATTTAACTAGGTTCGCAAAGCACGTAAAACAAGTGAGCAAAAGGGAAAGAGGAAAGGGAAGAAGTAGTGATTTAGGCTTCTAAACCCAAATTGTCGACCCTGTCCTAATCTAGTTGGGTTTTTGACCCATTTTCACCTGTTCCAATCTAGTTTTCGAGAGTTTGGCTTGAATCTCGCTCCACTTGTATTAAATTTACAACTTTGGCTTCGAGGCCTAAATGAATGAATAAATAAATAAACAAAATAAACAAAGACGACAATGCTTAAAAAATGAGACTTTGAATTTCTTAGTCGCTCCTAATGTAGGACTTTAATCTGTTTCCTTTCCTCCCGTCTTCTCGTGTCTATACGCCAAACTATGGGCTTTTGGACCTTCTCTTGGGCATAGTTCAATGAGGTGGGCCTCTTGGGCCCATTAAGGAATGCAAAGGGAAAGAGTCCATTTAGGAATCCAAGGTAGATTCACGCAAAGCAAGAAAATAAAGAACATATTAATACATGATCAACTAAAGA
>NC_061113.1:230663832-230858947 GCF_002878395.1 Capsicum annuum
ACTACTTATTCAGATAAGACAGCACCAATCACCAAAAATGTCCAATCAACAAACAATACACCACCACAACATCCACCTACTAAATACCATAACAAGAAAATCAAAAGGTAAGGATTAAAAATGGACCTTCGAAGAAACGACTTCGTGATAATATGTGTTAAGGAAATCTGCACTCAAAACCTCGAACAGAAACCTCAACGACGAACCCAACTTCAAACTCGGTATCGAGAATTGAAATTCGAGGTTGGACTCGACGAACGGGTTAGGGCGAATAGAAACCCAAATCACAGAATCAATAATGAATATCGATGTACCCGAGACGGAATCACTACAGCACGAAAATCAGACCCATACACAAGAACTATCGTGTGACCAACAGATAATATGACCAGTTTCAGCGAAGAATCCCTACTGTTTCAATGTTTTCTGGCGAAACTTAACGTCACCAGCCGGATCTAATTCAGAAATCAAGAGCAGAATAAAGAAATTTTGATATTTCTAGAAATGGTTCGAAGGGGCGACGAACTAAAGATCGATTTCTTGGCAAGTTTCACCAGAAAAACTCAGAGAAAGATTGAACCTCTCCCTTTTCAGTCCATTCTCGATCCCCCTCTTCTCAATTCTCCCTTTTCTCTTTCAATTTTCTTTGTGTGCAACAGTATGTGTGATAGTGTGTAGATCGGTGAGAGATATGTGCGTGTATGATGAAGAAGAAAAGGAGAGCCGAATCTCCCTTCAAAAATAATATTTTTTTTTGTCAAAAAGGCTCTTTTGGGGTTAAAGAATGATGATGATGGGCTCCTTTCTCTCTCTCCGTATTGTTGTATATATATCCCTCAAGAAATAGAAATTCTATATATTTTTAAAAGCAAATCCCCCCAAATGGGCAAAAAGAATCCCATGTTTTAAAAAGAAAGAAAAAAAATAGAGTGGGTCCTTGGTGTCTTTCCTGGAAGGTTCTTTTTTTCTTTGTGGACATAAAATATAAGGAAGGGGGTCACGTGGGTGAGGGGTAGGGTAATGGGTGAGGTGTTGTTTTTTAATTGGAGGGGTAAGGGTTAGGTGTCTATTTTTGATTGGTTGAGTTGTTGGAATCTTTAAGATAAGACAAAATTAGTTAGGGTTTGTTATTTGGATAAAAACAAAAAGGAATAAATAAATAAGTAAAAGATGAGGTGGTTAATCATTTGTTTTTCTTGAAGAAAATTATAAGATGGGGTTAAAGTACATGATAACGGAATAAGAATTATTTTCGTCGGGACAAAATTATGTGTCTATATCATGCCCCTTTTGAATGTAAACATCGAGTGTTTTCATACAAAGAAGTAGACAACGAGACAGAATTTTGTCCCGATCATTATTCGAGGAAAGAAACAAAAAGAAGAAAGGCAACCGAGTCTTGACGGACATCCAACCTACCCGAGTTATGAGGGAATCAAGTGATCGGTATCTTACAAGATCGAAAGAAGATGGACTATGCAGAGTTGGAGAGTCGAGTGAGGTTCCATCCAGGTTCCGGTCCGCGGCTTTGTCATTACATCAAAATGAAAATTACAAGTTAACATATAAATGAAATTACAAAATCCTATCTATGCAGCTTTCCTTGACTCTTGACTCTAGTTTTATCACCCTATTCTTCAGGCGTGCTCCTGATTTGCTATTCTTGATTTGTTGACTTTTAATTTCTTCATCTCGTTGCTTGACTTTTCATTTATTCTCCTTGTTGCTTGACTTTCAACTCTTCACCTTGTCACTTGACTTTCAACTTCTTTACCCTGTTCTCTAGGTGGGCTTATGACTTACAATTTTCTCACTCTGTTCTCTGGGCGAGCTCCCGACTTTCAATTTTATCACTCTGTTCTTCAGGTGGGCTCCTGACTTACAATTTCTCACCCTGTTCTTCAGGAGGGTTTCTGAAACCACATCAAAACTAGAAAGAAAATTATTCCAAACAAATGTTATGATAAAGAAAGAATTCATTTTCCTGAAAGTAAAATCTCATTTTTTAGGAGGGTCCTGAACAGAAAGTAAAATCTCATTTTTCAGGAGGGTCCTGAACAGAAAGTAAAATCTCATTTTTCAGGAGGGTCTTGAACAAAAGTAAAGTCCTATTTTTCAGAAGGGTCCTGAACAAAAGTAAAATCCTATTTTTCAGGAGGGTCCTGAACAAAAGTAAAATTTCATTTTTCAGGAGGGTACTGAACAGAAAGTAAAATCTCATTTTTCAGGAGGGTCCTGAACAAAAGTAAAATCCCATTTTTCAGGAGGGTCCTGAACAAAAGTAAAATCTTATTTTTCAGAAGGGTCCTGAATAAAAGAAAAATTCTATTTTTCAGGAGGGTCCTGAACAAAAGTAAAATCCCATTTTCCAGGAGGGTCCTGAACAGAAAGTAAAATCCCATTTTTCAGGAGGGTCCTGAACGAAAAGTGAAATCCCATTTTTCAAGAGGAATCCTGAATATAAAGTGAAATCCCATTTTTTAGGAGGGTCCTGAACATAAGGTAAATTATTATAGACATGCTTTCCAATGACAGCTGAACTCAAGGAACAAAACTTTGCCCCTATTTCATCGAAAAAAAAATTGTCAGTTAAAACTTAGTGGTGGCTTGCAGCACTTGGCTTTCCAGGCATACGCTCCAACACTCGTTTCTTTTGTCTTTGTTTCAGATTACTGACACTTGCCCCTGTTTTGTCGCATCATTGACCTAGACCAGATCGGGGAAAATGCCTTTGACTCAAATACCGAGCTTCTATTTTACCATGCCTCTAAGATGCACCTTTTGACATCTGATACTCCTACGAATCCAGCAACCTGTCGGTTGATAGACTTCTTTTGCTTTGTGTTGAATTATGATCCTATTTATTTCATGTATTGGTCTTTAGCTTTTCCTCATACAATTGGAAAGACTGATAGCATGTTTTGAAATCTTTTCTCACTTATTTTGACACAGACTTGACTTAAAATGTAAGGAAATAATGGTGACTTTTATTTTGATAAATGACATAAAAAGACAAAAGCATGAATATGTAAATGAAAAAAGAGGGCAATGTCCATCTTTTTAACAAAGAAGAAAAACTTATCTGAAGATGGCAACCAACTCCAATGACTATGACATGCATTTTGGATTAAGCTGCCTGATCTTCCTATCCAAACTTTTCATTTGTTGTTGAGTTCGTGCCTCTTCCGCTGCTGCCTCTTCCAACCCGTTGGACTCATATATCTCATTCAATTGACAACATCTTGAAAGATTTTCATCAACAAAACTCTTTTCGTTTCATTTTTCTTTCGAACTCGCCATCGCCTTATGGTGCCCATGAGGATTTTCACCAATAAGACTCTCTTATTTTATTTCTCTCAACTCCACATAGCCTTATGGTGCCCGTAAGGGTTTTCACCAGTAAGACTCTCTCATTTTTTATTTCTCTCAACTTACCATCGCCTTATGGTGCCCGTGAGGGTTTTCACCAATAAGACTCTCATTTTTATTTCTTTCCTGATTTCTTACGTTGGGGAAAACAAGTAGTACCCCATGATGTATCATCATATCCATTGCATACTTAGCCTTAACATTATCAAAAATTAATCTGAAGGACTTTCTTTGGTTGTAACTTGGCTTTTGGATAAGGTTAGAAAAGGATAGCAAAAGGCTCAAACGACACTTGAAGCGGGGGTGGGACTTACAACTTTTGGAATCGACTCAAACAACACATTAACTCATGCCCCAGTTTTGTTGACTGGGTGACTCTAAAATCTTTATTTGGTTGGACCAAGCCCTGAATAGGGCAGCCTACATATCTCACTTCCAAGAGAGGAGAATCAGGTAGCACGTAGTTCCATCAGCTTGTTTTTTATTTTGATTTTATTTTTTTTCTTTTTTTCTTTTATTTTCTTCTTTTATTCTTATTTTCCTGATATTTATCTTTGACTCTAATTTGATTCCAAAAGAGGGATATGAAAGAAAAATAAAACTAAGCTCAAATGAGTAAACAAAGGATGACACAATATTTGGATAGAAGAATAAAATACCTTCATTATGTCAATCTTCAAAAATGCAAGCACTAAACATGCGATAAAATCAACAAAGGATAAAATATCATACATAATATCTTTTGACCGCATCAGCATTGATAGCCATTTCTGCCATTTTGCCTTCAATATCTGTCAAATATAAGGCTCCATTGGGCAACAATTCTTCACAATAAAGGGACCTTGCCAATTTGGGGAGAACTTGGCTTTAGCTTTAACCTGATGAGAAAGGATACGCTTCAATACCAACTGACGACTTTAAAATGCTTGCGTCGTACCTTTTTATTATACGCTCGAGCCATTCTTTTCTGATACAATTGGCCATGACATACCGACGTTAGCCTGTTTTCCTCAATCAAACTCAATTGTTCCAGTCGGGTTTTGACCCACTCATCATCATCAATCTCTGTTTCCACAATAAGTTGAAGAGAGGGAATTTCAACTTTTGTAGGGATGACTGCTTCTATCCCATACATCAATAAATATGGAGTTGCCCCTATTGAAGTGCGAACAGTAGTGCGATACCCTAGCAATGCTAACGGTAACTTCTCATGCCATTGTCTAGACCCTTGTACCATTTTTTGCAGTATCTTCTTGATACTCTTATTAGAGGCTTCCACAGCGCCATTTTTCTTTGGAAGATATGGAGTGAAATTTCGATGTGCAATCTTAAACTGTTGGCACACTTCTTGCATCAAATAACTATTGAAATTGGCAGCATTATCAATAATGATCATCTTCAAAATTCCAAACCTACTAATGATGTTGGCGGGAACAAAATCTACCACCGCTTTCTTTGTTACTGACTTGAAAGTTACTGCTTCTACCCACTTTGTAAAGTAATCAATGGCCACCAAAATGAATCTATGCCCATTTTATGCTTTCGGCTTAATTAGCCCAATCACGTCCATTCCCTAAGTTACAAATGACCATGGAGCAGCCATTGCATGCAACTCAACAGGAGGAGAATATATCAGATCACCGTGTACTTGACATTGATGACATTTTCGAACAAAACGAATAGAATCTCGCTCCATAGTAAGCCAATAATAACCTGCTCGAAGTATCTTCTTTGACAAGAAATAACCGTTCATATGCAGCCCACATACTCCAGAGTGTATTTCAACCATGATCGCCGAGGCTTCTCTTGCATCTACACACCTCAAAAGTCCCAGATCCGGGGTTCTCTTATAAAAGATTCCCCCACTTAAGAAAAATCCACTAGTCGAATTCCTAATAGTCCTTTTATGATCACAGGTGGCGTGTGTGGGGTATTCTCCTGACTGAATATATCGCTTGATATCAAAGAACCAAGGTTCTCCATCGAGCTCTTCTTCAACCGCATTACAGTAAGCATGCTGATCACGACTCTGTATGTGCGCTGGATCGATGTAGGCTTTATCAGGATATTGGAGCATTGAAGACAGAGTGGCTAAAGCATCAACAATATCATTATAAATCCTTGGAATATGCCTAAATTTTACTGAAATAAACCATTGACATAGCTCCTGTAAGCATTGTCGATACGAGATGAGCTTCAAATCTCGCGTATCCCAATCTCCTTAAATTTGATGGACGAGCAAATCTGAATCCCCCAGCACTAATAGTTCCTCGATTCCCATATCAACATCTAACCTCAAACCAAGAATGCAAGCTTCATACTCTGCCATGTTGTTAGTACAGTAAAATCAAAGTTGTGCTGTTACTGGGAAATGTTGCCCCGATTCAGAGATAAGAACTGCACCTATTTCGACTCCCTTCATGTTAACGACTCCATCAAATAACAGCTTCTAACCTGGATCAATATCTATAATGACTTCATCAACACACAACAACTCTTCATCAGGAAAATATGTCTTCAGCGACTCATACTCTTCATTAATGGAATTCTCAGCAAGATGATCTGCCAAGGCTTGGGCTTTCATGGCTGTTCAAGTCACATATACAATGTCGAACTCAGTAAGCAATATTTGTCATTTTTCCAAACGACCGGTTGGCATAGGCTTCTGAAAGATATACTTCAAAGGATCCATGCGGGAGATGAGATAAGTAGTGTAGGATGAAAGATAATGCTTCAACTTCTGTGCTACCCAAGTTAGGGCGTAACACTTTCTTTCAAGAAGAGTGTACCTGGCCTCATATGCAGTAAACTTTTTGCTAAGATAATAAATAGCCTGCACCTTTTTGCCCATAGCATCATATTGACCCAGGACACAACTGAAAGAATTATCCATGAACGATAAATATAAGATTAAAGGCCTACCAGGCTCCAGTGGTACCAGCACGGGCAGATTTAACAAGTATTTTTTTATTCTATCAAATGCTTCGTGACATTCTTCAGTCCACTCTACCTCAGCATTCTTTTTCAGCAACTTGAAAATGGGATCACACGTGGTTGTGAGTTGAGCAATAAACCTGCTGATGTAGTTTAGTCTATCAAGCAAAATCATCACCTCTGTCCTATTCTTGGGCGGGGGCAAATCTTGAATTGCTTTAATTTTTGAGGGATCCAATTCAATTCCCCGACGGCTTGTCTTCAAACTGTTCAACTCTTTGCTTATTTCTTCTAGTGTCTCTTCTTTATCATATTCCCCCTTTTGCTTCATTATATCTTGATTATCTTAGATTTTAAGATCAGGCTAAAAATTCCGCATGCATGTCATGTCATTAGAATCAGCATAAAGAGAACTGTATAAAGAAAAGGACAAAAACAAAATATATTAGACATAAAATAAGGGGGGCATTGCATTTCATTTAAAAGGAAAAGATAGGATGGTTTAGACACAAACAACCGAATATAAACAAGCTAAATTTCAAATTATAACCCTGGAATAATTCAGATAAATAGAAAGAATAACAAAACAAACTACCAAAACTCCTTCTTGACGGGGAGATGAGTGACTTCTCAATTGTTGAGCTGGACCTCAGGACCTATGAATAGCACATCCTCCTTACTAGTACTCTCTTCTGTTTCAACCATGTCAACATCAATCAGCAGGTTCTGGAAGTTACCAATCAATTCAACTTTGATTTCTACAGGTTTTGTGACATCGCTCTTGACAAATGATTCCCTGAGTAGCGGCATTGGGCGAGGGAGTGACCATGTTTCCTTTTTTCTTCCCTTGGCTTTCTTCAAATCTTCAGCCTTAGGTTCAAATCCCAGACCAAAAGTGCCCATGTTCTTATTCGGACATATGGGACGAACCATACCGTGCAGAGACACTCCCAAACCCCTTCCTGACTTGAATCTATATTTTAACATTTAATTTATCATCATGACAAAAGCGGAAGACAATTATGGCCCTGGAACAACCTGCCCTTCAACGATATGATTCACCAACACTGTATCAAAAGTTTGTTAGACAAATGTCTCCTCTACATTGTTTGCTTCAATAAGGGACAGGGGAAAATCTTCGTAGGTGGACAAATCCCCTTCACCATGAATAACCACTTCTTGCCTGTCATGCTCAAACTTGATTATTTGGTGCAATGTAGATGCAACCGCCTTGGCCTTGTGGATCCACGGTCTTCCCAATAACAGATTGTAAGAGGAGTCTATATTCAATACTTAAAACTCTATGGCGAACTCAACAGGACCTATAATCAACATTAATTCTATTTTGCCAACGGAGTTTGATTTTGCACCATCAAAAGCCCTGACACATATATTGTTGGGCCTGATTCTCTCAACACTAATATTCAACTTTTGCAAAGTAGAAATAGGGCAAATATTTTCACCTAAACCTTCATCAATCATGACATAAGTGACGTGGAAATCTTTACATTTCACCATAATGTAAAGACCCCGGTTATGCCCCGTACCTTCAACAGGTAACTCATCGTCAGAGAAGCTAATCCGATTGACCTTAAAGATTTTTGTAACTATTTTCTCAAGCTGATTTACTGTAATCTACCTAGGAAAATATGCTTCATTTAATACCTTCAGTATAATATCACGATGTTCCTTGGAATGCAACAATAAAGATAAGATGAAAATTTGAGCAGGGGTTTTCTTCAACAGATCTATTATCGAATACTCTGGCAACTTTATTTTTTCAAAAATTCTTTGGCTTCTTCTTTGGTGATAGGCTTTTTGATAGATGAAGTTATACTCACAATTAGCTTGGACTTCCTTAAACATTTAGGCACGAAGCATCTTCCTGACCGAGTCAAACCCCCTAACTCATCTACATCTTTCACTACTTCCTTCCCCTGATAGGTCATCACAGTCTGCTTATAGTTCTAGGAAACCTTTTTTATATCAACTATCGGAGGTTAGATCACTGGTTTGAGGATAATAGGTACTGCCAATGCTCCTTTCACCGTCAATATGGGCTTACCCGGAGCTCCTACCACCGTCAACTTAGGTTTATCCTGACTTAAATCAACATATTTTCTGGAACCTTGCACTATGATCAGGGGTTTCTTTAGGCTTTCTTGGGCTTTATCTTTTCTCATTCCTTCCCAACTCAATGACATTGCTTTCAAAGAATCTGCTACATTCATCGATTTCTCCTCATTGGTCTATATCTTGATAATAGGCTTATAACACCTTGACGACTCTTTCCCATCATTTATCAATTCTAACATATTGGTTTCAGCATGGGTTGGCAGTGGATTTTGGTTAATGTTTGGAACCTCCGGGGCCTGGACCAGCATCTGATTTGTGTTAATTAAATCTTGGACAACTCTCTTTAAATGCCAGCATTTCTTAATATCGTAGCCTGGCATGTTAAAACAGTACGCACACCTTAAAGAATAATCGAGATTCCTTGGAGGTGTATTTGCAAGCCTTCCTTGAATTTGTCTTAAGACCTTCATCTTTCTCAACCTATCAAACAAGCTAACATATGACTCCCCAAGAGGTGTGAACTAATTTTTGATCGCCTTCTCTTTCTTGTACTCGGCCCTGGGTTGGAAACTGGGTTTAGAGGGGTTTTGTTAATTTGGTAGAGCTAATGGATGATTTTGTGGAGCTTGCGCATGCCATTGCGGGTAAGAAGGGGTTTGAGCATATGGTTGTGCACTATATACTAGGTATGGGGGTGGTGGAATAGAATATAGTGGATATTGTGGAGGGTAGTAATAGTGAAGAGGAATATATGGAGCTTGGGCGAAGACTTGGGCTTGGGATTGAAGATAGGAGTGAGGCGGTCTTTTGGGATAGGAATGGGTTCCAGCTACAACAGTCGCCACGTCCTTTTTCTTCTTTTTACCTTCGAACACGCCAAATCCATATTGAATCGCTTGTGTGGTGACTTTCAACACGGCAAAACTCACTATTCGGCTAGTCTTGATTTCGTTCTCTATCATCTCTCCCATTTTAAGGACTTCAATAAAAGACTTTCCCATTGCTGGAAGTAAATGTTGAAAATAGGTCTCATCCTGTGCCTGAATGAAGACCTCTACTAGCTTACTCTCTTTCATTGGAGGCTTTATCCTAGCGGCCTGTTCACACCACCTTATCGCGTATTCCCTAAAGCCTTCAGTGCTTTTCTTCTTCATGTTGACCAAGGATTTTTCGTTCGGAATCAGGTCGAAGTTATACTAAAAATATTACACAAACTTAGAAGCTAAGTCATCCCAGCTGTGCCACGGGATCACCGTACCAGCATATTTCTCAAACTTAGGCATTTTAAAACAGAGGGAAAGGTTGACGTCTGGGAACATGCAAAGATCTTTATAGAAAACACTCTTATAACCTCCGATTCCCTATAAATCCCTCATGGCCTGTTCCAAACTTTTTAATTTCCGCGCTAGGACTTTTTGTTCCTCTGTTGTGACAGGTTTCTCCGTATCAAATGGAAATGCAGGTGGTTGAGTGTACCCATACGGTTCATTCATTCTCAAAGTAGGCTCCGATGAATAATACTAACTATCTGGAACTTTCAATACTGGCTCACTGGTAGACCGAGGAAGCCCCATTGTCGAACGCATAACATATGTGGGAGCTTCAGGTGGTGGTGGAGCCATGAACACTGGTGTGATCGGTGGTGCCAGCTAGGCAGCGAGTCTTGGTTGGGGAGCTGCAAAGGGCACACTAGAAGTTCCAGGATAATAATGTCGCGATGTGAATCCTGGCGTGTGCTCAGGTGACTCAGTGGGAGTAGAGAATTACGCCTGAGAGAGCGGTAGGCAATTAGAGATATTCCCAAGACCTTCAAGAAGCGGAGGAGGAGGCATGCCACTAGCCCATGCTCGGTGCAAATGTATCAATTATTTCCTGAGCCTTGCTACCTCATCATTGCGTTCTGAACTTTCTTCCCTGGAATCCTGACCCGGGTCAATGAGCGAATTTTCAATCTCTCTGCTAGCCATGGCGAGCTTTGCTTTTGATATAGTGAAGTACGGGTGACTAGCCAGAGTGCTGCAAACCTACCATTGTTATCTGAAAGAACATGCTCATCAAAGACGACATCCGTTAGGATTAGGGCACACAACAAACATGGGAATCACATTGGTAAATTTATCCTAGATTCATGTTCATTTCTACCAGCCTTTGAGGGGAGCGAGTTCATTTTAACATCATCCCGATTTTCATCTACACTCATTTGCTTCTTTCCTCTAAACACACCTCCTTTCTTTCACCCTCATTTCCCTTTTTTTTTATCAGTCTCTGTTCTTTCCCTTTCTCGTCTTATCATACTTTCTTTCTTTTCTTCTCTCGCTATGTACCTTTATTTTATCATTCTTTATGGCTTTTTCTTTTCTTTAAAAGAGGAAAAATAATGAAAAACAACAAAAAAAAATGATTAGATCGAACCCAAAAGTAGGTTGCATACGTATCATGTTGTACATGAATTAGATCTTGCTTAGTTTGTTGTGCATGAATCAGATCTTGCTTAGTTCGGGCAGCGCATGCATAAATATCACAAAGTTGAAGTTTTTTTTTTTTTTTTTTGAAAAATAAACAAATGAAAGAACAACACAACGTCATAACATTTCATAAAAGAGACAACTAAAACAAACTTCGAATTTAAGACAACTTTAAAACTAAATAGCGAAAGCTAAACAACACTCTAGACCCACAGGACAACATACGTACTACTCCTAATAAAGACTCCAAAGTTAAAGCAAACTTGACACCAACTTAACGAAGACACAATACTAAAAATGGAAAAAAGGTAAAGGACCCAAACTAGACAAAAGATAGGAAATGCTCCTTCAGACTGGTGCTTTGCATGATGACCCTGGCTGAGATGGACCTGCCTGTGAAATTCTCTTTCTCCCATTCAAACTATGTAGCATATCTTGTAAGGACCTTTCGATATTTGGGAAGATGCCTCTAGCACGTATTCCTGCCTCATGAGGTGTACACTTGAAAAGATTGTTCTGACACCTCTCCACATTTTGAGCAAACCTAATAACTGAACTCTTAGTGTCTCCACTTTGGACCCCGCCCTTTTATCCTGATGGTCATCAACTATGCATTCTTCCTATATTCTCCCTCTAAGCTGCGCTGGTAATAGTTGTCTAATACCCCGAGGTATAGATTGAAGCCAAACCCCATATCCCTGAGTAGACCCCGGATTATCCAAACTTTCTTTGAGAATGTCCACACCTAGCTTTGTTGCATTCTTCCAGAACTGCTCGTATTTCCTCTCACCTAAGGCTTGGTTTGTGAAGCACTCAACATCTTTTAGAAGATCCACTACTGGTGGCACGTCCTGCGGCTTACCCAACTGGCGCATTACCCTAGAAGGACTGTATGGTCTAGTGCAATTGAGCCCTAACATAACTAGAAGGATCTGCATCTGACAACCAGACAAGACTATCTTTGGTTAAAGCCACAGATAAGTCCACAAAATGTTATCCCCGGTTTTTGACTTAAGAAATTTAATCCAAGCACCGACTCCCACGGGTAGCGAGAATTTATCCAAACGCAACCTGAGGTCTATAGCTTTCACTCGATTTGGAATACAACGATCAACCACGTCTGGTCTAACTAAAGAAGGCGTATGCAAATGCTTCATCATCCATAACTGCAATATCAGGTTACTGCCCTCAAAAAATCTCATCCCCCCTTCACTTTGGTTAAGACCTTATATATTTCTGTTAAGATCATGGGTATGAGAGTGAACCTGCCCTTTTGATTAACGACCTTACATTTTGATCCTTATGAAATAGAGCCATCACCACAAAGTGGAAACGTGTATTAATACGTCTTCCTTCTAGCGGAAACACTAAAGTACCTAACAAAGCGAGGGTGAAGACTTCAAGACGCTTTCTCTCCCACTTCTCCTTAGTCATATGAAATTCATCCCAAAAGCAATCAAAACCTTCCGAGGGCCTGAATCTAGCGAACAAAAAATCAAAGAAAACCCACGAATCACTTAAACAACCCAAATGCATACCCTTACTTTTTAAACCACAAAACTGCAAAAACCTCGTGCCAGTATGATTTCGAGCTCGAATCATATCTTTCTCGATATAGGGAAAATGCAACAGACCGGATATTTCTGCCAAAGTAGGAGTTATTTCACATTCTCCAAACCTGAACACCAAACTACTTGGATCCCAAAAGGTCAACAAAGCCTCTATTAAATCTGGACGAGGGGTAACGCGCAGAAGTTCCGTAACAACCATCAGGACTTGAGACTTGGTGGACAAATCTATCCTGTAATAACACCTAAGATGTTATCTCAAAAATTCGATAGGAGCAGAAGATTCCCAACCCTTGGGATTTTGACGCAGACATATGTCGATGGGATAGACCACTTCATGACTCCAATTTGCCGAACAGTAGTACTGAACAAAATCAGTCTACTTGGCTAACAACTCTAGATTACGGGGCGAAAAACCTAGGCTAAGAATAAGATAGGCCAAAAACGAAGATTACCGGATCCACCGAGGGTTGCCTACGTATCCCAACCCGAGGGAAGGGAATCAGGTATGCATAGTTCATTCAGATTGGACAATTAACGATTTTTTAATAGATTGACCCTAAATCAAGAGACACAACCAAAGACAAACGAATAAAAACTTTTTTTTTTGTTTTTAATTAGATACTTCAACTAAGATTGACACCAACAACTATGAAGAAGAATCTTTTTGGTATGTACAAATTTTTACCAACCCTTTTTTTGAATATTCTTTTATAAAATCTGCTACTCCCTCCGTCTCAAATTATGTGTCATAATTTCCTTGTTAATCCGTCCCAAAATAAGTGTCGCCTTTCCTTATTTGACAATTTTTTAAAGGCACAATTACCCTTTTACTCTTATTAGTCCCACTGAATTAAAAAAAAAAATATTGGCACATTTTTTGATAATGGATAATTTGGTAAACTTTATCAAGTCTTCCCTCATTTCTTAAACTCTGTGTCCGGTCAAATGGCGACACATAAAATGGGACGGAGGGAGTACTATATAAAAATCTTTTTTTTTTTGAAATTTTAGAATTAAGAATGCTTATTAAAAAAGGAAAATTTTTTGTACTTTTGTTTTTGACAAATTAGTAGAACAGGTAAACAAAATTCACTTTTTTTGAATTTACGGTACTTTGAGAAAATAAATGTAAAAGGTAAAAAAAATCTTTTTGAGTTTTTGGATTGTGAAGAACAAAAACCATAAAGAACTCTAAAATAAACTACGACACTTTTTTTTTCTTTTTTTTCGACTCACTTTTTCTATTTTTTTTCAACATTTCTTGCCTACGGACCTTATTTCTAACACATGTTTTCCTCAAATCAGTCCGTCAAATGACCACGTTACCCTCAAAGATGCAACATTTAGCACGTAGGGATGCTTTAGAGGTGAGTCTCCTACAAAGGGCCACGTGGGTCCCGCTAGGTCTCAATATGATGCACATAAGCATGACCTAAAGGCTGACCTACGTTGGGTTCACTAACATGGCTGTTCGGGGGAGCGTATGGTCGATAGTGGCTGCTTTGCTTTCCACCTACTCCATAACACCAATGGGTCCCCCCCTAAAATAAGGGTGACTCAACTAGAGGTCGTGTACAACACGTGTACTACAGACTTGTTGCAGAAAGAAGGCTTGGGGGTAGACACATGATGCCAGATATAAAAGCGGTAACACCTAGGATAAATACTATACACAAAGAGCACGAAAACATTCCACAATGATAAAACAATAACACAAAATAACACTACAAAATGTTTATACACCTATAGTGCCAAACAAAGGCGATACGACTGCAAAATAAGCTCGAATTCTGAACAAGTCCCCAGCAGAGTCGCCAGAGCTGTTACACCCTTTTTTTAACTTCGAAATAATTACATTTTAAGTTCGAAAGGATTTTTATTATTAAAGTGACAAAATGAAGATAATTTGTTTCGAAAAGGACCTTTTACATTTAAAACTCAGAGTCGCCACTTGGCATAATCTGGTGTGCCAAGTCACCATTGAAAAATCCTTTGCAAAACCATTTGACTCTTTAAACTGGTTTGCGAGCAGAGATTCGGACTAAGAAATTCTGTTGACCGAGGGGAAGGTGTTAGGCACCCCTCGGTCCCATGGTTCGACCACGATCGCTTGATGGAGCATATCGGCTAATTTGATATTATGAATGTATAAACCATACAAAAACACACAACATAATCAATTAATCAAACAAAACAAAACAAATTCAAAATTATTGTGTCCAGTCCGATTATTACAACTCGAAAATAAAAAGGGTGCTGAAAAGTAAACCTATCCTAATCCTACACTACGCTCCAATGCTTTACCCGATGCCCCGGGCCTTCATCGCGAACGTCTTTCGAGTACAAGGTACCTCGGGGCATTCCCCGGTGAATAAGTACATAAGGTCATCTCGAGGCATTCCCCGGTAAAATGAATACATTTGAATTAAATAAGCTAACTAACTAAACAAAACACACATTTAAACATTCGATCAAACACATCACATCCTAGATTTCTGCCTACCCGAACCTACATTGCCTATTCATTTCGACCTAAGCATACTACTATTGTGTTCAACATTATAAGCCTAAACTAATCCGAATTCAACAATATCGATATCCATTTCAAGTCCAACCAAACAATTCACATTACTTCATTAGTTCGCAATTCCGATCCCCCCCATATTTATACATGACAGTTTTTAAACACGAGCACAATTATCCATACATATCATCATTGATTTCATGCTAACAACTACTTATTCAGATAAGACAGCACCAATCACCAAAAATGTCCAATCAACAAACAATACACTACCACAACATCCACCTACTAAATACCATAACAAGAAAATCAAAAGGCAAGGATTAGAAATGGACCTTCGAAGAAATGACTTCGTGATAATATGTGTTAAAGAAATCCGCATTCGAAACCTCGAACAAAAACCTCAACAACGAACCCAACTTCAAACTCGATATAGAGAATTAAAATCCGAGGCTGGACTCGACGAACGAGTTAGGGCGAATAGAAACCCAAATCGCAGAACCAGCAATGAATATCGATGAACCCAAGACGAAATCACTACAGCACAAAAATCAGACCCATACGCAAGAACTATCATGTGACCAACACATAATATGACCAGTTTCAGTGAAGAATCCCTACTGTTTCAACATTTTCTGGCGAAACTTAATGTCGTCATCCGGATCTAACTCAGAAATCAAGAGCAGAATGAAGAAATTTTGATAATTCTAGAAATGGTTCAAACGAGCGACGAACTAAAGATCGATTTCTTGGCAAGTTTCACCGGAAAAACTCAGAGAAAGACTGAACCTCTCTTTTTTCAGTCCATTCTCGACCCCCCTTTTTCTCAATTCTCCCTTTTCTCTTTCGATTTTCTTTGTGTGCAACATTGTGTGTGATAGTGTGTAGATCGTGAGAGATATGTGCGTGTATGGTGGAGAAGAAAAGGAGAGCCGAATCTCCCTTCAAAAATAGCATTTTTTTTGTCAAAAAGACTCTTTTGGGGTTAAAGAATGATGATGATGGGCTCCTTTCTCTCTCTCTGTATTGCTGTATATATATCCCTCAAGAAATGGAAATTTTATATATTTTTAAATGCAAATCCCTCCAATGGGCAAAAAGAATCCCATGTTTTAAAAAGAAAGAAAAAAATGGAGTGGGTCCTTGGTGTCTTTTCTGGAAGTATTTTTTTTTTTATGGACAAGAAATATAAGGGGGGGTCACGTGGGTGAGGGGTGGGGTAATGGGTGAGGTCTTGTCTTTTAATTGGAGGGGTAAGGGTTAGGTGTCTATTTTTGATTGGGTGAGTTGTTGGAATCTTTAAGATAAGACAAAATTAGTTAGGGTTTGTTATTTGGATAAAAACAAAAGGGAATAAATAAATAAGTAAAAGATGAGGTGGTTACTCATTTGTTTTTCTTAAAGAAAATTATAAGATAGGGTCAAAGTGCATGATAAGGGAGTAAGAATTATTTTCTTCGGGACAAAATTATGTGTCTACAAATATTTATTAGAAATTTATTTTATCAATTTAATCTTAATAATTATGCTTTGAAAATACTCTCTTCATTTTTTTTAATTGCTCTATTTGAGCTGGACTCACCCCAAAATAAATCTATCTCTAACCCCAATAAAGTAGATATAATTTTATCAACATACCCTTGATTAAATTTTTTATCCATTTTCAAATTAACAATGATTACATTTAAATGAAAGACATTTATGAGAAAAATCAATATTTTGTTAAATCACATTCAATTTTGCATTTTCACTACACGGATATACGAAAAGTTCTCTACTATCATCAATTTCACTTCATATTTGTCACCAAATTGTTATCGATTAATTAAATACATTAAAAAGTAAATATTCAATTAATGGTCTTGACAATTTAAACAAGGGCATAATAGGAGGTTTTTAATTAAGGAAAGTGTTAAATGACCACAAAGATATGACCCAAATTTGACCATAATTGTGAAAAACTCCAATGACCTTTTTTTTTTCAAAATTCTTTTTTTAATCAAAGAAAATTAAATTCTTTGTTATTTCCTAAACTTAAAAGTCAATTCTCACATTGAAAACTATTATTTAACTACTATTTCCTAGGCACTCAAATCAAAATTTTATGTTATTAATTATGAGAGTGAGCCATGACTTTAAATATGGGACACATTCACCTTTTTCTCTTCCTCTCCACTACTTTTTTTTTTTGCTTCCCCCCTTTAATCTTCTTTTTTTTTAAAAAAATAATTTTGTTACTTCCCCTTTTATCTTCTATCTTGTCTTTTTATTTTTTAAATAATTAAATTTTAAAACTAATTTCATTATATACAAATCATAGTTTATTAAAATAAATTTTTTAAAAAAGTCATCATTGGTCATTTAATTTTAAATTTATTACATGAAAATTAGCTTTTATTGTATAAAAGTCATTTAATTCTAAAATGTCATATAATTTAATTTTTTGCTTACATAAAAGTCATTTAATTTTAAAATTTATCACATAAATTCAACATTTATTTTTTTTGTCACTTGCAATCATTCAACTTTAAGCAAGTTAATGAAAATGTAAATGTTGCATGAATTTAATATTTTATATCAAAAATATGTTGTCGCTTCAAAATAAATTACATCTATGATAATATTCGGAACATCCATTAGTGGTTTGTTGCTTAGGGTAACACGCAACTTTTAGAAATACACGCTGACACATTTGTTTTTCTATTTTTAACGTACTATCAATAATATTTTAAAAAAATATAATTTAACTATTTTTCTATCCTGATATACTCATTTTGTTGTAAATTTTGCAAAAATAAATAAAATAAATTGTGTGTGATAAATTTTAAAGATGGAATACTTTTATGTGATTAAATAGCAAAATATTTTTGTATAATTATTAAAATTATGTGATTTTACTTTTAAAAAAAAGGATTGAAAATAATTTTTTTGTGTTACAAACTCAATGTTAGATGATTATCGATAAATTTTGATCAAAATAAACTTTAGTTTAAATATTTACTTTTTTAATTCTTTTAATTTTTACCTACAACAATATATCCAATGTAATCCCATAAATTTTCACCTACCTTAATTATTTTTTAAGATTATGAAAATAAAAATAAGAATTGATTACTCATATATGTTAAATAAAAAAGATTGAGACATAAGTGGAGAAAATTGAAGGTAAGGTGTCTTTCAAGTCTTGAATGAAGTATTGGTGACATTGACCAACAGATAGGGTCAAACATCATTAGGAAACTTGATTAAGTTAATTGTGGACTTGATTAATATTTTTAAAACTTTCTAATCTTTTCTAAAATACAAATCAACCCAACCGACACCCCTCTTCAATCCAAAGCAACCACTTTCTCTCTCCAGTTTCTCTCAACTCTTTCCCAACCAGCAGTTCTGTAAAATTTCTCTCTTCAACCTCCGGCGATAAATAGTCGGGAGAGTTTCTTTTCAACTTTCAACCACCAATCGACGTGAAGACTTCTTCGGCGACAATAACTTCGAGTTCTTCGTCGTCTCATTTTCCTTTTTACAGTAAAATTATGAAGAAACAAGGGAACTTAAGCTAACTACTTTTTTAGTATTGGAATGTGGACTGAATAAAACTTAAAATTTTTGGCATTTCTTCTTCTTGTTGTTGTACTGTTGATTCGAATTTGTTGGTGATTTTTGGTTACAGTTGATGTTCTTAGTGTGTGTGTGTGTGATATGTTGGTGTTGCTGGGTTGATTTATTATTTGTCTTGATAAAAATGGTATTGTAAAAGATGAAACATCTGATGTAACAGATAAAACATATGATGCAATAGATGAAAATCTAATGCAACATATGAAAATCTGATGCAACGAGTGAACAATCTAACAGATCATTCATTTGTTGCGACAGACGACTCTTCTGTTTGAAAGAAATCTAAACAATATTGATCCAACAGATAACTGATTAGTGATCTATTTTTATTCTTTCCAACGGCTTACTCTTCATTTTGCAACAGATTAGAACTGTTTTATTCTTTCCAATGGTTTACTCATCCGTTGCAACAGGTCGGTTATATGTTATAACAGATAACATACCCGGTGCAACAGATTAATGATTTATTTTTATTCTTTTCAACGGTTTACTCCTCTATTTCAACAGGTCTTATATGTTACAACAGATAAAATACCTGGTGCAACAAATTAGTGATCTATTTTTATGGTTTCCAACGGATTACTCATCCGTTGCAGTGGGTCAGTTATATATTGCATCAGATAAAAAACCAGGTGCAACAGATTAGTGTTGTTTTTATGGTTTCGACGGATTACTCATCCATTGCAACAGGTCAGTTATATGTTGTAACAGATAATATACCTGGCGCAACAGATTAGTTGTCTGTTGGAATTGTTACATTACTGTTATGCATTAATCAATTATAATCTATGTTATGTTTCTGTTAATTTAAGATAGCATGGCTCCCAAAAGAAAAGAAATCAAATCAAGCCTAAGTAAAGGAACAAGTACAGCAGCTCAGCTACATCCACCACTCTATGAGCGTACTTTACAAGTGTTATCTCAATCAGGAGCAGAAGATAATGAACACGGGGAGGAAGAATCTTTTAAAAGAGATGATCCAAATGCTAATAGCCCTTCTGCCGAATAGTTGGTCAAAACCTTCAGCATTGATCATTATCTTGTGAGAATGCAGTGTGATGGTGCCACAGATTTAACGAGTGATCCCGTGGTTAAGTCAGTCATGAGAAAATCTTTCGACGCCTTAAGAAAAATACTTCGAGAACAAAAATTAGATTCTTATTTTAGGGAAAGCTTCTTTGGGCAATATCTTGATTAGCCGGAGGACAACAATGCTCATTTCCAGATGAAAATGGTGTATGATCTTCTCAAGCTCAAGTTTATGTATGAAAACAAAGATAAGATGGATGAGGTGTGGATAAATTACTATGGTATGCCTGTTTGTTTTGGTTGGAAGGAGTTTACCATAGTTACTAGACTAAAATATTATCCTCGTTCTCCTTCTCAAGTTTTACCTACTCTGACCCCAAAAAAAGCACCCCGCACACCCAACAAAGGAAAAGACAAGTTGAGTGATCGTGATGACTTGGTGTCCATTGTTGGTCCAAGCTTTAAAAATAAAAATCTGATAGAAGCATTGAAAGGTAAAGGACTTTCAAAGAAGCAAAAGTAATCATTGTGCTTGGTTTGGTTTGTACATAATGTTCTTTGGGCGAGAGACGTTAACAACAACATAAGCCTCGATTTAATAAATCTCTTCGAGGATCTTGAGGCATTTAACAACTATCCTTGGGGTTATGAAAGCTTCAAAATAACTGTCGAATATTTGTTGACTCTGTTAACGCCAAAAACAGTCAACTTATATGGCTTTCCATGGGACTTCATGGTAAATATTTCTTTTATCATGATATGATTCATCATTTTCTTATTCAATAATATTTTTAATTTATTGGCGTTATGTTATAGGCTTGGGCATTTGAAGCCATTCCTTATTTGAGACAACAAGTGAACTACCAGGAAAAATTTTCCTGTCCAAGAATTCTGAGATGGTTGTCGGCCAAAATCGATAAAAATGCAAAATTTCTTGATCTTTTCAATCCCCCCAAGGAAGCAGTAAGTCCAATTCTAATCAAGTTTTTATTTTAATTAATGATTAAATGATTCCATCACCATTCTTAATATATGTACCGATTTATTTTAGATTGTCCATCCGTGGCTTGTTCCGACCAATCGAGAGTTGAAGATCCCATTTTTTCTTACTTTATGGTCTGTGCAAACTTTATCGAACCCGTTGATAGAATAAAAATAGAATTGTTTGGATCAACAACCATCACAAGAAAAATAATTTTAGAAGGTGAGGCTAATGATGCTCCTCTTACGGTTTTTGAAACAACAAGCCATTATGATTATGATCATAATGGTTGTACAGATTTTTCTCCAGATTTTGCCGCATCTCGCAAATGTTCTTCATACAAATGTCAAGCCTGCCATGCAAAATACGATGAAGTGATTAATGTTATTAATGTACTAACTGCTTCTGTAAAAGAAATGACATCTAAGAGGGGTGTCATTCCATCAAAGAGGATTTCATATCCAGACACTCCACTAGAGATCAAGGCGGCTAAGAGGAGAAGGAAAGACACTTCCAAGGCATCATCAATCATAAAAAAAAGCAAGATTGCAATGTCTCTGTCTTTGTCTTGCACCGATGTTCAGTGTGTAAGGAACACAGAAGAGCAACATGAGCTGAAGAAGGTAAATGTACATTATCTGTTCCAAAAAACAAACAGGCACATATTTGTTTCAACAGATGATACATCTGCTGAAAATTATCAAACAGATATATACATCTGTTGCAACTGTTGTCTAACCTGTTGCATTAGGTGAGTCTTATGTTGTAATAGATGGGTCATCTATTCAAAATTATCATACTGCTCTGATTTATCTGTTCGAATTTGTCCCAACAGATAATCCATCTGATGCAACATAAGACTCATCTATTGCAATAGATGAAAAATTTGTTGTATATCTCTACTTTGCATTGACAATTCTGGCTTTCCAGGTAGATGTCACAGCTACTGCAGAAGAGCATAATATCATAGTTGATAATCCATCAACTGTTTCCAAAGATAAAGAAGAAGTGGAGCCTGTCAGTTTGGGAAAATGAAAGAATTACCCGTTTGAAGGTTTCAACATCTTAGATGAGGCTCCAAAAAAACTAACACAGTTATTCAATGACTATTTAGAATGGATTGCCGATGGGCTGTTAAAGCATCATGCCGACAGGTACATAAATTAATTTTATGGATATTGGTTTATACAATTCTTGTTGTAAGAACCTGACATTAACACATATAAATCATCATGTAGAAAACAAAATAACGAGCGCTACAAAGTGAACGAATCAAATCTTGGTTTTGATATGTTCAACTTTGTTGTTGCACATCCCGAAATGAAGAATTGGTTCTATTTGATGTCACAGCCCCAAACCTGCTGGAATGATGAGGTTTAAATGTCATACGTATTACTATTAATTAATACTTTATTTAATTACATCTGTGTATTGATTTTTTTGTCACATAATCTGAAATGTTTGATAATATGTGCAGCACATCGATGTCATTTTTTACTACCTCCGAAAGAACGCCAAGTTACAAACACAAGAACAATACAGATACACAACAGACAATTGTTTGTACAAAGTTTACATCAATAATGCCTACAGTTATTGTCAACAGCAGCTAGAAGTTTCCTGAAATGAGGAATGCTTAATCAATATCATCAAAGTTTTAGTATTCCGGCTGGCTTACCTTGGCATTTGGCCGATGAAGTGTACATTCCAATCAATTATGGTGATGAATTCCATTGGGTGTTGGATGTCGTCGTATCAAAAGAGAGGCGCATTTGAGTTTATGACTCGATGTCGCGAAGGAGACATTTTGGGCCGTCGTCTGAGATACAAAAGCTGGCTAAAATATTTCCTACTTACCTTGATATGAGTTGTTTTGTGGACCAAAAGGTTCATACTGATTGGCCGACGATTGAAGCACATTGGAATAAAATGGCTAATCCACTTGATGTACAATATGTTGACGGAGTTTCTCAATAAACCATTGGTAGCCTGTAAGTTTAAGTGTCATGATTTAGTTTCATTTCACAAATTTCACAACGCTTGCATGAACTGGAAGATATGAATTATCTATTTTTTTATAACCCAAGAATTGCGGTCCTTTTATTATTGCCTGTGCTGAGTATTTGAGTGATCGATTATAAGTACCAAATGATGGACTTGATGCCGGATTATTCCGCAAAAGATATGTTGCTCTTTTATGGAAATACGGAGAAGCGAAAGCTCAGAAGTCGTACGCAACCGATGTTAAAGATCCAGGATGACCAAAGACGAATTTCGTAGCATCGGATGAAGAACAACTTGTCCATATTGATTAGATCTTTATAGCTTGAGTCCGTCAATGTAATAACCTATCCTCCTTGTTTTAACTTGTTGATTTATTTGTAGAGTAGATCGTTTGTACCCATAATAATTTTTTTACATTTCATTTATTTGTTGAGTTATTTCACGTAATTTTTGAAGACTTTGATTTATTTTATTCAGTCTATGAATATAATTAATCCTTAGTTTTAAATATATTAATTGAAATGGAGTACTAGATTCAAATATCACTATAGGTAATACATCTGCTGCAATAGATGACATAACTTATCAGACAGATTTAGACATATATTGCAACATGAGATGCAACACGTAGGTTATCTGCTGGAAATTATATAACAAGTCTTCCTACTTTTTATTTGCTCCAATAGATTATCGATCAGTTGCAACAGATAAGTTATATGTTGCAATAGATCGTATATCTGCTGCGACAGACAGACTGGGAACATCTGCATAACACAATAGATGACCAACCTATTCCAACAGATAATCAATCTGTCACAACAGGTACTATATCTGTTACGAAAAATATTAAATCTGTTGTATTATAAAAATTCAACTTGGCCAAACATAAAAATTATTGCCACTACATGTAAAGTGAATTGGCTTGTAATGAAAATTTGTTATTGTGTTCATCTCTATCTTTGTACATGTTCTTTTTTATACACAGGCTCCAACCATTTAATTAGTACCCCATATCCCAGACCCATTGTATCTTTCCCACAACGGTGTCGCACACACCGATTATTTGTGTGTCAGTCATCAAACACTCAATGTATGCAAGCGAGTACGCCCACACGCTGCACCAGTTGTATTTTTTAGGAGCTGGATGTTCTTATTTCGACCTTCAAAATCCCATGATTCCTTCGCCAAGACTTCAGCAGACAAATGATCCATCAGCTTACTCTGCGTCAACAACTTGGGCAACAACTTCAAGAGTGGTTTCATGTGGGTTAAAAACGTCTTCTCGCTGAAGATAGGTAAGTTGCAGTCATAAATTTTAATCTTTCCCTCGTATAGTAGTATCTCAACAGTGAGAAAATGTGTCACATCTACGTTCATGACTGCAATGATTCTCTTTGCCTTGGTCCAGCTCTTGCCG
Source organism: Capsicum annuum (assembly GCF_002878395.1). Lineage (NCBI taxonomy): Eukaryota > Viridiplantae > Streptophyta > Magnoliopsida > Solanales > Solanaceae > Capsicum > Capsicum annuum. The sequence continues at coordinate 230,687,825 of NC_061113.1, forward strand.
TGTGGATATGGCCTCTTCTCTCTAACATATTTAATCGCTTCTTCATCCTATTGGAACGTAAAAACTAACTGATCAAATCCTGGGCCACCAGAATCAGCTATCTTACAGAGTTTAGCGTACCTATCCTTGAAATTATTGTGGAAGTTGAGGTCCATTATCCTATCGGCAGCATCATAAGCATTCAAGTACGCTAATTGCCTGCCCCTCATGAGGCAGAGAATTTCATCAACATACTATGGTATAAGAAGACAATTTTTAAATAGGTTAGTACTTGTAAGGAATAAAAACACAGTCGAAAGAATCCGATACAGAGGGTTCTCTAAATTAGTTCACAGATTACCCAACCAACATAACTTATGCAACAGATGTGTATTATGTTGCAACAGAATACCAAGTTTTTGTAACAGATTACACATCTGCTGCGTAGATTCTTCTTCATGGAGTAGATTGGAAGGGTAGGTTAGCAAAAGTAAACTTACCTTGTCCTCGTACCACACGCACACATTTGTCATATTCGAGAAGTCTTTGGCGGCAAATGAATGCATGGTGTATTCTTTTTAAACCTTCATCTTGATGAATTCTTCTAGTTCCTTCTTCTTCTCCTTGCCAAGCATCGCGAATATGTCCACCTTCTTCGGCGGCCCCTGAACTTCAACAACTATTGGAGCAGAGGGAGTTATAATTTTTGTTGATTTCAGAACAGAGGGAATTTGTCTAATTTTTCTTCTCTTTCTCCTAACCTTCACTGTAGGAGTGCATGGCTCCCTCACCTCGTTGGATGGTATGACACCCCTCTTGGATTTCAACTCCTCGGCAGCTTCAACATTAGCCTCTAGTTTTTTAAGGAGTTTATCCTGTCTGTCCTTATATACTTTGTATTTGTAATAAGAATATAAGGGTGAGAAGGGGTAAGAGGGACCACTGTAAGGGTGAGAGGGACTGATGTAGGGGTGAGAGGGAGGACCTGTGCAAGGGGTATTTTTAAATATATTTACTTTTTGCTGAGCACCAACACGCTCATAATCACAACTGGCAGCAGAAGCAGCAACAAGATGGCTGCCACCATCACAAACAACTCCACTAGTAACACGCCCAGAAGAAGCACTCGGATCTGTTGTAGTTTGAGGTTGGTCATGAAGAGCTTCAACATTAGGCTGACCTTGCCTAACTACTCTTCTTATGGATGTTGCTCCATCCAATTCCTTCTTTATTAACTCTACTGTTAGGTCTTTTTTGTATCAACAAGACCTAGAGTAAGAAAAAAAGTTATCCCCAGCTCATTAATGGTAGGCACGGTCCAAGGATGCACAACCTATAAAAAAGATAGGAGGAATTTAAATTATATAATAATTATTTATAGTCAGTTGGGTTACATTGGGCTCGAGTTATGTTAACATAGCCAACTTATGCAACAGACGATCTAGCTACCATAACAGCTGATCTGTATGTTGAAACAGATTAATAATATATTGCATCGGATTACTAATCTGTTGCATAATTTGCAGTAGAGGGGTAATCTGTTGAGTAGGGTTCAGAGACCAGAGCAACATATGGTTAATCTGTTGTAAAATATGGATCATCTGTTGTAATAGATTACCCATCTGTTAAACCAGTTGCAGTTGATGGGTAATCTGTTGCAACAGACGACCCATATGTCGCAACAGATGGAACATCTATTTCAATATCTTTCTTTGAGGCAAATTATTTTAGTTGAAAGAAGACGTATTGCATCATATGGAGGGTTAAAGAGATCAGCCTCGTTAATATTTTTTTAGCTGCTCTCTACTGCAGCCAACCACCTAAGGATCCTTGGATTAGAAACCTTATCTGGGTAATCCTTGAAATGCTTCTGAAGGGGAGGAATGACTTCACATGCCTAAGCCTAAAAATTGTAAATAGGAAGTAAGCAAAAAAAAAGTCACAAGTATATTCAATATAAATTAATGAATGAGTAAAAATAGTGATCAATTTTACCATGAAAGCCCAAGGAAAATCGTATAATGTGGTGTGGTCGTCTTTGGCTTTAGCTCTTTCAGCAAATATTTGACAGTTAAGTAGTAGCTATTGTATCCCCAGGGATAATCATTGAATTTCCTAAAATCATCAGCAAACGCTAACAAATCATGTTCTATGACTTTCCTAACGTCTCTTACAAATAAAACGAAATGGACAAACCAAACTAAGCACAATTTCTCCCTGTAGTGCTTTGGTATGTCTTTATTCTTGAGATCCGCTATCAAATCCTCCACTTTGTAGCTAGGTCCAACAATGCCCAACAACCCATCTTTTTTTACCTTGCATTTTTTGAACCCTTTGTGGGGTATTTTCTTGATGGGAGGTTCTTTTGGACGATCGTATCTCAAGCCCATCACAATGGCAAACTTTTTCAATCCAAAACAAACCGGCATGCCACAGTAATTGATCCAGACTTCATCCATCTTTTTTCTGTCCTCCTTCGGACCTCCATCATCCTCCGCATACTTGATCCTACGCTTGAGAAGGCCATATACCATGATCATTGGAAAATGGATAGGGCGGGCCCCAGACAACTCAAGAAAGTGTGCAAAGCAGCTCTTCTTAAAAAGTCCATCTATGTTTTCCTTCTTCATAATATTCCTAAGTTCGTTAAAAGGTTTTCCCAACTGACATTTAAGTACAAGATCACCAAATACTACTTTAGGGCTATTCATCAGTATCGCAACTCAAAACTTGTTAATACTAATGGTTTTGACAGAATCATGCTGGAATTTTGATATTATTTCACGCCCCATTGGTGAGGAGAAGTTATCACTTTCCTCGACTTCATTTTGCCCTGACTAAAGATTATTCTGGGAGTTCCTCCGAATTTATCTGTACTCTAGCCTTTTTATTTGGTGATTGAAAGTTTATCCACTTTCTCCACTTTCAGTTTCTTTTCTTTTGGGAGACATCTTTTAACTACAAACAAAAGAAAAATAAAAAATACATTGCATTTGATGTCTGCATAATTTTTTTAAAAAAGGTGAGACAAATTTCAATAAATTATTCTTACCACATAACCCAAAAAAAAAATACTCCAATGGACAATCCATCAGTTGGAATAAATGGGGAACCCGAATCAGTTTGAAGACCTATTTAATATCTCCCAACAAATATTCCACCTGGTTCAATAGGTGGACAGATTTTAATAAATTATTCTATGCCACATTACAAGAAAATACTCCAACGGATAACCCATCAGTTGGAACAGATGGGGAATCTGTTTGAAGACCTATTTAATATCTCCCAACAGATCTTCCACCCATTGCAACAGATGGACCACTACCACCACAACCAATGCCACCACCAATGCCACCAAGACCACCACCAATGCCACCAATACCAATACCAACACCAAGACCACCTACACCACCGCAAAAAAAACACAAATACCACCACCACCAACAACCACCACCACCAACAACCACCAACAATACCATAAACACCATCCAATAATACCACGACAGTCAACAAAACACTGAGAGAAAAACTAGGATTTTCTTGGGTGATTCCTACTTTTTTAGCATCAAAACTCAAAATTATTAACCCATTCTAGAAGATAATACAACTAAAAGTCTTCTTTTTTATCATTAACTAAAAAACCCTATTTTTTAGAATAAAGAACAAATGTAGAACTCTTCTCAAATTCTGTTACCTTCGAAGGCAGAAAATGATGGATACAAGTGGGAATGAAGTAAAAAAAAACAGCTATATGTAGTCGTAAATGGGAAAAAAATTGACCTGTTTTGAAGGGTTGAGCAATATGTTGAGTAGTTGTTGTTTGTATTGTTGAGATGGAGAGGAGACCCTGAGAGAGAGAGAGAGAGAAGAGAGAGAACTTAAGATTTGAAATGAAAAGTTTTTCGCGCAAATGGATGATTTGTATGAGTTGATTTGTAATTTTGAAAAAGAATGACAAGTTTTGAAATTGCTAATTTGGTATGAATTGATCTTAATTAATTTTAAAATTTTTAAAAGATATAGTTTTTAAAATGTTGAGTTGATGAGAACTCATTTCAACTCAGAGTGATCGATCGATGACTCGGGTCGGGATGAATGCAATACCAACGCCATACAATTGCAAAGACTCGATTGGATTTGTAGTTGACCCTGCGAGCTCATTTATTCATCCCTAGTCCCACCTAAATCAACTTAGGTACTATCACTATCCTAACATTGAGTTGATGAGAACTCATTTCAACTCAGAGTGATCGATCGACGACTCGGGTCAAGATGAACGCAATATCAATGCTATGCAATTGCAAAGAATCGATTGGATTTGTAGTTGACCCTGCGAGCTCATTCATTCATCCCTAGTTCCACCAAAATCAACTTAGGTACTATCACTATCCTAACATTGAGTTGATGAGAAGTCATTTCAACTCAGAGTGATCGATCGACGACTCAGGTCGGGATAAACACAATACCAACGCCATGTAATTGTAATTGGATTTATAGTTGACCCTACGAGCTCATTCATTCATCCCTAGTTACACCTAAATCAACTTAGGTACTATCACTATCCTAACATTGAGTTAATAAAAACTCATTTTAACTCAGAGTGATCGATCGATGACTCGGGTTGGGATAAACGCAATACCAATGCCATGCAATTGCCACAACTTAATTGGATTTGTAGTTGACCCTGCGAGCTCATTCATTCATCCCTGGTTCCACCTAAATCAACTTAGGTACTATTACTATCCTAACATTGAGTTGATGGGAACTCATTTTAACTCAGAGTGATAGATCAATGACTCGGGTTAGGATGACCGCAATACTAATGCCATGTAATTGTAAAGAATCGATTGGATTTGAAGTTGACCCTGCGAGCTCACTCATTCATCCCTAGTTCCACCTAAATCAACTTAGGTACTATCACTATCCCAACATTGAGTTAATGAGAACTTATTTCAACTCAGAGTGATCGATTGATGACTTAGGTCAGGATGAACGCAATACCAACGCCATGCAATTGCAAAGACTCGATTGGATTTGTAGTTGACCCTGTGAGCTCATTTATTCATTCCTAGTTTCACCTAAATCAATTGCAATGAAATCTGTTGCAACCAACGACTGAGCTGTTGAAAATTTTCAAACAGGTATTCATATTTGTTGCAACAGATAACATATCTAATTTAATTATCAAATAGACATTTGCATCTGTTGTGACAGATGACTGAGCTATTGAAAATTTTCAAACAGATATTTATATCTGTTGTAACAGATGACATATCTGATTTAATTAATTATTAAATGGATATTTTCATCTATTGTCACAGATGACTGAGCTATTAGAATTTTTAAACAAATATTTATATCTGCTGTAATAGATGATTGAGCTATTCGTATTTCTAAACAGATATTTATATATGTTGCAACAGATGACATATCTGTTTAAAAATCTTTTTTTCTCTTTTAATTTTAAAGTAAGCTTCTGGTCCGAGTAGATAATATCAAGTAGTAGTACTTACTACTAAAGGCGGTAAAAAATATTTCTTGGATATCTCAAAAGTGAGTTCATTGAGAAGTCTTGTCTTGTATTTTCAATGTCACTAGTCTTAGTCTTCCTCATGCCCCTTAAATTATTAATGAATATTGAAACCCCCCACGTCTACGTACACAATACATCTATAGAAATCTTTCTTCAGCTGCAATTTATTTTATTCAACTCTCTCATCTTTTTCTTTCTCTCTTATTTAGGGTCACAACCTTTTTTCTCTCTTTTTTCTTCTCTTATCATAAAGATCTTTTCAGATCTAAACCGATCCATATCTTTTCTCGACTGAAATTTCTGTTTTGATCCCCTTTTTGATATTAAGGTATGGTTCATTATTGCTCTTTCATTCTTGTCTTCTTCTTTGAAAGTTATTTGCATATGTTTTTTTATTTAATTACTATTTACCCATATCATATTTATTAAAAGAAATTGAAGAAACTTTTAAGTGTTGAATAAATAAACTGAGAGTTTTTATTACAATATGCAAAAAAAGTCATCTGTTGGGAGAAGTTTAAAAGCCTTGTTGGTAGTATCATTTTTTTGTATGTATTTTGTTTGTTTCTTTATTGTTGATGCAGTTATTGATGTTGTTGGTGGGGTTGGCATTATTGGAACTTGTGTGGTGGTGTTGTTGATGGTTCTGGAACAAAGAATGTTGCTTCTTTGTTGTTGATGATGTTGTTGGAACAAATGTTGTTATTTCTTTGTTATTGGTGTTTATGCTGTTGTTGATGTTGCAACAGATGGAAAAACTGTTGGAAAAAATCAAACCACCAGAAAGGTTGGTTTGATGTATTCTATCAGATTCCACATCTGTTGAACAGACTCCACATCTGTTGCAACAGACTCTACATCTGTTGCAACAGACTCCACATCTGATGCAACAGATGGATAATGTTCTTTTTGTGACCTCAATTTTTCCCTCTTCTTTGTAGATATAAGAAATTGACAATTGATCAACTTTTACCGGACTATTGCAAGAGGCTGCAGTAAAGATGAGTTCGGAGGAATAAGCTGCTTGCAGATGAAACCACTTCATATGTGGGAGGTATGAATTACTGATAATGTTATCATGGAAACACACATAGAGTGCACTAATTTTGTGAATGTTGTTTATATTGATTAGTCATAGATCGGTCAAACAAGATGTCCGTAATTTTACAGTTAAGATTGGCAGGTCTGAACTGATAAGGCTGAGGGACCATGAATATGGTTCTGATATCCTGTTAAGATTTAATTTCGGTTGTTGCTCATGTTTATTTGTCAAGCATTGTGAAGGCATCTAGTTTTGGTGTTATTGTAAAGAGATTCAATAGCGATTAGACTAACTTTTAGGGTGCATTGAACCCTTAGAGGGCCTTCGAAGCTTAGCACTGCATCTAACAAGAATGGAAAATCAATATAGTTATTGCCCTAGCCAAAATTTATATGGTTGGGTTGCTTGCTCGAGGTGATGATTATATGCCAGAAGGTGCGGTATAAAAATGCCTTCGAGGGAAAATGGGTGGTTGATGGAAGACTACATCATCTGAGAGCTAATTGAAGAAGAGACATAAGGTAGAAAGTAACTTCTAGCAAATTTGGCCGATGGAATTATCTTAACAGATGCGAAATCTAAATCGAGTGCAAATATGAAAGTGTATCCGATAATGTAATTTCGTCTGTTGTGTCTCTGAAAAAAAATTCAGATGGACACTTTGTTAGGGAGCTGCGTGGTCGGGATTATCACCTAGGTAGAAAATAGAAAAAGACCAATAAAGCAGCCTCACAGGCATCGAGGGTTGAAATGATGTTCAGCGAGTCTAGAAAACTTATGCCAACAACAATTGCAGTTAAAATAAGGAATCTAAGAAAATACGATAATTTTTGAATTTTAAATTTCATCCTATGCCTTCTTGTTTATGTTTTCAATCAGGTCCACTGTTTGTTGACCTGATCAGAACCACAAACAAAATTGAAAGAAAAATAGAGCATCATTGGTTCCTTAGCAATATGGTTATAATTGATTGTGTTTTCTTGCCTTGACATGCTTTCAACATTCCTTGGAGAAGATCAGATTCTTGCTGTAGTATGTGAATCCTGATAATTTTCAAGCTTGCCTCCAGCTTGCTGATTCTGTATTCAAGTTGGTTGTTGCCATCTTCGAAGTTGGTAAGGAGTTCCTTGTCTCTTGTGAGCTCGATCAGGAACACTACCTTCAAAGTTGTGGCATTCTAGAAGCCCTTTAGAACACTTTCTTTAGAAGCCTTAAAGGATACATGGAGGATCGCTGTGTTTGTTTTAGGTCAAAATGTGTTGATGCACGTTGAAAATATGGTCCAACAGTTGAACAACACACTTTTATCGAGCGTTTCTCCATGCATCTTGCTCAACTAAGTTGATAAATTAGTAATCATGGAGTTACGTAGCATGTGATCTAAACCGTCTCTACCAAGCCTATCAAACATTACGTAACTCCGAGCTTATTACCCTATCAAAAAAATATAACCGAGTTAGTGCATAAATCAAACGAGCTTAATCTCTCAGCCTTTCTACTGATCTCTCTTCTCTAATATAGATGATAAGATATCTGCTATTCAAAAGTCTACACCGTTGCTAGACATGCTTTCCTGGGAGCAATTCTTCTGAAGTTATCTGTTGATGTCTTCTGAGGAATTGCTCCCAGGCAAGCATGTCTGGTGATGGTGTAGACTTTTGCATAGCAGATATCTTGTCATCTATATTAGAGAAGAGTGATCAGCAGAAAGGCTAACAGATTGGGCTTGTTTGATTTGTGCACTAACTCGGGCATATATTTTTTATAGGGTAATGAGCTCGGAGTTACGTAATGTTTGATAGGCTTGGTAGAGCCGGTTTAGATCACACGCCACGTAACTCCATGTTCACTAATTTATCAAATTAGTTGAGCAAGATGCATAGAGCAACGCTCGGTAAAAGTGTGTTGTTCAACTGTTGGGACCACATCTTCAACATGCATCAATATATTTTGACCTAAAACAAATACAGTGACCCTCCATGTATCCTTTAAGTCTTCTAAAGAAAGTGTTCTGAAGGGCTTCTAGAATGCCACAACTTTGAAGGTAGCGTTCCTGATCGAACTCATAAGAGATGAGGAACTCCTTACCAACTTTAAAGACGGCAACGACCAGCTTGCATACAGAATCAGCAAGCTGGAGGCAAGCTTGAAAATTATCGGGATTCACATACTACAGCAAGCATCTGATCTTTTCCAAGGAATGTTGAAAGCATGCTAAGGCAAGAAAACACAATCAATTAATCCATACTGCTAAGAAAGTAATGATAATTTATTTGCCTTTCAATCTCGTTTGTGGTTCCGATCAGGTCAATGACAGTAGACCGATCGAAAACACAAACAAGAAGGCATGGGATAAAATTTAAAATTCAGAAATTGCCGCCTTCGCTTAGTTTTCTTATTTTAACTGCAGTTGTTGTTGGTAGACTCACTGAATATCATTTCAACCCTTGATGCCTGTGAGGCTGCTTTGTTGGTCTTCTCCTATTTTCTACCTAGGTGATAATCCCGACCACTCAGCTCCCTAGCAAAGTGTCCATCTGCATTATTTTTTTTTCAGAGACACAACAGACGAAATTACATTATCGGATACACTTTCATATTTGCGCTTGATTCAAATTTTGCATCTGTTACTTTCTACCCTATGTATCTTTTTTAATTATCTCTTAGATGATATAGTCTTCCATCAACCACCCTTTTTCCCTTGAAAGTATTCTCCCACCGCACCTTCTGGCGTATAATCATCACTCTGAGCGAGCAACCCAACCATATAAATTTTGACCAGGGCAATAACTATATTGGTTTTCCATTCTTGTTTGATATAGTGCGAGGCTTCGAGGGCCCTCTAAGGGTTCAATGTACACTTAAAGTTAAGTCCAATCGCTATTGGTTCTCTATAGTGACGACAAATATTGATCCCTTCTCAAAACTTAACAAGCATAAACAGAGCAACAATCGTCAGTAATTTGTAATAGGGTATCTGTACCATCTTCATGAGGTCCTCAGCCTTATCAATTTTGAACCCATCAAAATTAATGGTACAATGCAGGATCTTCTTTGAATAATCAATGCCTAATTGGTTAAAAACTGCATTCATAAAAACATTATACTTTGTGTGTATTATCCCGATGACCTTATCAGTAATACATACTTAACTCCCACACATATGATAGTGGATTCATCTGCACGCACCTTATTCTTCCTAGTCCATCTATGGCTTAAATTGAATAAACAGATAATTAGCTAGTTGCAACAGATGACACATCTATTTATATTGTCAAACAATTGGAGATATCTGTTATGACAGTTGATCAACCTGTTGCAGAAATCAAACAGATATATACATCTATTGCAAAAGATTGCCATATGTTGTAAGTTATCTAACAGAAAGAATATATTTTGCAACAGATTACCCATCTGTTAGATTTATTTTAAAGAAATTTTCTTTTCTTTTCGAGATACAATAATTTATAAATAGGTCCCTCCTTACAAATATGGATGATCTAGATTCGTACACGAATATTCATATCGAGTCCTTGCATGAACTTCAAAGGCAGTTTGATGAACTCCAGAGAGATTGGCTGACTTCGGAGCAAAGCGCGCTGCCGGATGAAAAATATCCGATTGATAATAATAATAATAGTAGTAATAATAATTAGGTAATGTTAGTTATTTTAGCGCATGTATGTATTTTCCTCCTTTTGTATATCGGATCTACCCAAGGGATTCAAAAATCTATGAACATTCATTTCATTTTGTTGTCGACTTTGAATTTTTAATTCTTATTTAGTATTTAATAATAATCATTCTGTTTATTCCTTGTTCTCAACATGTCGACGGTTGGTGGTAGGAATTGAGCAGCAATTTGTGTCTACAGAGGTTAATCTGCTACGACAGATCGATCATATGTTGCACCTGACGGTTATTAATTAAAAAAATTATTGTTGTTATTGAGAGGGTGAAAAGAAAAAGACACGACTTTCCGATTACTCAATATGAAAAATATTTTGTAAATAAATAATAAGGAAATAAATGATAAACACAATTTATAACCACAATTTTAATAACTGATCGTGACTTTTCACCATTTTTGTTTTTGAATTTATTTTTTAAAATTATTTATTATATAATAGAATGGTTATTATTTTATTAAGGAATTTGAAAAGGTATTTTTTCATTTATAAAATAAAAAAGTAAGCAAATTTGAATTAATGATATGATGATAGTTATTTTTTTAAAAAAAATTAGATTATATGTTGCAACAAATAAATTATTTGATGCAACAGGTTCGCTATTGTTGCAACAGATGATATATCTGTTGTCACAGATGATTTATTTGATACAACCGATATCGAATATGTTGTCACAACTCAATAAAAATGGTTCTTGGAAAGAACTAATTAATAATAATAAACTAAAAAGTCATGACTTATCACAATATTTCTTAATTTAATTAAGTCATTACTTTTCACATTAATAAAAAATGTAATTAATAAATGGAGGTGAACAGTTAAATTATATGTTGCAACAGATAGACTATCTGATGCAACATATTTTATATTTGTTGCAACAGATAATATATCTGTTGTCACAAATGTGTTATCTGATACAACAGATATAGAATTTGTTGCCACAATTCAATAAAAACGGTTCTTTGAAAGAACTAATTAATAATAATAATCTAAAAAGTCATGACTTATATCACAATATTTATTTCTTAATTTAATCAAAAATGTAATTAATGTATGGAGGTAAATAGTCGCGCCTTTTTGCCTCTTATTCAAATTCAATCCTCTATAAATAGGTCCCTCCTTACTCAATCGTTCATTCCACTACACTTTATTTATTTATTGCATCTCGTCTTTCATATTACACTCTAGAAGATAAGATTATGGCTGACCCAGTGTGGGACGTTGCTTTTCTACAAGACGCTGTGAATGAACTTTGGAATCAAGTTCGTGACCTGTAATAGGAACTGGGAGGAGTTAGAGCAAGAATACTCCGCGAGATACGCATGCTGAGGAGGGCCTTGCTACTTTCGGTTGAAGATTGTCCGGCTGACAATCATGATGATGATAATAATAATAATAATTAGATTATTATTTTTTTTAGTCTATTATATGTATTTTTATTTATTTTTGTTTAATAAATAAATTATGTTTGATCTTTGACGTTTTAATCCATATTTAATTTTCATTCTGTCTATTATCTTCTCAACAAACATGTCGACTATTCGACGTAAAAAGGAATAATTTAGAATTCAGTAGCAATAGCAAGATTTATCTGTTGGGTTTGTGGCAGGGGTTGATGTGTTGTTTAAAACAGATTACTCATGTGGCAACAGATAAGAAGTCTGATGCAACAGATAAATAGTCTATTTCAACAGATGACTAGTTTGTTGTTTTGCTTGGCCCTGACGTTTTAATTCGTACTCTCTCCGTCTCAAATTATCCATCCCAAATTGAGATGTCACATTGATTAAGAAAAATAATTAATAACATGTCTAGTTTACCATAACCCACTGATCAGTTGGTTGGATAGTAGACTTGTTTAAAATAACCATTGTTTGCTATTCAATCGAAATTTCATAAGAGAAGGAACCTTTTAACGTCGGTCGGCGTATAGTCCCCTATTAAATAATATTTCCATTTTAATTTGAAGAAAAAGTGATTAATGCAAAGGGCAAAACATGGATTTTTTTAATATTTTCTTGATTAATGAAAGAGACAAGTAAAATGAGAAATCGAATTAGGAAATTTGGGACGGGTAATTGGACGTAAGAAATAATTTTGAATCCAGTAGCAATAGCAAGAATTGAAACATAGTGGTTATCTGTTGGGTTTGTGGCAGGGGTTGATTTGTGTTGTTTCAACCAGATTGATCATTCATTGCAACAGATAATTAGTATGGTGCAACAGATAAACATTTTGATGCAACAGATAATTAGTCTAGTGCAACAGATAAACATCCTGAGACAACAAATAATATCTCTGATACAACAGATAAACAGTCTGATGCAACAGATAAATCTTCTTATGCGACAGATTACTCATCTGATGCACTAGATGATTGATCTGTTTAAATTGTGGGCACTTATGCTGAATTCATGATCGAGGTTCTATCATTGTTGGAAAAACAGAAGTGTACCTAGATAAAAAATACGAATAAAAATCATAATTTTACTTGTCAAAGTCACCTATGACAGATAAAAATTCTGATACAACAGATAATACGTCTGATGCAACAGATAATACGTCTGATGCAACAGATAAATATTCTGATGCAACAGATAAATCTCTTGATGCAACAGATTGCCCATTTGATGCACCAGATGATTGATCTGTTTAAATTGTGGTCACTTATGGTGGATTTATGATCGGGGTTCTATCCATTGTTAGAAAAACAGAAGTGTACACAGATGATAAATACGAATAAAAATCATAATTTTACTTACCAAAGTCACCTATGAAGTAATGTCAAAGTAAAAAGTGATGTAGTAAACAAAATTTGACCTAAGAAATTGGTCAGATCGCAGCAGTAGCGCTTACCAACAACACCAACAATAAATGATAGACAAGAAGAAGATGAAGATGATAATGAAGTAGAAGATGATGATAATAAAGTAGAATATGATGAATAAAGTAGCAGAAACAGAAACCATGAACAACAAATATCGCTAAAAGAGAAAACAACAATGGATTAGAAGAGAGAGAAAGACATCTTTTTTTCCCTCCGTTTCTCATTATTTTAGGTATACATTGGGATCAAAGTGTAAATTTAAAAACTTGTGGGTTATTTTCAAACTTCTCCAACTTTCTTAATCCATAATAAAGTAATTGTCACCTCCAACTAATAATTAAGACTTGTGTCACCTACACCTTATTTTAAAACTCTTTTGTCACTTGTGGCCCAAACCCCCACATAAGTGTTGATCTCACAAGTCTTTCATCTTTATGTTATGCCGATATGATAAATTGTGGATAGTTACTTATATATATTATCAAATTAATCTCTAGTTAATTATTTTTTAATTATTATATTTAAATAAAATTAAATTGCATATTTAAATAATTTCTACACATAATTTTTTTAATAACGACAACTCAAATACTTTAGACATTGTAAATGTTGACATATTATAGAAATCATATAGTTCATACTTCATATGTGTCGAGCTAAAGAGAGTGAGATATAAGTCTTGACCGCACAAGTCTTTCGCCTTTATGTAACGTCAATTTGATAAATTGTGGATCACTACTTTATATATATACAACAACAACAACAAACCTAGTGTATTCCCACATAGTGAGGTCTGTGGAGGGTAAGATGTACGCAGTCCATACCTCTACCTCTAAAGAAGTAGAAAGGCTATTTTCAATAGACTCCCGGCTCGAGATGCTACTTTATATATATATAAATTAACCACCAATTAATTATTTTTAATTGTTATATTTAAATAAACATAAATTATATATTTAAATAATTTTTAAACATAATTTGTGAAACATTTCAATAATGACAACTCAACACACTTTAGAACTGATAAATGTCGACACATTATAGAAATTATGCATATAGTTCATATATGTTGAACCAAAAAGAGTGAGACATAAGTGTTGATTGTCTTTCGCCTTTATGCTACGCCGATTTGATAAATTGTGAATCATTTCTTATATTTATTACTAAAATGACTTCTAATTAATTATTTTTAATTATTATGTTAAAATAAAATTAAACTATATATTTGAATAATTTTTAAACATAATTTGTGAAATATTTCAATAATGATAACTCAACACATTTAGATCTGGTAAGTCTCGACATATTATAAAAATCATGCATATAGTCTATATGTGTCGAACCAAGAGATTGAGACATAAATATTGATGGTACAAGTCTTTCGCTCATATGTTATGCCGATTTGATAAATTGTGAATCATTACTTATATTTGTTACTAAAATGACCTTTAATTATTTATTTTTAAGTATTACGTTTAAATAAAATTAAAACATATATTTAAATAATTCTCAGGCATAATTTGTAAGATATTGCAATAACGACAACTCATCACACTTTAGATCTGGTAAACATCGACATTTATAGAAATCATGCATATAGTTCACATATGTCGAACCAATAAGTGTAATCATATAAGTCGTTCGCCTCTATATTACACTGATTTGATAAATCATGAATTATTACTTATATTTGTTACTAAAATGATCTCTAATTAATTATTTTTAAATTATTACGCTTAAATAAAATTAATGTATATATTTAAATAATTTTCAAGCAGAATTTATAAAATATTAGGATAACCACAACTCGTCACACTTTACATCTGGTAATCCGATAAGTCGAACCATTAATCCAATAATCAAATTATCATTAAAGATTATTGGTTTCGATTTGATTTTGAATAGTCGTAGCTAGAGTCAAGGGTGTTATGTTCAAACTTAAAAAATGTGAATTAAAGTACTGGTTGTTTTTTTACTGTCACAAATAAAATTCTTACTATGAAAGAATAAACATTGACTAAGATTACACACATTGACTAAGATTACACTGAAATATTGAGATCTCTATCTAATTTTTTTTTCTTAACTTGAAAAAGCGTAAAACTATTCTAATTAAAATTAGAGATTTCTAGCTAATATATTTTTCAGAAATATACACATTAAATATGAATAATACTTAAACAAATATATTTACCTAAGAAAAAAGATTATTGAAAATGTATTTGCCCAATTGGCAATGAATATAAATCATAAAACAAACACTTTTTCATATTTGAATTAACCATAATTAAGCTCATTAACATAATCAATGTATTGGAAATAGGATAGAAGAATATATTCAACTTTTAAGATAAAAGGGTAAAAATGTCCAAAATGAAATTAGTTTATAGAGTGAACATATGTATTTTCTATTGTGGCCAAATTTGGATCAAAATTTTGTGGCCAAATTTGAGTCAAAATTTTGTGGCCAATTTTTTGTTTCTTTAATTAAATTACTTTTAAAAGATGGAAGGAGCAATTAAAAAGTAAAGCAAGAGTTTTTTTGACAAAGTGCGTGTTTTTGTAACTTCACCTGCTAGTGTAAGAGTAGTATTTTGGGAAGATTTTATCAAAAAATCTGTCTCCCGTTTGGTACCCAGTTCTGAAAATGTAAACTCTAACAATCATGTTTTTGTGCCTGACTAGGGCCTTACCTTGTAAACAACTCCTTAGCTTTATTTAATGCACATCTATTTTACCAAAAACAAAAACAAAAATTAAACACACCCCAAATGAAGCAATTAAAAAGAAATGAAGAGAGTATAAATTTTGAGCATGTCATTTAATAATAAGGATAGTAATGAAAAAAACACAATAAAATACTCTTAATTTCATAAAAAGAACAACTATATTAAAACAAATACTTTTAAAAAGGATTAATTATTTTAAAACGAAGCAGAGCATATTGAATTGTAACCGTTAGGTTACAAATAAATAAGCATAATAAGTACTTCTTTCTAACTTTTTCCCAGGGCCGGCTCGACCATAAAGCTACTAAAGCAATGGCTTGATACCCCAACTTTTTGGAGGCTTCATTTTTTTTAAACATTTTCATTAACTGACAATAGGATACATGTATAACACATAAAATGCACATAAGATGCATGTAAATCGCACAAGATGCACGTGTTTTGCAGGAAATTTTGATTTATTAAGAGTCACCACTTAATTTTGAAAAGGAATTAAGAAACCTTTATAAAGTTACTTCAAACGATTCAAAACAGAAAAATCGTTTAAGTTTTGAAAATTCCAAGTAAGTGGTTCCTATTAACGTTTTAGGAAGGTGTTAGGCACCTAAAACATCCGCTAACTTGCGGTTATCCGGACTATTTGAAAATCGTCTTTTGATTATCTTCGAAAAAGATTGATTTTGTCGAAAAGTGATTAATTTTTTGAAAAGAAAATTGATTTTGGAAATATTTTGGTCTTTATGCAAAACTAGTTTTTTAGCGACTTGACTAAAGATTTAACTAGGTTCGCAAAGCACGTAAAACAAGTGAGCAAAAGGGAAAGAGGAAAGGGAAGAAGTAGTGATTTAGGCTTCTAAACCCAAATTGTCGACCCTGTCCTAATCTAGTTGGGTTTTTGACCCATTTTCACCTGTTCCAATCTAGTTTTCGAGAGTTTGGCTTGAATCTCGCTCCACTTGTATTAAATTTACAACTTTGGCTTCGAGGCCTAAATGAATGAATAAATAAATAAACAAAATAAACAAAGACGACAATGCTTAAAAAATGAGACTTTGAATTTCTTAGTCGCTCCTAATGTAGGACTTTAATCTGTTTCCTTTCCTCCCGTCTTCTCGTGTCTATACGCCAAACTATGGGCTTTTGGACCTTCTCTTGGGCATAGTTCAATGAGGTGGGCCTCTTGGGCCCATTAAGGAATGCAAAGGGAAAGAGTCCATTTAGGAATCCAAGGTAGATTCACGCAAAGCAAGAAAATAAAGAACATATTAATACATGATCAACTAAAGAGGCAAGAAAACATGAAGGAAATTTGTACATATTCACTACATAAGTAAAGAAACAGGGGTTCGAACAAATGATCGAAAATAATTGGAAATGATAGGACACACATATCAACTCACATAATAGGTGCAATCAAGGTAGAAGAATTAGGGTAACTAACATTGGATCAATATAACGAAGGAAAAGGATACGGGGAACCCAATACCTAACCGATTGAGGACATATTATGACATAGTTTTTAATAATTAAAAGTCGATTAGTGAATACCGGGATATGCTCATAAAGGAAAAATATTAGCATGGACGACTAGCGGATTTCCAAGCAGTAACGGAAAGAGAAGTTGAATTAATTTCTAAACTAAAATTTAAGGGGATATCAACAAGGCTAGAGGAAAACAACCTATCAGAATGTAAATCGCGCTTTAATGAAATCCTTGCGGCATATAAAATCATAGGTTGATTAGGGCAGTTATTACATGATAACCGAACAAAGCAAGCAGAGATGGGAAAGAACTTAGGGATCCTGGATGCACCAAAAGGAGACACCGGTAGTAGACTCTCGAAAATGGAAGTAGATAATTGTAATACTCTACTACACATCTCAACCTCGCTTTCGAGAGTAAAAAGGGATATGACTTCATTCCTTCTTTCTTCCAAGAAAAATCATCGAGAATCTTTAGTCTAAACACAAATTGCATACATAATTTAATGACAGAATTGAAACATCCTTTTCGAACAGGCATACTCAAGTGTTTAACAAATCAACAGGGCAACATCGCATTTATCATTCTAACAAAAGGAAAAATCCAACTGGATAAAAGTCTAAAGAAAGAACGGAAAATTAATTTCAAATTTTGATACCAAAATAGGCGTAACTATCAAATTAAAGCAGGGGAGGGGCAGGGGTATTGTTCTCACCTCCATCCTCTTTTCAATGAATTCTAAAATACGATATTTTTAACAATCAAAACGGTCATTAGAGAATTATACGATTTCTAGTATGAGTTTGGACATATCTCATTATTCTTTTTGGCATTGGAAAGCCAGGTGAGCTCTCGAGGCAGTCCTTCAGGTGGGGTTACTAGATAAACAGAAAACAACAATCTGAGACTGTCACACAGTAATGACAAACAAGTCAACACATCATTACGGTCCTCCCTCTAGTTCGAACGACATGGCTATCGAGGGATCCTTGGACTTCCTAGCGCATTTTAGACCTTTCTCATCGTCCTCTTGGCTTATGAGAAACCAAAGACTCTTGAGAGGTAACTCTACCAGCAACATACCAGCTTGACAACTATGATACTATCCAGTAATAATGACAGTTGAAATACCTTTACATATCAACTATGAATAGATCAACACATAGCTAGAGCCATGGAATACAATCAAAGCTACAAACTTTAATTCCAAATCCGGTCATTGCCACCAGCAGTACACAAAATGGGAGTATTAGCACGATCAATAATTTCTCGAATATATGGCAAATCATGAATTCAAATTAAAGACAACGAAAGCCATATATCATGCAATCAACATAGCTTTCACTAGAACCTATGGCCTAGAAGACCTCTACAGTAGCTAATTCCCAGCACAGAAGATTATCTCAAATATCGTTATATCTATAGAATGGTGAGATGAAGCAGAACACAGACGAAACTCAAACGAAATAGGATATTACCTGTTAGGGAGCAGCAAAACAGGATGACGAGCTCCGTTTAGAATCGCAACCACCAAAAATTTATTCATCATCACCCGAAACTCTAATTTAGCCGATGAACAAGAACGAAATTGCTACTCAAGACTATATTTTCTCAAGAATTTTCTTTCTTTTTCTTTCTTCCTTCTCTCTTTTTCTTTTCTTTCCTCTTAAATTGTTCGAACCCAAGGCTTTTTTCCCCTTTTTCTAGACCCAGAATTTTCCTGCTCTAAAACAAAGAATAAAAGGCCTCTTATATAGAAGATGAATAGGGGTATTTTAGGGACTTTAGAAAATGGAATATTTGTTGAAATTCAAATTCGAATCCTTCTACCGCTTGGATTTCATCAATAAAACGTACCCGATTTTGGATTATCTCCAACGACTTTGATGTGGGTTGTCCAATAGAAATTGGAGAAACAGAATCCTCCCTCCAACCAATGGAATTCATCCAAATAGGTACCAATTAGTACCATTATCCCGAGATTCATGGAGTTGGATGTTGGATGAGACACCTGGACCTATTCTAGAAGCTTCTCGGATCTTCTTTGCGAGTCCATATGGGTTAGGGTCGACTCAAATGGAATAGGGTTGGCATCGAAATATGGGTTAGAGTTGGATTTGAGTCAGTTATTTGCCATGAACGATGTTGCTGGTATCGAAATCAATTTCGGGTTGAGTATGATGGGTCGAGTCACGAAATTGATGAAGTTATCTTTGGAATTGTCACAATATTGTTGTTGTTTTATTGATGAAGGAGCAGAAAAGGGTTCAACAAGGGGTTTGGGCTGGGTCAGCTAATTTATGGGCCTGGGGTGGGGGCTGAATGCTATTGTTTGGTGGGCCAACTGAAATTAAAGGGGAAATAGTTTAAATTGGGTAAATTTTGGGCTGATTAAAGTTGTGGTTGAATAGGTTTGGACTATTTATCAAATAGCCTATTGGTAGGATTTGGTCAATTGTGTTTAAATTTTGACCTAATTGAAGATTAATCAGACAATTGTGTTGCAATCATAGCCAAATCAACTTCAATTAACTCTAATTTAATAAATTGATCAAATTGAATCAAGATTTGAAATGAATTTAGTAACTAGTTTAACCCCGAGCTTCTTTGATCCGATAAAATCGAATAGACATTTGTCCAAATAAACCATTTTTGAAGTAGATCATTTTCAAATCAAAATTTTAATTATTATATCTATTTTCAAAATAATCTTTAACTAAAAACTCGATATTCCATAGAATAAACATTTAAGTAATCAAATTGTATAATATCGCATAATTTATCACGACAATATATAATTGCTACTTAAAGTGACAAAATCACATACAAATATACTTTTCAAAATCTTATTCGGATGGAATAAATATTTTGATTTTATTAAAAATCGAAGAAACTTAGGATTACATTTAGTCGTGGAGGGCAAAATTTAGGTGTCAACAATTGTCCCCTCCCTTTGGGTAGGGTGGATGTAAGTAACCCTGGGCAAAGGGAGGTTGATGTTCCTAATTTTTGTCCAACCACAAATTTGAATCTGAAAGAAGTTGATCTCGCACGAGTTTCGTAGAGTTATGACGGTACCTCGGTATCACGTTTCCTACATATCTCAGGTTTCATGAGAATTCAGACCACTTGTAGTTTGTAAAGCTTGATTTTAAGCACAATTTTCAAGAAAATTCACCATCACGATTTTAGAGTTTTTGATGAAATCAGAAGTTGGGGAATGAAGGGATTTGGTGGGAGGTTGGAATGCAGTCGAGTTTTCTACATAGAGCCCAGCCTACATATCCCCAAGATTTTAGGGAATCAGACTGCTTGTAGTTCAACTCAATCGATAGAAAAATAGTCTTTTATTTCAGACCATGTTTGGCTCGGAATGAGTGACAAGCTGATCGAGTTACGGAGAAGAGGATTGTAACCTCTTAACCATGAATGTGGGATCATTCACATCCATAGGCAAGAACTTACCTGGACATAATTTCCAAAACTCTAAGTGGGTTGCCACCCAAATTTGAAAGAAAGAGAAGGTTACCCTCGGCATGAGTTTAGAAATATCTCGAAGGTGAAGCTGAAACCAGAATATCCTGAAATACCCATATGCCTTCTAACAGGGGTGTGGTTGGATTGTGGTGGTGATTATCCTTTAGCTCGCATCCAAAGAGTTTAACGTCCCTCTTTAGACTATGTCCCGTTTTGCTGCTAAAAAAGAGTTCCACCTTGTGTTGCGTCCTATCTGAAGTCGTCCACACTTGTGGTTTTGATTTGATATTTTCATCCGCTCGGATGCTCTTAACAATATCTCAAGCAAAAAATATTAGTGCTAAACATAATTCACGAAAGAGGTATGTAGTCTTTTACCATATCTCCAAACATGAGTTGTGGTCTGAAAAGCGGAGTCATATCTTCATGTACCTGTTTGGAATAAAATAACTGGCAACAACAAACACAACAACCCTCTTGGTTGTTGTATAATTATGACATTTGTCGGTTGAATATGTCTTTAAAGTGGGGTGGCCCTTTTGGACACCGGCGATACTTTATGCTGAATGGTCCCTATAACCGTGTAATCTTATGCTGGTGTGGCAACCCTTTTGGTTACCTATATCACTTGTTGTATGTGGAAAGATAACCTCTCCGATTATAGCCGATGATCGATTAATAAATTTTTCTTAAATTATCAATCTTTGGATAATCTTGCATATTATTTAATGTTGGATACGAGGTGACTTATAGATATCCTTTGAATTTCTAGATTTTAGGTAATCCTGCACACTATCCGACTTTGGATAAGAGATGGCTTATAGATATCCCTCCAATTTCTAGCTTTCAGGTGTTCCTGCATATCATCCGACCTTGGATACAATATGACACATAGATAATCTCTCAAAATGTTAGTCTTTGGGTAATCTTGCACATAATCGATCTTGGATATGACGCGGCTTATAGAGAACCCTTGGACGGATCAATTTGATAATCTTGCACATTCTCCGGTAAGGATTTAGTTGCGACTTATGGATAACCTTTGAACTATCGATTTTTGGGTGATCTTGCACACTATTTGGTTAGGATGTTGTTGTGGCTTACGGATGACCTACAGGATATCAACTTATAGGTGATATTGCACACTATCCTATTTCAAATAATATGACTTATAGATGACCTTCAAATTGTCAATTTCTAGGAAATCTTATATATCATTCATCCTTAGATATCGACTTAATGACATCCCTTCAAATCGTGTGCTCTCGATGCATTCAGATGCTGATTCATAAAATGATATGATATCCTCGATGCCAGTGTTTGTGTCTTGCATGTCAATAGATATAAATGATGATGATATCCTCGATGCCAGCATTGTGTCTTACGTGTCAACAGATATATTGAATGCTGATGATATCCTCGACGCTAACGTTGTGTCTAGCGTGTCAACAGATATTGAATGATGATGATATACTCGACGCCAGTGTTGTGTCTCACGTGTCAACAGATATATGAATGTTGATGATATCCTCGACGCCAGCGTTGTGTCTTACGTGTCAACAGATATATGAATAGCCTTCTTGGACGATGGTATGAGATGGCCCTCTTGGCAATGATATGCAATGGCCCTTGCGGCAATGATATGCAATGACCTTTGCGGCAATAATATGCAATGGCCCTTTCGGCAATTATATGCAATGGCCCTTTCGGCAATGATATGCAATGGCCCTTGCGGCAATGATATGAAATGGACCTTGAGGCAATGATATGTAATGGCCCTTGCGGCAATGATATGCAATGGCCCTTGCAGCAATGATATGCAATGGCCGTTGCAGCAATGATATGCAATGGCCCTTGCGGCAATGATATGCAATGGCCTTTGCGGTAATGATATGTAATGGCCCTTGCGGCAATGATATGCAATGGCCCTTGCGGAAATTTTAAAGTAATTTTACCTGACTTCATTTGTCAACGCCTTGCTTTCTAGATGTACCTGTACTCAAGGTAGATGATTAGTAGACACAAAGTCACTTTTACTAGTGACTATTTTTAGGAAACTTCTAAATACAATGTTTATGAAGAAGACAAGGCGTTTTTGTTTTTTGCCCAGGATCTCAAGAAATGAGATGGATAAATCAGAAGGTCCTCAATAAATGGGTATTAAACCTATTTTTAGGGCTACCCTAAAATACCATTCTTGGGCATTAATGCTCTGTTGTGGCTCCCAATTTGCTTAGGAATTTTTAAAAGAGACCCTCACTTTCCTGTATTGATCCCTGTATCCACAGAAAGATGATTAGTTTGAATGAAATTACTCTGTGTTGACCTCCTTTGATCCTTGATTTGCTCCTCGCCATCTTTCAGGTGCTTCGTCATTCTGGGACCTCCACCCCTGACTCTCCATCCCAATTTATGTCTAGGCAAATACTAATTAAAAGATTTATGAAGATTTTTTAAAGTAGTCTTAAATTTTAGAAAATAGTTTCGAAAGCTTCTATAAAACTTTAGAAAATCTCTGCCAGTCATGTCATGTGCTAGTCCAACGACCATCTTTCTCTTGATTCTAAAAATGTTCGACGTTTGATGGAGGATTGCTAGGGATTCAACATTGTTGAGGCTCTCTACCAGAAGTTTTATCAAAGATGGAGATTCAATCTTCCTAGACTTTATCACAGGTGGTGATTCTCCAATCTCAACTTCGACCTCTAGTGCTAGGGAATTTAAAATATATTTCAATATATTACTGGAAATTTTGAGGACTTCCTCAAAATTTCTTCCCCAGTTTAAAGTAGTCTGAGATGATATCATCTTGAGTGGATCTAAAGTCTTTGTTGGTATTCATTCTCTTCGTTGATCTTCTCTTGTGAGTTTTTGAGATTCCTTCTTGAAAATTCTGCCCCAGTTTCCATTTCCTGGGGTTATATGATCGAGCTGTTGGGGCGACTACATATCTCATTGAAGCAGGAATCAGGTCAAACGTAGTTCAGGACTACGCTAGGGATATATATAGAAAAATATAATGGGTTAACCGAAGCTGACATAGGCCGCCTACGTATCCCTTTTGTTGGGAATTCGGGTCATCACGTAGTTCATACATAAAGAGAAACGATAAATTATCCTAAGGGGTTGACCAAAGCCGACATAGGCCACCTACGTATCCCTTTCTTGGGAATTCAGGTCAAACGTATTTCGTACATAAAGAGAAACGATAAATTATCCTAAGGGTTTGACCAAAGCCGACATAGGTCGCCTACGTATCCCTTTCTTGGGAATTCAGGTCAAACGTAGTTCGTACATAGAGGGAAAGGATTCTAGGTAGTTACATACTGGAAAGCAACATTACTACGAACGCGATTACAAGTAAATTAACTAAAGAAACACAAAAATAGAACGTCCTTCAAACATAATATCTCTTTGCCGCATCAGAATTGATTGGTTTGGTCCACTCTGTGCCATCCATCTCAGACAAAATTAGAGCTCCTCCAGATAGTACCTTGCGAACTATGTATGGCCCTTGCCAGTTTGGAGTGAACTTGCCTTTGTACTCCTCTTGGTAAGGGAATATTCTTTTGAAAACCAGTTGCCCCACTTCAAATGTTCGAACTCTCACCTTCTTGTTAAAGGCATAAATCATCCTGTGTTGATACAGATGACCATGGCATACAACGACCATTCTCTTTTCATCAATCAACATGAGTTGTTCATAGCAAGCACGAACCCATTCTTCGTTACTTAGTCCGGCTTTTTGGATAATCCTTAGGGAAGGTATTTCAACTTCAACAGGTATCACTGCTTCATTTCCATAAACTAATAGATATGGGGTTGCCCCGATGGAGGTTCGAACCATCGTGCGATACCCTATCAAGGCGTAAGGTAACATCTCATGCTAGGATCTATCATTTACAACCATCTTTCTCAGGATCTTCTTAATATTCTTGTTGGCAGCTTCCACGGCTCCATTCATTTGAGGATGGTATACAGTCGAGTTGCGATGCACGCTTTGAACTGATCACAAATTTTATTCATCAAGTGACTGTTTAAGTTGGCTTCATTATCCGTAATGATTGATTCTGGCACTCCGAATTGGCAAATCAGGTTATTCGTGATGAAATCTGCAACCACTTTCTTAGTGACGGCTCTGTATGAAGCAACTTCAACCCATTTAGTAAAGTAATCGATGGCAACCAAAATAAACTTATGCCCATTCAATGCTGATGGTTCTATTGGTCTGATAACATCCATACCCCAAGCTACGAAAGGCTAAGGGGAACTTATCACATAAAGCTCATGTAGAGGCATGCGAATCAGATCTCCGTGTATCTGACATTTTGAACATTTCTGTACATACTTACTACAATCATTTTCCATAGTCATCCAGAAGTAACCGGTTCTCAGGATCTTTCTGGCAAGGGCAAACCCGTTCATGTGGGGTCCACAAACTCCAGCGTGTACCTCTTTTATCAATTTATTGGCTTCCACAGCATTGATGCATCTTAGGAATCCTAAATCAGGAGTACTCCGAAATAAGAAATTCCCCACTTGGAAAGTAGTTCTTAGCCAAACGCCGAATTGTCTTCTTTTGGTTGTTACTGGCCTCTTCAGGATATACTCCAGATTCCAAATACCTCTTAATGTCATAGTACGAAGGCTTTCCATCAGGCTCCTCTTCCACGTGCGCACAATGCGTGGGTTGCTCCTTCAAGCTTATTTCCAAAGGATCAATGTAACTCTGATCTGGGTGTTGAATCATAGAAGATATGGTGGCCAAAGCGTCAGCAAAATCATTTTGTATCCATGGGATATGTCTGAAATCAACTTCTTTGAATCTTTCACATAATTCTTGCACTAGCTCCATATAAGGAGTAATCTTGGGATTTTTTACCACCCATTCTCCCCGTACCTGGTGAATCAGCAAATCTGAATCTCCGATGACTTACAATTTATGAACACCTATATCAAGTACCAATTTGAGACCCAGGATGTAAGCCTCATATTTAGCCATGTTATTGGTGCATGGGAAACGCAACTTAGCAGTTATCGGATAATGTTGGCCCGTCTTTGACACCAAAACTGCTCCGATTCTTGAACCTTTAAAGTTGACCGCCCCATCAAAGAATAGCCTCGATCCGGGGTAAATCTCTGTAATATCTTCCCCTACGAATAAAATTTCCTCATCTGGGAAGTAAGTTTGAAGTGGCTTGTATTCCTCATCAACCGGATTTTTTCCCAAATGATCCGCTAAGGCTTGCCTCGTGATTGCCTTTTGGGTTACGTACACAATGTCAAACTTACTCAGCAACATTTGCCACTAGCATTCCTGTAGGCATGGCCTTCTGAAATATATACTTCAACGGATCCATTCTCGAGATGAGGTATGTTGTGTAAGACAACAGATAATGCCTCAACTTTTGTGTTGCCCAAGTCAAACCACAACATGTCTTTTGTACAAGAGTGTAATGGGCTTCATATGGTGTGAATTTTTTACTCAAGTAGTAAACGGCTTTTTCTTTCCTACCGGTCTTATCATGTTGCCCGAGGACACATCTGAAAGCATTTTTTGAGACTGACAGATAAAGCAACAATGGTATTTCTTCTCTCGGTGGCACTAAAACTGGCGGTGCAGATAGGTATTCCTTGATGCAGTCAAAACCTCTCTGGCATTCTTCTGTCCACTCATTCAATATGTTTTTCTTCAACAACTTGAGAATTGGCTTGTATATAATTGTCGATTGAGCGATGAATCTGCTAATGTAATTCAAACGACCCATGAAACTCATGACTTCCTTCTTGGTCCTCGGCAGTGGCAAGTCCTGAATTGTCTTGATTTTAGATAGGTCTAGCTCGATGCCTCTTCTGCTGACTATGAACCCCAGCAACTTCCCTGATGGCACACCAAAAGCACACTTAGCAATATTTAACTTCAAACTGTACTTTCTTAATCTGTTGAAGAATTTCTCCAGATGAGTCAGATGATCCGAACTCTCACGGAATTTGATAATTACATCATCCACGTACACCTCAATCTCTTTATGAATCATATCATGGAAAATCATCGTCATAGCCCTCATATATGTTGCACCCGCGTTCTTGAGACCAAACGGCATTACTCTGTAATGATAAACACCCCAGGGCATAATAAAAGCCATTTTTATGCATCTTTCTCATTCTTCAATATTTGATGATATTCGGCAAAACAATCAATGAATGACTGCATTTCATGCTTTGCACAGTTATCGATCAGGATGTGGATGTTGGGCAACAGAAAATTATCTTTAGAACTGGCTCTATTCAAGTCTCTATAGTCAACACAAATTCGAATCTTGCTGTCCTTCTTCAGCACAGGGACGATGTTGGCCAACAACGTCGGATATTTTGTGACCTCCATAACCTTAAACTGGATTTGTTTTGTCACTTCTTCCTTGATCTTTAGACTTAAATCTGGCTTAAATTTCTGCATTTTTTGCTTGATTGGATCAAACTTCAAATTTATCGGCAACTTATGCGACACAATATCGGTGCTCAATCCCGACATGTCTTCATAGGACCAAGCAAACACGTCAATATATTCCCGCAACAGGTGAATGAGCTCTCTCTTTTGTGCTTTCTCCAGGTGGAAACTGACGCTTGTTTTTTTGATTTCATCATGATCTTCGAGGTTGACTGTTTCAGTTTTCTCCAGGTTGGGTTTTTCCCGATTCTCAAACTCCTCCATATCTTCAACTAATTGTTCCTCATCACCGTCCTTCCAATCATCATCGTTCCCTTCATTTTGTTTATTTAAACTTTGACATGACATGACATTGGCAGATTTTAAGTTGTTATTACTATAAGGGACAAACAAACCAAGTTAGATGATAACAAGATAATAACAAAATATATGACTAGGAGTGTTTTAGAAGTAATAGCATTGAAATTTGAGAGATAATTACAAAACCATAGCTCATGACTTGCGCAAATACAAGTCCATGCGTTTTTGAAAGCATTAAATACAAAAAGAAAGTTTTGAGATATAAAAGGTGAATCTCGGGGCCTCCTCCGGATCATCACCAATTTTAAAAAGGATTAGTAATTGCCCTTTTATCTACCACGACGGGCGACGTGTTATGAGTGGAGTGGAGGTCCAATTTTGCAAGGCCTCCCCTGGCTCAATCTGCTTTACCCCGCTGGACTTTAGGAGATCTTCTGGTACAACATTGCATCCCTCGAACAAATATTCTATCCCATCCCTAAGACTATCATCATCTGACATCTCTTGTACAGGAAATAACTGGAACAGGAGTGGCAAGGGCCTAAACAGACTCTTCTCTGACTCATCCTCAACCCTATCCTTCTTAGTAGGTTGATATCCTAACCCATACTTAGAGCCATTCTCTGGGATCAAACTAGGCTCGATAATTCCTTATAGATCCTTACCCAAACCTCGACCAGGTTCGAACCCATTTCTTAACATCACCGTCGCAATCATTTTGTACACAGAAGGCATTGGTACTTTAGACGTTGAATCCCTATCCACAACATTTACAATTTCCACTATATAGAAACTGCTACCTTTTGGAACATCTTCAATCACCGGCGCATAACCATTGGGACTATCCGCTCGACTTTCTTCTCCTTGGATGACTACTTCATGATCCTCCCAAATGAACTTCAATAATTAATGAAGGGGTGACAAAACTGCCTTTGCACCATGTATCCA
This sequence comes from Capsicum annuum, assembly GCF_002878395.1. Classification (NCBI taxonomy): domain Eukaryota; kingdom Viridiplantae; phylum Streptophyta; class Magnoliopsida; order Solanales; family Solanaceae; genus Capsicum; species Capsicum annuum. The sequence goes on from NC_061113.1 coordinate 230,716,280, forward strand.
TGGTCTTCCCAAGAGCAAGTTCTAGCTAGGATGGATATCCATAACATGAAACTTAGTTTTGAACTCAGCAGGTCCCATTTGGATGTACAAATCAATTTCCCCTATGGTATCTCTCTGCCCTCCATCGAATGCTCTCACATTTACGTGGCTTTAATAAATTTTTCCTAGATCATAACCCATTTAAACCAATGTAGAGAGGGGGAAAATATTCACACCAGATCCGTCCTCTATTAATACCTGATTAATCGTATAATCTCGACAAATGATAGTGACATGCAGGGCTTTGTTGTGCATCTCTTCTTCAAACGGTAACTCTTCATCACTGAATGATATGCGATGAATTCCCACAATATTTCCTATAATCGCAACTAGGTTCTCAACACTTATTCCTGCGGGAACATATGTTTTATCCAAAACCTTCGATAAAGCTTGTCGGTGGTATTGCGAACTCATTAATAGTTCCAAAATGGAGATTTAGGCTAGTGTCTTCTCTAAATGTTTCATAATTGAGTAATCTTTTGGTTGCATACGCCTCCAAAATTCCTCAGCCTCTCCTTCAGTGATTGACCTTTTTTGTGAATCCTTTTTGTTTGTCAATTCCTCAGGGATATAGCATCGTCCCAACCGCGTCATCCTTGGGCAGCAGCGGTCTGTATAATGAATTCCTTCCTTGATGGGGGAGGGTGCACCTGACTTGGAGCCGTCATCACTATAAATGGGGCTTTCTCGTTGATACTTAAGGCAGCCATAGCCCTCTCTATCTTTCCTACCTCTTCTGCCCTTTTGGGTTTTTCAGAGTTCACCTTAGTAATGATCTTGCCAGACGCCCATTCACCCTCAATTTCAATCATATTAATTGTAGGTTCCCCATGATTGGGCAATGGATTACTGTTAATATTTGATGTAGGTGCCTGAAGCGTGGTGACCTTCTGATCGATTAAATCCTAGATCCTATGTTTCAGGTAGATACAATTCTCAATATTGTGCCCCACTGCTCCTGAATGATAGGCACAATATTGACTTGCATTAAAAAATTGAGAGTTTGGATTGACAGGTCTTGGCTGTATTGGTTGCAAATGACCAGCATTCTTCAATCTTTCAAACAATTGGGTGGGACTTTCAGCTAATGGGGTGAATTTTCGAGGAGGTTTCTTTTCGTGGTTTGGATGTAGGGGGTTATAATGGCTTTGATTTGTAGGAGGAGGTACTTGGTGATAATTTGGAGGCGCTTGGGAATTTATTCGATTATTTAGAGGAGTGGATTGGAAATGAGACTGATAATTTGGATGTGGAACTGGGTATTGAGGAAAGATATTTGGCTGTAGAGCTTGGTATGAGGATTGGAGGTTTGGGAGTGGAGCTTGGTATTGGGGGGAGATATTTGGTTGTGGAGCTTGGTATTGGGGGTGGGCATAGAATACATGTTAAAGGCTTGGTGATGGCGGAGAAAAGAAAACATTCCTAGAGTTGAACCTCTTTTTCGTTTTCATAATGGAATCAGCAGAAATCGCACCTACATCTTTCTTTTTCTTCTTCGAGAACATGAGTCCCAGACGACTTGGGGTTTTGGCAATTTTTCCTGTCCGAATGCCTTCTTCCAATGATTCTCCTATTTTTACCAAGTCTGCAAAAGTTACCCTGACAGCGGACACCATCCTGGTATAATATTCTCCTTCTTGAGCGCGAGAGAACACGGATACCATTTTTTCCTCAGACATGGGGGGTTGCACTTTGGAAGCTTCTTTCCTCCAATGAAAAGCATAGTCTTGAAAACTCTCAGCATTCCGCTGTTTGATCCGATCTAGTGAATATAGATCAGGGACTATTTCAATGTTGAATGCGAACCTGTCAAGGAAACCCTTGGCCAATGCTTTCCAACCAGTCCATCTTTTCAGCTCCTGAGACATGAACCATTCTAAGGCTTCGCCGCTTAAACTTCGACTGAATAGGCGTATCAACAACGCCTCATTTTTCCCTATCCCTACCAGTTGCTTACAGTACCTTCTCATATGGGCCATTGGGTTTTCGGTACCATCAAACATTTCAAACTTAGGGACTTTGTACCCATCTGGTAGGTCTACTCCCGGGTGAACACATAAGCCGTCATACCCCAAACCGTCGTGGTCCTTTGCTCCATGAGACTCTTTGATCCTCTTGATCTCTTCCTTCATAGCTAGAAAATTTCTTTTATGCTCAGTTCTCTATTTTCTCTCCTTCTCCTCGTAATGGTCTATCTTAAGATTAGAAAGGGGTTCATAGATATCGAGGGATATGATAGCCTGAGGGGGATTTAGAAGGGAGGCTTAATTTTGCCTATGAAATGAATTTGGTTGGTAAGTGGGGAGGATATTTTAGAAATGGGAAAGATTTTGTAGACTTTGCGAGTAGTTTGGAGGAATCTGAGAGGGGTTTTACGGATTTGGAAATGAATTTGGGGGATTCAAAGGTAGGTTTAACGTATTTTGTGGGTTTGAGAGTGAATCTTGCGGATTTGGGAATGTATTTTGTTGATTTGAAAACGTGTTTTGAGGATTTAGGAATGGATTCGGAGACGGATTCTGTGGGGTTAGAGATGGATTTTGCGGATGGTAGACGTATGGGTTATTTTCACGATTAGTATTTTGGACAAATGGGAGAGCAGAGATGGATGATACGTTATTTGGCTAATCCCCAAAAGTAGGGGTGCTGAGGGGAGAAATTTAGAGTGGAGTCCCGTGTTCTCCCGGAGTGGGGGCATTGACGGTGATGGCCAAGTTAGCCAAATCCTGAGTGTGATTTATTTCTTCCTGAAGCATTTCAAAATTTCTCGCAAGTTTCACAATCATCTCATTCTGTTCCGCTATCACATTGTCTCGGATAGTCAGTGCGTTTTCTTCATTATTTCCTGTCATTTTTGAATGATGGTCAGAGGATGGGATTTTGTGTGCTTTAGATCGGGTGAAGTAGGGATGTTCTGCCAGCTTATATCAACACGGAGTAATTTCTATTATCTGTAAAGTAAAACAACTCAAAGGCAGATGTGTTAGTTTTTGTATGTGATAAGTAATGCAAAATATTTGACAGGAAATAACCACATAGAGTTGTTTGAGTCATAGCCAAATTCATCCATAGTACATAGTGGATAAACTTGCCTTTGATCCAAACAAATGCACATAAGCACATAAAACAGTTATATCACACAAAAATATTATAATAACGCGTATCCTAGCTGGGGTGACCCTTTTTGAGCCAAGGGTTCAGTCCTAACGATTTTTTGAAGAAAATATATGCTTCCTTGAAGTCAATCCATTAACCCCCAACTTATATAGACACGAAAAAGGGCATAAACGCCTACAAAAGATAACGAAAAGGGGATACAATCTTTAGGGAAAAAGAGAAATAACATGAAAAAAGATAAGTTCCCGCGCAGGGGAAATAGAAAAACTAGCTACTGGAGGCTCCTTCGTCTGCCTTTGCTTTCTTTGCCTTGTTTACCTCCTGTGCTATTTGATACATATTGATGATAAGATGACTCCCGCATAATTGTGTCTTGCTGTCGTAAGTCATTTTCCCTATACTATCGAGTTGAGAGGCCATGCTATCATCCAAATTAATTAAACACTGCCTAGCATCATCAGCCTCTTGCCTAGCTCTTTTCAGCTCTTCCCTCAACATACGTATTATTAAAGCATCTTCCATATGTACCTGCCGGAGCGCGATTTCACTTTTTTGGAACTCATCTTATAGCCTGTGGAGCCGAACTTGATGCTCAGATTCTACATCCACAACCCGAGTGGGCACATTTGTCCCAGAATCAATGCTCCGGTGAGGCTCTTTTTCTGCTCTATACGAAAAGTCACTTCCGTCCACCTTCTTCTTCTCCATCCATTTATTATGTCGTCTTTGAGCGGAGACTCATTTTCATCGTGTTCGGTGAAAAACCTAAGCATGGAATCTATTTGTGGTGCCTCCTGCTTGATCTTGAATTGCCTAAGAACTCTGTCAGGATTGTAGGGACGGGTCCCTCTGAGACCGAAAAGCACTAGGAAAGGCCACCTGCCCCCTCGAATGGTGTATTTTCCTGAATGAAGAGAGTTAATGGACCATTGCACATCATCATCTCTTAATTCCCCAAAAGTCTTAAACCAAAATTCGTGAGATGCTTTCCTTTTGAAGTTGTGTAGAAACAACCACATATCGTGCGAAGCCAGCATATCCACCCTTGTTTTATTATCAGGTTGTACCTTTCTCGAATCCTTTACCTAATGCTTCATCATCCACCATTGTAATATGAGGTTGCAACCTTGAAAGAAATGATTTTCGACTTGATACTTTCCTAAGGCTCGATATATGTCGACGACAATCATGGGAGCTAAATTGTGGAATACCTTGTTAGAATCGTAATCTACTCCAAAGAAAAGTGCATGATCCACCGTAACAACCTTTGGATGAATTGTGCCATTTTCCCCCTGTGGGAACACCATCCAAGTAGACCTACCGCAAATGCAAAGTTTCTCATCTCTTTCCATTTTGCTTCGGACTCAAATTTATGTCCAAATTTGTGGAAGGCATTGAATCTTTCAAACCGATGATACAACTCCCGAAAAGTGATATTTGCTCCATCACGTTCCCCTAGCCAGGTGTCGTCATCAGTTAAAAAAGCCTCTTTGATTATTTGATGGTCCCACACGGCAGGAACTAAAATGTTCTTATCAGGTTTTTCCTTTCTCTTGAAACACATTTCAATACTCTCATATCAAATTAACACTTCTTCAATGGTAGGAGTCAATTCCACATCCCCGAAGTGAAACACCATATTCTGATCATCCCAAAAAGTGGTAAGCACGTGGATCATTTCGGGCCAAGCATCTATTTCGATCAATGAAGGCAGGTATTCTATGTGTGTTCTAACAATTTTTCTTTCTTCTGCGCTCATATAGTCCCACCATAGTTTCAGGTAATCGTCGGTCTTAGTAACCATCTTGAACTTCTCGTGGGAATGTAATTGAGCTATACCTACACGAAAGCAAACAAAGATAAGCCTTCCCCCGTCCCCCAAAGGGTAATGGGTTGAATTAGACAAGCATATATTTCTTCAACACATAAATATGACTCGTCTGTAATTGACTCGGTGTCAATAGATGCAGGGCATGTTTTCTAATGAGCCCAATGCCCCACTCGGGTATTGGGTCATCCTAGGCTTATGACTGAAATAGGGTTTTGGTTTCGCTCTATCCTAGGTATCTAGAGTGGGTTTGAACACTGGTTCTCAAGCGGACAACTTAAGTTTGAAAATACAAACAGCCATCAGATGACTCACGTGCTAATAAACTGTTTGTATGTCCAACACATTTTGGGAATTGATCAATAGGGGCCGGGATACCCACGAAACCCCAAAACAGTTTAAATAATGTAGGAATATGCCATGAGATGCGATAATTGAACTTTACTGAATCAAAACACATAAATGCATAAACAACTAATCAAAAGACAAAAATGAAACGTTTGGTTAGAACCTAGTTAAAGATCCCCAGCAGAGTCACTATTTCTGTTTTGCGGAAATTTTGACTTATTAAGAGTCGCCATTTAATTTTGAAAAGGAATTAAGAAACCTTTAAAAGTTACTTCAAATGATTCAAAATAGAAAAATCGTTTAAGTTTTGAAGATTCTGAGTAAGTGGTTCCTATTAACGTTTTAGGAAGGTGTTAGGCACCTAAAACGTCCGCTAACTTGTGGTTATCCGGACTGTTTGAAAATCGTCTTTTGATTATCTTCGAAAAAGATTGATTTTGTCGAAAAGTGATTAATTTTTTTGAAAAGAAAATCGATTTTGGAAATATTTTGGTCTTTATGCAAAACTAGTTTTTTAGCGACTTGACTAAGGATTTAACTAGGTTCGCAAAGCACGTAAAACAAGTGAGCAAAAGGGAAAGAGAAAAGGGAAGAAGTAGTGATTTAGGCTTCTAAACCCAAACCGTCGACCCTGTCCTAATGTAGTTGGGTTTTTGACCCATTTTCACCTGTCCCAATCTAGTTTTCGAGCGTTTGGCTCGAATCTCGCTCCACCTGTATTAAATTTACAACTTTGACTTCGAGGCCTAAATGAATGAATAAATAAATAAACAAAATAAACAAAGACGACAATGCTTAAAAAATGAGACTTTGAATTTCTTAGCCGCTCCCAATGTAGGACTTTAATTTGTTTCCTTTCCTCCCGTCTTCTCGTATCCATACGCCAAACGATGGGCTTTTGGACCTTCTCTTGGGCATAGTTCAACGAGGTGGTTTACGCCTCCAAGGTAGATTCATGTAAAGCAAGAAAATAAAGAACATATTAATACATAATCAACTAAAGAGGCAAGAAAACATGAAGGAAATTTGTACATATTCACTACATAAGTAAAGAAACAGGGGTCCGAACAAATGATCGAAAAATAATTGGGAATGATAGGACACACATATCATCTCACATAATAGGTGCAATCAAGGTAGAAGAATTAAGGTAACTAACATGGGATCAATATAACGAAGGAAAAGGATACGGGGAACCTAATACCTAACCGATTGAGGACATATTATGACATAGATTTTTAATAATTTAAATTCGATTAGTGAATACCGAGATATGCTCATAAAGGCAAAACAGCAGCATGGACGACTAGCGGATTTCCAAGCAGTAACGGAAAGAGAAGTTGAATTAATTTCTAAACTAAAATTTAAGGGGATATCAACAGGGCTAGAGGAAAACAACCTATCGGAATGTAAATCGCGCTTTAATGAAATCCTTGCGGCATATAAAATCATAGGTTGATTAGGGCAGTTATTACGTGATAACCGAATAAAGCAAACAAAGACGGGAAAGCACTTGGGGATCCTGGATTCACCAAAAGGAGACACCGGTAGTAGACTCTCAAAAATGGAAGTAGATAATTGTAATGCTCTACTACACATCTCAACCTCGCTTTCGAGAGTAAAAGGGGCTATGACTTCATTCCTTCTTTCTTCCAAGAAAAATCATCGAGAATCTTTAGTCTAAACACAAATTGCATACATAATTTAACGACAGAATTGAAACATCCTTTTCGAACAGGCATACTCAAGTGTTTAGCAAATCAACAGGGCAACATCGCATTTATCATTCTAACAAAAGGAAAAATCCAACTGGATAAAAGTCTAAAGAAAGAACGGAAAATTAATTTCAAATTTTGATACCAAAATAGGCGTAACTATCAAATTAAAGCAGGGGAGGGGCAGGGGTATTGTTCTCACCTCCATCCTCTTTTCAATGAATTCTAAAATACGATATTTTTAACAATCAAAACGGTCATCATAGAATTATACGATTTCTGGTATGACTTTGGACATATCTCATTATTCCTTTTGGCATTGGAAAGCCAGAGGAGCTCTCGAGGCAGTCCTTCGGGTAGTGTTACCAGTTAAACAAAAAAAAACAATCTGAGACTGTCACACAGTAATGACAAATAAGTCAACACATCATTACGGTCCTCCCTCTAGTTTGAACGACATGGATATCGAGGGATCCTTAGACTTCCTAGGGCATTTTGGACCTTACTCATCATCCTCTTGACTTATGAGAAACCAAAGACTCTTGAGAGGTAACTCTACCAGCAACATGCCAGCTTGACAACTACGATACTATCCAGTAATAATGACAGTTGAAATACCTTTACATATCAATTACGAATAGATCAACACATGGCTAGAGCCATGGAATACAATCAAAGCTACAAACTTTCCGGCCATTGCCACCAGCAGTACACAAAATAGGAGCATTAGCACGATCAATAATTTCTCGAATATATGGCAAATCATGAATTCAAATTAAAGACAACGAAAACCATATATCATACAATCAATATAGCTTTCGCTAGAACCTATGGCCTATAAGGCCTCTATAGCAGCTAATTCCCAGCACAGAAGATTATCACAAATATCGTTATATCTACAGAATGGTGAGATGAAGCATAACATAGATAGAACTCAAATGGAATGGGATATTACCTATTCGGGAGCAGCAAAACAGGACAACGAGCTCCATTTAGAATTGCAACCACCGAAAACTTCTTCACCGTCACCCAAAACTCTAATTTAGCCGATGAACAAAAACGGAATTGCTACTCAAGACTGCATTTTCTCAAGAATTTTCTTTCTTTTTATTTCTTCCTTCTCTCTCTTTCTTGTCTTTCCTCTCAAATTGTTCGAACCTAAGGCTTTTTTCCCCTTTTTCCAGACCTAAAATTTTCCTGCTCTAAAACAAAGAATGAAAGGCCTCTTATATAGAAGATGAATAGGGGTATTTTAGGGACTTTAGAAAATGGGAAATTTGTTGAAATTCAAATTCGAATCCTTCTACCGCTTGGATTTCATCAATAAAACATACCCAATTTTGGATTATCTCCAACGACTTTGATATGGGTTGTCCAATAGAAATTGGAGAAACGGAATCCTCCCTCCAACCAATGGAATTCACCAAAATAAGTACCAATTAGTACCATTATCCAGAGATTCGCGGAGTTGGACGTTGGATGAGACACCTGGACCTATTCTAGAAGCTTCTCGGATCTTCTTTGCGAGTCCATATGGGTTAGGGTCTACTCAAACGGAATTGGGTTGGCGTCGAACGACGGGTTAGAGCTGGATTTGAGTTGGTCATTTGCCATGGATGATGTTGCTGGTATTGAAATCGATTTCGGGTTGAGTATGATAGGTCGAATCGCAAAATTGACGAAGTTATCTTTGGAATTGTCGCAATATTGTTGTTGTTTTACTGATGAAGGAGCAGAAAAGGGTTCAACAAGGGGTTTGGGCCGGGTTAGCTGATTTATGGGCCTGGGGAGGGGGCTGAATGTTGTTGTTTGGTGGGCTAACTGAAATTAAAGGGAAAATGGTTTAAATTGGGTAAATTTTGGGCTGATTAAAGTTGTGGTTGAATAGGTTTGGACTATTTATCAAATAGCCTATTGGTAGGATTTGGTCAATTGTGTTTAAATTTTGACCTAATTGAAGATTAATCAGCCAATTGTGTTACAATCGTAGCCAAATCAACTTCAATTAACTCTAATTTAATAAATTGATCAAATTGAATCAAGATTTGAAATGAATTTAGTAACTAGTTTAAGCCCGAGCTTCTTTGATCCGATAAAATCAAATAGACATTTGTCCAAATAAACCATTTTTGAAGTAGATCATTTTCAAATCAAGATTTTAATTATTATATCTATTTTCAAAATAACCTTTAACTAAAAATCCGATATTCCATAGAATAAACATTTAAGTAATCAAATTGTATAATATCGCATAATTGATCACGACAATATATAATTGCTACTTAAAGTGACAAAATCACGTATAAATATACTTTTCAAAATCTTATTCGGATGGAATAAACATTTTGATTTTATTAAAACTTAAAGAAACTTAGGATTACATTTAGTCGTGGAGGGTAAAAATTAGGTGTCAACAGCACGTACATCACACAAGATGCACGGGTGGCACATGAGATACATGTGTGATGCACAAAAGCTAATTTTATTGAATATACTTGAAACTTCTAATTAAAATTTGACTTTAGGCCACCAAATTCGTTGAGTCAGCCCTATTTACTCACCAAGCAATTTAACTATAGCATTTAAAAATTAAAACGAGAATACATATTACTAAATCATAGTTAGGTGACGAATGAGTTTAAACACCGTTGTGCACAAGTTTTTACCTTATTGTTATAGACGAGATTATAAAATCATAAGACATAGAGAAATAAAATCAATGATCATGCACAATCTCAGTTTTCAGGAAAAGCTTTTAGTACCATCTTTTGTCCTCCTCTTGAAATATGGCAGGGTAGCAATATGTACCTCAATATTAGATTTATTTAGGCACAACACATGGATTGTAGATGTACAATTTATAAATTGAGTCAAATATAGAAAGATCTTTATGTATCATCCCAGGTTGATATTACAAATTAGCGAATAAATTGGTCAAATGTCTAATATTTTTTTATTGCAGATATTAGAAACATTAATACGAATACCTGTAAAGATGTTTGTTTAAGGAACTGTTCCTGTAAAGCTGCTCTATTTCGTAGTGGTTTAAACTCATCCACTGGAGACTGCTACCTACCATCCAAGATCTTTTCACTAGCGAATAATGAGATGAACAGGACACGGTATGATTTTCAGGCATTTATAAAAGAACAGGAACCTGAACCCGCAACTCATATTCCTAAAACATTTTTAAGTAGTGTTATACTGGGCTATATCATAGGATCTTCCATCTTAGGCATCATAATTGGAATTACAATTTTCATATTCTGGAGGAAGAGAGAGGCCAATGAAGAAGAGGAGGATTATCTAGATCATGTGCCAGAAATGCCGACTAGATCTTCTTACGATGATCTAAAGGTTGCAATGGAGAATTTTACTAAGAAGCTTGATGAGGGAGGATTTGGGTCGATTTTTTAAGGGTGCTTAGAAGATAGCACAAAGATTGCAGTGAAATGTCTTGATGGAATAGGACAAGCCAAAAAATCATTTTTAGCTGAGGTTGAAACTATTGGCAGCATACATCATATAAATTTGATGCAATTGATTGGGTTTTGTGTTGAGAAATCTCATAGGCTTTTAGTATACGAGTTCATGAGCAATGGATCACTAGAAAAATGGATCTACCATGAGAAACAAGAGCGAATTCTAGACTGGAACTGCAAAAAAAGATTATTCAAGATGTAGCCAAAGGATTAGCCTACATTCATGAAGAATGCATGGAAAAGATTTTGCATTTGGATATTAAACCACCAAACATACTCCTAGATGAGAAGCTCAACGCTAAACTCTCTGACTTTGGGCTTGCAAAGCTAATTCATCGGAATCAGAGCCAAGTCATGACCATAATGAGAGGTACTCCTGGTTATTTAGCTCCTGAATGGCTTAGTGGAGTTATAACAGAAAAGGTAGATGTTTACAGCTTTGGCATTGTGATCTTGGAAATTTTGAGGAGACGAAGACATTTTGAGGCATCAGAGACTGGAGAGGAAAGGATAATGTTGAACTTATTCAGGAAAAAAACAGAGAAGGGCAGTTGGTGGATCTTATTGATAAGCACGGTGAAGATATGCAGTTCTACAAAGAAGAAGTAATAAAGATGATGCAGATTGTGTTTACAAAGTGATTACACAAAGAGGCCATCAATGTCGATGGTGGTCAAGGCCATAGAGGGTGTGCTAGATGTTGAAAAGGATCTAGATTACAGCTTTAATCCACAAACTATTCATGCAATACCAAATATTAGTTTTGCAGATTCAACCCCTTTACTGCCTTCGGTCCTATCAGGTCCAAGGTGAGAAGGAAGTTTCCTAAATTTTTTGTTAATTTCTTATTTTTATTCTATTGCATCTTGCTTGCTGTTGTGTAAATTTCTTCTCCAATGTTCACAAAGTTATGATTGTTTTCTTCAATTTATTCATTGCAGTACTACTAATCAATTCATCATTGTGGATTTTTGATATGCTTGTTAGCATGATAATATATGTAACAGGAACAAGAAAGGTTTAAGTTAGAGCAGAGAGATCATTCTGAACCCAATACTTCAAAGGACTTAAAAGCAACATTTTTGAAATTCAATCTCGTCTATGATAATGCTTACATGCGCCCAATGTTTACTCCCCGGGCTAGCTCGACCATAAAGCTACTAAAGCAATGGCCTGAGGCCCCAATTTCTTGGAGGCCCCATTTTGTCTAAATATTTTTATCAACTGACAACATGATACATGTATAGCACACAAAATGCACATAAGATGCACGTAAATCGCACAAGATGCACGTAAATCGCACGAGATGCACGGATGGCACATGAGATACATGTGTGATGCATAAAAGCTAATTTTATTGAATATATTTGAAACCTCTGATTAAAATTTGGCTTTAGACCACCAAATTCATTGAGTCAACCCTGCTTTTTCGGCGCCACTAACAGTATTTATTACTAAAAGAAATACAAATTGATACTACTCCCTTCCATTGTGAAACATGTCAAAATTTGCTTTGGAAGAAAGAGAAAGAGATGTCATGTCGAAATTTATCCAATTCAGTTGGCTTTGGCAACCTCCACGAGACACAAGTCATCGAAAACATTTTTTAAAAATGAAAGATGACTTTTGGGCTGCTGAGGGATCGTTAGCTGATTTGGAGGTGAGTTATGCATGTATTAAATCTTGTATGAGTAATATCATGTTTGATTATTGATTAAGAGGTAAATAATTCATGTATAAAGTACAATATTTGATTTGCAATTTAGAAATCGTGTAACTAACACATATATAATTTACTAAAAATTACACAAATCCACAACTTAAGTTTCACTTATTACAAAAAATTCATCTCTCCAAACATATTACAAAAATCCCATTTTTCTCTAAAAATACATATACATAGCTTTCTATGTATATATCTGCCCTGTTATATATATGAATCGGCTTTGTTATGTATATGTCGGCCTTGTCATACTTGTGATGTATATGAATCGGGAAAGAAGGTAAAGTAATTAAAGAAGTGGAAGAGAGTGCAAATAATTCTAATAAGATTGAGATTTATGTTATTTTTACTATAATTTATGACGAAAGTCAGGTATGATTTTATGCATGATTGAACTCCCCCAAATACTAATACGTCCATCACTCTAACAGGCTAAAGTTCCATGAAACTCAACCCATCAGCTAAAACATGACAAGTTATTTTACACATTGACAACGAATGCTTTATTCGTGCTTGCAGAGTCGCATAGATGCAGAAATTCTTATGTGGGACAAGTGGTGACAAATGGGCAAGTTATGTCAAACTTGAGAACTCAAATTGCAGAGCGCTATATCTGAATAAAAAATCTTTTATTTATGTAAAACAAACAAACTCTTACCTATAATCCCAAGTTCGACCAACAAAATCCTAATGAATTTATTTCACAAAAAAAAAAAAAATGTACTTTGTAGAATAACATGAAAACAATTAGGAAATTACCATTTTCACTAATAATATAATGCTTACAGAGAGCAAAACAATGATCCTCTAGATGTCTTTTTACCTTCTCTGAAGCTGAATGTGTTACTTTGCTATTCAGGTCACGGGTTGATTATTGACCCATCAGCTGACCCAAAATGTAGATAGGTTAAGGGTTACAACCTGTTGGGTCAACTCAACCACGGGTCATAACCCAACCTGTAGAATCACCAGACGGGTTGGACAGGTTTAGGTTAGTTTTGCCACCCCTATGTGGGACAGATCGAAAAGCTAGGCGTCAAGTGGGAAAAGAGGGTTCAGAGCAGGAAGGCAAGAGTGGAGCAATTCTGGCAAAACAACCATTCCCACAGAACAAGTTCTGCAAGTCTGAAGCTCACAAATTATTGCATGAGCTATATATACATAAGATGGGATTGTCTCATCCTTTACTCCCCACTTCCTGCACATCATATAAAGACAAAAAACAAACAAATAGAGAAGGCATTTCCTTTTTGCAGAAAAATAAGCAGCAGCCCGAGCTTGCATAAAACACTTAAATTCCTGTACAGTGCAGGAGTGCTGACAGTACATTCTAAAATACAACACAACAATTTGACGGATATAACAGTATAAATAACATCAGCACCAAGTCTTAATATTATACATTCTTACTTGCCAGTGCCTTGCGCTGGCCTAGGATACCCTACTATAACGAATAATTGTAAGCAAGTCGGCCTACACAGGAAAAATTGCAAGACACCTCTCCAGGCTTGGAGCATTCCCCACCACACAAACTTGTCACAGCATTTCAAGGGCCATCTTCGAGGGCTGAAAAATAAAGCAAAGAATTAGATCACATAAGGCATCACCATACTATTCACTTTTCTGAAAAATAGTTGGTCTGTACTAGCATACTCTTTTTTCGTTCTCTAACTCCCAACTTCAGGGTTGAGCTGAACAGCGAATAAAGATACTTACTGCTTAAAATAAACCCTTGAAGCAGACTTTGAGCTCTCTCTGCTTGCTCCGGAGTGCCTGATATTTGTATGATCTTCTCCGTCACCTCGGGCCTATCCTCAATCAAATTAACATTTGCTCCTGATAACTGTCAGCGATAAAAATAATAAAATTGTGATACTTGCTTTAGCCAAAAGGATCCTGAAATAAAGTGGGTGCACTGAAGAAGCCAAACTGACCTCACTAATCTGAGCTAGCTTATTTCTTGATTTTGTTATCAGTTTGGGCGCTGCATGTGGAGGTATGACAACTTCCAATGTACTTCTAGTGACCAATGTTACATGCATTCTGGAAAAGAGAAATTTAGTTTTAAAGACAGCAAACTAACATGGCTTAAGGTAAAATGGAGAACAGTTACCTATTCAATCCACTCGGAGTATCTTCGCGACGCTCACTTTCATTTTGCTTGGCTATTTCACCGGCAGATGCCCCAGTTTCCTACAAAATAAACAGTTTTTAAGGGAATATAGAGAGGGGGTTATTGATCCCAGGCTATCCTGCTAACTTGAAATGTCTTTGAGACAACTATGGTTATTTGGAAAGCTAATTAGGACGTAACAGTATGGCTGGGATAAGAAAAATTAGACTCATCCGGAACAAACAAGAGAAGAAATAACTCACTTTAACTGGCTGTGCCATGGGTTTGGGTGGTGCATTTTGAAAGATTGAAGATGGAACATCATTCACACCGTAGTTTTGTTGAGAAGGAGATGTGTTATTGAAAGAATTTTTGTCTGCTCCAACAGTACTCTTAGTTGGGCTTGAAGCAGGTATTGCTGGCGAGGGTATATCCTTCTGAAAGAACTCCCGGTAAGTATAACTTCGAAGTCTCGATGTCACTTCAACAAGAGCTTCTCTAGCTGCTGTGATCTCTCCATCAATCTGGAGATTTGAAGAATTAAATTGCAGCAACAACAACATACTCAAGGTGGGAAAGAATTAATCCAGAAATAGCACAATTAGTCCAACAACTGGAGCCCAGTACTTCTCTAAACAATAATTTGAATTCTCTTAAACGCTCTTCTATACAACCAGGAATTTAGACTTAAGACACAGCCATTTAGGAAAATTAGTAGCAGCTGATAGAATTGCCGATACAAGATTCCCTTTATTGCACAATCTGTGCATCTTGCAAAAGGAATGCACTGCCCAATATGCACCACCTCTGGTACACATATCAACTAAAGAACATGAAAATCGAATTAGCTACATTGGTATCATCATATTAGAAGCTTAAAGAAAATTGACAGACCTGTACAATTTCATCAGTACTTGACAGACACGGTGGAAGTTCTTCCTTTGGTAGAATCTTGACAGTAGCACCAGCTAATTTCATGTCAGATAATGGTGCATCTCTTCCTCCCAAACATTCAACTTCATCTGTTTGCACAACTAAACGAGTTGTAATAATATATCCCTTCTCTGGAAGGAGATCAACAATGCGGGTTTGAATATGCAAAAGAGCTTCCTGAGCAGGAAACAGCTCATCATCTGGACCCTAAAAGACAGATGTAAACCAGATATCTTTCAGAAACTTCTAGGCACCATTCTGGAAGGATCATTTTATGAGGTCTATGCTTGATATAGTTTAACCAATTTCAGATATGAAGCTAAAAAAGAACAAAGCTAGTGGAATCCTATTCTAGCAAACAGCAAGCTGAAATTAAAACTTTCATGGTAAAAAACGGAAATAACTTACTGAGACCTGAACAAGAAAGAGAAGAGGAGGTACCTCATCAGAAGAAATGATTATGACCTGTTCGTCTGAGCTAGCAATGGGATTCAAAATCTTGACATCCACACCAATCTCATTTTGAAGCAAATCTATAATTCCATCTGATTCCCCAGCAACAGTATCGACCCTGTCAATTGGACAGAGAATTCGAAACACAAGATCCTCAACATACATGATCTGCCCATTATCATTGGTGGGAGCGATTCCAGACTCAATGGCATATCCAGATGAGGATGAAGAAAAGTTGTTGCTTCGACCACTGTTCATACCAGCAGGCATCCTTGATCCAAACGTTGACCCATTTTCAGACATCCTGCGAGCTGTATTGTTCATGTGGGGAATAAATTCGTCGTCAGGAGGGACGAACCGCTCAGGTGAATGTGGCCGACCAGGAAAGTGACCACGATCACGATGCTGGCTCTCCCTCAAGCGTGAGGAAATAATTTCCACAGCCTTTTTCACTGCAATTGTTTCCCCAACAACCTGCAAGCCAAAAAGTCTCAGGCATAACGCATAACCCTGATCTACTAATGATTGCTTTTTAAGAAGGCACTAATTATCCAATACAATACACCACATTAATACATTTGCTAGAAGCAAATCCAAAAAGCCTTATACCTAAATATCATGATTGATATGATTCAGAAAAACTCAGAATCATCAGGCACAAGAATATCAGCTTATAAATCAAAAGCAGCTGTGATTTAACATTATTTAATTAGAATCTCCTGTGTAATACAGCAGAAGAAAAATTTAAGAGAACATCCGAGAATCACCTTACACCTTACACCGGCAAATTATCAGAGCAACTATATAGAAAGGTAAAATAATCACAAGGACAGCATCCCTTTTAGACATTCAAATGACGGCAATGAGCTGCGTAAATGTAATAATGTCCATGTTCCTTTGAGTTTTTTCAAAATCATCACCTGGACTTACAAATCAACAACGTACCCAGTGCAATCCCACAAGTGGGGTCTGGGGAGGGTAGATGTATGTAAACCTTACCCCTACCTTTGTGAGGAAGAGAGGTTGTTCCGATAGACCCTCGGCTCAAAAGAAAAGTATCCGACACAAGATTGTAAGAAAAATAAGACAGCAAAATGCAACTAATACTAGACCAATGTCTACTTCAAAATTGAGTATGTGTGCGGTGTGTCATGTGCACTGCACTCCTGCTGATTTCTATCATCAGCTTGTTGCTATCCTTATGTGGCCTAAGTCATCATCACATTTTCGACCAAAACCGATTTTGAATAATTTGACCAAAATCATGTTACACCAAAAGTTGAGAACAAATGTACATCCATGTTCTTCATTATAAGATTATGTATCCCCTTCAGAACAAAAGAACAAACCAGAAAAAGACCTGAGACAAGGATACAGAGGGGGTGGGACTGGATCTTCAAAAGAAGCACAATCAGTTGCAAGAGAATCAGCTGAGTTGCTGCTTCATTACAGGGTTCAATGGTTCATTGAAGAGAGAGGTGTCTTAAGACAGAAAAAAAGAGAAGCGGAATTTGGATTTCTTGAGGACTCAATGTGGTTACCTAAAAATCACAAATCATTAATCACACAGCAGAAACATTTTCATCTAAATTACTGATCAACAAAAGAATCACAAATAAATAACCTCCCCATGAATTAACTGGTCCATATTTAGCATGTCAGAGACATAAGGGGATAATAAAATGCTATTCACACTTCTTGACAACACAACTGAACATAGAGAAGGGAGATGCACTACCAAGCAATATTGGGCTTAGACGAGCTTAAATGGAGTGACACGGACCATGAGGATTCATATAGCCAAGACCAACTTGCTTGGATTGAAGTGTAGGAGTAACCATTGCTATTTGTAGATACACAACTCAGGATAATCAGAAAAAAATTTGGGTTGTCATACGTAATTACAACCTCATCCCAATATTAACAAAACTCAGAATAATAAATGTAGGCGCTCAAAATTCACAGCTTAAAACATTAGCCATTCATAAAAGTATCATTAGTCATTCATTATTTAGCCATTGTGTTTCAAATCTCATCCGAACTCAGGTATATCAGTCTCATTGTCAAGTGAACAAGTGTTCTTTGTCTACTTAAGATACATGTTAACACTCCAACTTCTTATGCAATATCAGATGACTACTAGTCCAATGGTAGAATACTTTTTTAAAGTTTATCTTTGTCATTAGTTTCTCTCGTTCAGCAACTACATGTGTGCTTCAATTAACGGTATGGTTCTGGGTCACTTTATCAACAAGGATGTACAAAGTCACTGTATATGGTACCTGAACAATCTCCTCTGACATTGAAACGCAACGGGGCAAAGTGTGATCTCTGGGCAAAATTCTAATATGTGTCTTAGTCTCCATCCTCATTTGCTCAATAATTTTCCCTCCTTTCCCTAGCAAACATCCCACATGCATTCTAGACACCACCAACCTCGTCACAGCCCTATTATTCCCACTAACACCTCTCATCCTAAACTCCTCTTCCATTTCCATCCCACCACTATACCCTCCTCCTCCACCACCACCACCATCACTATCCAAAATTCTCTCGTGTATCAGTAACAGCGCCTCCTGAGCAGGCGAAAATGCAGGCATTCTACCATCCGGATCCCTCCGCCGCGTATCCGAAATCTCTATTATTCGCTCATCATCACCCGGAATCAGTTCATGCATGTTCACCCATGCCCCGGTATGCTGTCTAATAGCCTTAATTATACTCCCGGATTTCCCTATCACTCCACCCGCCTTAACATCGTAACACAGAATCCTATAACTAGTAGTCACCATCAGTGACGGGTCCTGCATTTTCCGCCCTCCTCCACCTCCTCCAGCAACCGGACGGCGGTGAGTCGGCGGCGGCGGATAATGATGATTCCCATGAGGGTTAGGGTTATACCTCTGTCTAGTTCTGGGTAAGTTGTCCGATTCATAATCCTGGTCATAATAGTACCTCTTAGATCTTGATCTGTCCATGTCTTTCGGGTCCAAATCACAAATCTCGCTATTAGATTAGGGTTTTCCTTGACAAACCCGCAGTCCTTTTCTACTTGAAAGTTCAAAAACCCTAGCAAATGCCATAACCAAAATTCCTCATCATAAATTTGTTCATCATTTTACTTACCATATACATTTTTTTCTTTTTGCTGCTAATTTAGTTGTTGTGTGTGTTTACTCTTTTGTTGTGCTGCTTTATATAATGGTGATAATATAATGGTGTTAATTGATTTCACTTGCTATAATCTGTTTGGGGGTTTGATTGAAGGAATATAGGGGGGAGTGGGACCCAGACGGTGGCCGTGTAACTCACTTTCGGTCCACCGCTTTAACGTCGTCGTTTTGCGTGATGGCAGAAGCTTCCTTCATTACTCGTAAGACTTTGGAGTCATACTCATATACTACTATGTTTTTAGGGTGGTTTATTGGAGAGTACATGTTCGTTGGAGTACAACTATTTTTCTTTATTTGGTGTTTGGTATTTTATACATTAAATTTTAATTAATTTAAATTTGTATTATGCAAGGTTATTTAAGGAAAGTATTTTAATTAAAAATTGAAGCAGCCTCATTTTTTTTTTTAACGGTAGGAATTATCTATTTGAGCAATAACGGTACCGTTATTGCTCCTTTATTTTAATTTGTTTAACTATTTTTTAAATTCAGTTTTTATATTTATAGGCTGTGATAAATGTGTGTTGAAAGTTTAAAATGGTGAGTTGGAATATCCTAGAGGAAATCTCGGTCATATTATCTTTTCAAAACAAAGGAAATTTCAAGAATTTAAAATTATTCATTTGGAATCCGTTGTTTCGATAGGATTAAAAAACACTTTTTAGCTTAAGTGATTTAAAGTTTAAAATAAGTGCTTATAAATTTTTAAAGTTTAAAATAAGTGTTTATAAATCAAGCAGAAGTATTTGAATAGAAGTGAAGGAAAAAGTTGTTCATGTGCTTGATAAGCAAGTAAAAAAATATTTTTTTGTTATCAAAATGACTTAAATGTCCTTAAAGTTGTCAATACCATAAATAAAGTGATTATTTGTAATTTTTTAATTTTAAAATAATTTTTTTGAGCAAATCTTAGATGTACTGACGAATTCAATGAAAATAATGGAGAAAGATGAAGAGGTAATCGGAGGGAAGAAATGAACAGAAGCGACAAAGAAAAAAATATATATATTTAAAGGCTACAAGTTCAGAATATTATTAGAATGGAGGAAAATATAAAGGATAAAAAGATAAATATTTTTATCAAATCTAAAAAAAAAATTAATCTAAAAATAAAAAGTTGGGGTTACCCACCTTCTCACATTTTTCTTTTTTTAATCAATTTTTTAGTTTTTTTAAGCACAATTTTTATTTTACCAAAAACATAAAAAAGCTTTAAAAAAAAATTAAAAACTGATTTGATCAGATTTTTTAATCTTATCCAAGCGAATTTTGACTAAGGAATAAAAATATTACTAGCATGATAACTTAAACAAAATTAGAGCACTAAGCAAAATTTTTAGTATGAAGATTTGAAGAATTTTATACTTGTAACTTCTATTTACAATTTGTATCTTAGATGAAATCATGTGTATTTACAATTCATTAATATATATATATATATATATATATAAAATCTCCATTTAAAATTTTGTGAAGTTTTTTCTTTGAACAAGCGCATTATTATAATTTACTAGTTTAAATGTATATGCCTCGTACGTGTAATCTTTGATTATTTAGACGATTTTATCTATTATTAATTTTTTTAATGAAGTGCAAAAAGTTCAAATCAATTCTCAAAGATCCTTCCCACGTTAATATAATAATGTAAACATAACATATATTTTATTATAAGCACATATATATTTTACCACCAAAAGTTTCAAGTGGTTAATGTATTGTTACTTTTGCGTATGTCATGTAATGCCTCTTTTTATTGATGCTGGACGCTATCAGGCTAAGAGAGGTCCATTGATTTGAACCATATTTATAGTACAATTATTTATTTATTTTTTATTTAAAATCTTTTCTTATTTTTAAAATTAAATCTTTAGAAAATCTTTAATTACTTGCTTAAAAATTTTAAAATTTGATACTTCTTATATTTTTTGCATTCTAACGCATTCATATTTATTTCTAAATTTTTCAAATCTTCTTAAAATCAACTTTAGTTGATTTAGAATTATTAAATTAATGAAAAAGATATTAATTGTCATTAATTTTGATGACTTCTAATAAAAAAAGATTTTACTATAAATATTTAATTAATTTTTAACTTTTAAATATTAAAAAATAGTGAAAAAATAATTTTGTTTGAAGTAAAGATTTTTAATAAAGGACAAAAAATTCAAACGATATTTTTTTAATATTGGATGGATCATATGGATGTGTACAACTTTTTCTCAAGTCATGTGCTCCTTTTATTTCAATTTGTTCGCTCCCCCTATTACAATTTGTTATGCATTTTTCAAGTCGCACCTTAAGGTTCAATCATTATATTCATGGGTTGCAACTAATACATGTTTGAAAATTTAATGTGGAGGAATTCCATTTGACCACCAACCTAGATATCTTTTGGAGGATGTGAATTTTTATTTTTTTATATTGTAAATCTAATCATCTATTAATGTGAAGGTCATCTTTTCACCTATAATTGTAATAATGTATTTGTACAGGTTAAATAAGAAATTAGGAAAGAATAGATTAATGGGATTAACATGTTAATTAGCATCTTATAGATGGACCCAAACCAATAGCCCTTTCCAATATCTCCCACTCACAAAAAAGGGAGTGCTTGAGTTTTGTCATGCTATTCAAAAGCTATCCTCCTTCTTAAGTTTTATTTCATCATTTGATGCTACTATGAGAATTTTGCTATAAATCTATCAGGAATCAGACAACTTACGCAGGACTAGACAGAGTTATAACCCTAACCCTCATAGGAATCATCATTATTCGCCAGCGACGCATCGTCGTCCGATTGCTGGAAGAGGTGATGGTGGCGGCGAAAAAAGAAAAGTGCAGGACTGTTCACTGATGATTACTACTACTAGTTATCGAATTTTGCGTTATGATGTTAAGGCAGTTAGTGTTGTAGGAAAATCGGGGAGTCTAATTAAGGCGATTAGACAGTATATTAATGGGGTATGGGTGAGCATGCATGAATTGATTCTGGGTGATAATGAACGTATCATCGAGATTTTGGATACGCGGATGAGGGATCTGAATGGTGGAATGTTGGCATTTTCGCACGGCTTTAAAATGCGTCACTAGAGAGTAAGGTTTGCTTACTTATATACCCCTAATCCACTAGTGATATTGTCCACTATTGGGTCTAGACCCGCACAACTTTAAAATGCATTACTAGGAAGTAAGGTTTGCTTACTTACATACCCAACATTCCTCCTGTGTTTTGCCGATATGGCACTCCTTATCCTAAATTGACGTGTACTAAGCGTTTTTCCCACCGAATGGGATTTGCCTACGTTGTGGTGTACTCAAGACTGATTGCCCACACATCTCTCCTGTATTTTGCCGATGTGGCACTCCTTATCCTAAGTTGAGGTGTACTCAGCGTTTTCTCCACCGAATGGGATTTACCTAAGTTGGGGTGTACTCAGGACTGAGGTTTACCCACACATCCCTCCTATATTTTGTCAATGTGGCACTCCTTATTGGGGGATACTCAGCTTAGGATACCATTCTTATCGGGATTTGTCTAAACTCAGTTTGAACTCTGGCCCACATCGACAGGGCTGACACAGGAGCGGCTCTGATACCATTCTTGTCATGACCCGAGCCGGAGCCCTGGCCGCGACGGACATCCCGAACCATTAGTTTAAACCCTGGCTCACATCGACAGGACTGACACAGAAGCAGCTCTGATACCATTCTTGTCACGACCCGAGCTGAAGCCCTGGCCGCGACGGTCATCCCGAACCATTAAGGCCCAAGAGACCCCGGTAACGGCCCAACCCTTAGTGATATTATCCGCTCTGGATCTAGACCCGCACGACTTTAAAATGCATCACTGGGAAGTAAAGCTTGCTTACTTATATACCCAACATCCCCATGTATTTTGTCGATGTGGGACTCCTTATCCTAAGTTAGGGCGTTACATATGTATACAAACATTCAAATAATAAGTGTATGCAAATCAAACTTATTTTGAATTTTAAGAAAACAATAAACATATAATGACATAATCATAAAGTTATCTAATATCTTTTCTAAATAAAGAAGATTTCAAAAATCTAAAATTACTCATTTAATCAAGGAATAAGTATATTAGTCGCATCACGACTCAACAAAATTAGGGATTTTAAATTAAATTTGTAATATAAAGTTTTAAATTCAACTGATGAAATTCATACTCACTTGTTATAGTAATTTGAATCGGTAAATACTAGTTAAAGAGACTTACCGATTTCTCCGTAGCGAAAGCAGATCTGTAGCAATCACGACTCGTATTATTGATTGCCAAAAATTTCCAGAATGCAGATGAACTCTCTTTGTCCACGACCTAGATATCCTATAAGGGGATGCTAAATGTTTTTCTCTATTGTAAACCTTAGCCGTCTATTAATATGAAAGATCATTTCTTTTTCTATATCCATAATGGTGTATTTATATATTATAAGTAGGGTTTACGAGGAGGATAAGCTAGTGGGCTAATTAACTTATGAGGAGGTAACTTATGAGGAGGACAAGCTAATGGGCTAATTAATACCCCATTTGAGCAAACCCAACCCAATATCACTTTTGTGTCATTATTTTGCAATAATAATTTTGTAAAATTATTTTTGTTACATGACCTCTTATTAGAAATCTCCGTCACCAAATTCAAATCAATCAATATTACTTGAATTAAAATAAAAAATCATATCATTAAAATAAATTCCGGCACAATTAATGAGTTTGATTTTATTTTAATAGTGTGGATTAAAATTTATTTTAATGAATATGATTTTTATTTTTTGATTTGAAGTGATATTGGTTGATATGAATTTGGTGACGTGGATCTCTAATAAGAGGCCACGTGGTAAAAATTATTTTACAAAAATTATTATTATAAAATAACTAGTTTAAGCACACGTGTTTCGCACATGTAACGTTTGATTATTTAAAATTAAACGATTTGGTCTATTTATTTTTAATGAAGTGCAAAAAGTTTAAATCACTTCTCAAAGATCCTTCAATTTACACTTTAATAAAATAATGTAAACATAATCTATATTTTATTGTAAGCACATATATATTTTGCCACCAGAAGTTTCAAGTGGTTAATGGAGCGTCACTTTTGCGTTTGTCATGTGGTACCTTTTTTCCTTGCTGCTAGAGACTAGAGAAAACTGAAGAAAAGGTGTCTTTTAAGTCTTGAATGAAGGAATGGTGACATTGACCAACTTAAAGGGCCAAACATCATTAGGAAACTTGATTAAGTTAATTATGGACTTGATTAATATTTTCAAAACTTTCTAATCTTTTCAAAAATACAAATCAACCCACAACCTTCTTTAATCCAAATCAACCAGTCTCTTTCCTCTCTCTCTAGACAGTTTCTTTCAACTCTCTCCCAACCAATAGTTCTGTAAAATTCTTCCTTCAATACCTGACGACTTCAACCTCCGACGAAAAATAGTCGGGCGAGTTTCCTTTCGACTTTCAACCGTCAATCGACGTGAAGACTTCTCCGGCGACAACAACTTCGAGTTCTTTGTCATCCCATTTTTTTCACAGGTAAAAAATTATAAAAAAAACAGAGGAACTTGAGCCAACTACTCTTCTAGTATTAAAATATGGACTAAATAAAATCTTAATTTCTGGTATTTCTTTTTTCTTGTTGTCGTACTATTGATTCGGATTTGTTAGTTCTTTTTGTTCATAGTTGATGTTCTTAGTGTGTGTGTGATGTGTTGGTGTTGCTAGGTTAATTTGTTGTTTGTCTTGGTAAAAATGGTGTTGCAACAGATGAAACATCTGATGCAACAGCTGCAGACATCTGATGCAACAGATGAAAACATCTGATGCAATAGATGAAAAAATCTGATGCAATAGATGAAAACATCTGATGCAGCAGATAAATAATCTAACAGATCATTCATCTATTGCGACAGGCGACTCTTCTATTTGGAAGAAATCTAAACAATATTGATCCAACAGATAACTCATTTTGCAACAGATGAGTGATATGTTTCAACAGTTCAGTGATCTATTTTTATTACCACCAACGGTTTACTCATCTATTGCAACAGGTCAGTTATATATTGTAACAGATAACATACCTGGTGCAACAAATCAGTGATCTATTTTTATTATTTCAACGGATTACTCATCCATTACAACAGGTCAGTTATATGTTACAATAGATAACATACCTGGTGCAACAGATTAGTAATCTGCTTTTATGGTTACCAACGAATTACTCACCCATTGCAACAGGTCAAATATATGTTGCAATAGATAACATACCTGGTGCAACAAATTAGTGATCTATTTTTATGGTTTCCAACGGATTACTTATCCATTGTAACAGGTTGGTTATATGTTGCAACAGATAAACTACTTGGTGCAACATATTAGTGATTTATTTTTATGGTTTCCAATGAATTACCCATTCGTAGCAACAGGTTGGTTATATGTTGCAACAGATAAACTACCTGGTGTAACAAATTAGTAATTTATTTTTATGGTTTCCAACGGTTTACTCATCCACTGCAACGGTTGGTTTTATGTTGCATCAGATAAAATACCCAGTGTAACAAATTAGTGATCTATTTTTTTTATTGTTTTCAATGATTTACTCATCCATTGCAACAGATAAACTACCTGGTGCAACAAATTAGTGATCTATTTTTATGATTTCCAACCGTTTACTCATCCTCGCAACAAGTTGGTTATATGTTACAACAGATTAACTACCTGGTACAACAGATTAGTGATCTATTTTTACTATTTCCAATGGATTACTCATCCTTGCAATAGGTTGGTTATATGTTGCAACAGATAAACTACCTGGTGTAACAGATTAGTGATCTATTTTTATAGTTTCCAACGGTTTACTCATCCGTTGCAACTGGTCGGTTATATATTGCATCAGATAAAATACCTGGCGCAACAGATTAGTGATCTATTTTTATTGTTTCCAACAGTTTACTCATCTGTTGCAACAGGTCGGTTATATGTTGCAACAGATAACATACCTGGTGCAACAGATGTGTGGTCTATTGGAACTGTTATTTTATCATTGTGCATGTTAGATTTACCGTTATCCTTTTTAATGATGTATTAATCAGTTAAAATCTATTTTATGTTCCTGTTAATTTAAGATAATATGGCTTTCAAAAGAAAAAAAATGAATCAAGTCCAAGTAAAGGAACAAGTACGACAGCTCGGCTACATTCACCACTCTATGAGCTTGCTTTACAAGCGTTATCTCAATCAGGAGTAGAAGATAATGAACACAAGGAGGAGGAATATCTCAAAAGAGATGATCCAAATGCTAATAGCCCTTCCATAGAAGATTTGGTCAAAACCGTCAGCATTGATCATTATCCTGTGAGAATACAGTACGATGGTGCCACAGATTTAATGGGTGATTTCGTGGTTAAGTCAGTCATGGGAAAATCTTTGGACTTCTTCAGAAAAATACTTCGAGAACAAAAACTGGATGTTTATTTCAGGGAAAGTTGCTTTGGGCAATATCTTGATTTGCCAGAGGACAACAATGCTGTTTCCAGATGAAAATGGTATACGATCTTCTCAAGCGTAGGTTTATGTATGAAAATAAAGACAAGATGGATGAGGTGTGGATAAATTATTATGGCATGCCTGTTTGTTTTGGTTGGAAGGAGTTTACCATAGTTACCGGACTAAAATGTTATCCTCTTTCTCCTTTTCAAGTTATATCTACTCTGACCCGAAAAAAGTACCCCGCACACTCAAAAAATAGAAAAGCAAAGCGAGTGATCGTGAGGACCTGGTGTCCATTGTTGGTCCAAGCTTCAAAAATAAAAATTTGATAGAAGCGTTGAAAGGTAAAGGACTCTCAAAGAAGCATAAGCAATCATTGTGCTTGATTTGGTTTGTACATAATATTGTTTGGGCGAGAGATGTTAACAACAACATAAGCCCTGATTTAATAAATCTCTTTGAGGATCTTGAGGTATTTAACAGCTATTTTTGGGGTTATGAAAGTTTCAAAATAACTATTCAATATTTGTTGACTCCGTTAACGCCAAAGACAGTCAACTTAAATGGCTTTCCATGGGCCTTCATGGTAAATATTTCTTTTATCATGATATGATTCATCATTTTTTTATTCAATAATGCTATTGATTTATTGGCGTTATATTATAGGCTTGGCCATTTGAAGCTATTCTTTATTTGAGACAACAAATGAACTACCAGGAAGAAGTTTCCTATCCAAGA
Organism: Capsicum annuum; assembly: GCF_002878395.1. Classification (NCBI taxonomy): domain Eukaryota; kingdom Viridiplantae; phylum Streptophyta; class Magnoliopsida; order Solanales; family Solanaceae; genus Capsicum; species Capsicum annuum. The sequence continues at coordinate 230,743,450 of NC_061113.1, forward strand.
ATCTTGAGATGGTTGTCGGTCAACACCGATAAAAATGTAAAATTTCTTGATCTTTTCAATCCCCCCAAGGAAACAGTAAGTCCAATTCTAATCAAGTTTTTGTTTTAATTAATGATTATTTTAAATAATTTCATCATCATTCTAATATATGTACTGATTTATTTTAGATTGTCCATCCGTGGATTGTTCCAACCAACCAAGAGTTGAAGATGTCATTTTTCCTTACTTTACAGTTTGTGCAAACTTTATCGGACCTTAAGGTTGTTGATGGAATAAAAATGGAATTGTTTGGAGCAACAAACATCACAAGAAAAATAATTTTAGAGGGTGGGCTTATTGTTGTTGATGATGGTAGTCGCAGCAATGCTGCTGTTGGGGCTAATGATGCTCCTCTTGCCATTTTTGAAACAATAAGTCATTATGATTATGACCATACTGGTTGTACAGATTTTCTCTAGATTTGCCATATTTTAGAGAATGTTCTGCATGCAAATGTCAAGACTGCAAGGCGAAACGTGATGGAGTGATTAATGTTATTTATGCACTAACTGCTTCTGTAAAGGAAATGATATCTAAGAGGGGTGTCATTCTATCAAAGAGTATTTCATATTCATGCACTTTACTAGAGATCAAGGCGGCTAAGAGGAGAAGGAAAGATACTTCTAAGGCATCCTCAAGCATCGAAAAAAGTAAAATTGCAACGCCTCTGTCTTTATCTTGCACCAATGTTCAGTGTGCAAGGGCCACATGAGAGAAACATGAGCCGAAGAAGGTGAATATACATTATCTGTTCTAACAAACAAATAGGCACATATCTGTTTCAACAGATGATACATCTGCTGAAAATTATCAAATAAATATATACATCTATTGCAACTGTTGTCTAACCTGTTGCATTAGATGCGTTATTTATTGCAACAGATGAGTCTTATGTTGCAACAGATGGGTCATGTGTTCAAAATTATCGTACTGCTCTAATTTACCTATTCAAATTTATTCCAACAGATGATCCATCTATTGCAACATAAGGCTCATATGTTGTAATAGATGGACAATCTATTGTATATCTATAATTAGCATTGATAATTTTGGCTTTTCAGTTGGTTATCACAGTAGAAGCCACTACTGAAGAGCCTAATATCACAGTTGATAATCCATCAACTGCTTCCAAAGAAGAAGAAAAAATGGAGCCTGTCAATTTGGGAGAACGAAAGAATTACCCGTTTGAAGGGTTCAACATCTCGGACGAGGCTTCAAAAAAACTAACACAGTTGATCAACAACTATTCAGAATGGATTGCCGATGGATTGTTAAAGCATCATGCTGGCAGGTACATAAATTAATTTTTAAAGATATTGGTTTATACTATTCTTATTGTAAGAACGTGACATTAACATATATAAATCATCATGTAGAAAATAAAATGATGAACGCTACAAAGTGAACGAATCGAGTCTTAGTTTTGATATGTTCGATTTTGTTGTTGCACATCTCAAAATAAAGAATTGGTTCTATTTGATGTCACAACCCCAAACTTACTGGAATGATGCAGTTTAAATGTCATATATATTACTATTAATTAATACTTTATTTAATTGCATTTGCATATTAATTTTTATGTCACGTAATCCTAAATATTTGATAATATGCGCAACACATCGATGTTATTTTTTACAACTTCTGAAAGAAGGTCGAGTTGCAAACCCAAGAACAATACAGATACATAACAGGCAATTATTTCTACAAAGTTTACATCAATAATGCCTATGATAGGTATTGTCAACAACAACCAAAAGTTTTCTGAAATGAGGAATGCTTAATCAACATCATCAAAGGTTTTAGCATTTCAGCTGGTTTACCTTGGCATTTGGTCGACGAAGTGTACATCCTAATCAATTGTGGTGATGAATTTTATCGGTCCATCGTCTGAGATACAAAAGCTGGCCAAAATATTACCTACTTACCTTAATATGGGTGGCTTTTTTGGACCAAAAGGTTCGTAGTGATTGGTCGATGATTGAAGCATACCGGGATAAAATGGGTAATCTATTTGATGTACAATATATTGAAGGAATTGCTCAACAAACCATTGGTAGACTGTAAGTATAAGTATCATGATTTAGTTTCATTTCATAAATTTCACAACGCTTACATGAACTGCAAGATATGGATTATCTATTTTTTAAAACGCAGGAATTGCGATCCTTTTAGTGCCGCTTACGCCGAGTATTTGAGCGATGGATTACAAGTACCAAATAATGAACTTGATGTTGGATTAATCTGCAAAAGATATGTTGCTTTTTTATAAAAATACGGAGAAACGAAAGCTCTGAAGTCGTACACAAGCGACATTAAAGATCCACGACGATCAAAGCCGAATTCTGTAGCACTGGATGAAGAAAAACTTGTCCATATTGATTAGTTATTTATAGCTTGATTCCATCAATTTAATAACCTATCCTCCTTTGTTTAACTTGTTGATTTATTTGTAGAGTAGATCATTTGTACCCATAATATTTTTTTTATATTTCATTTATTTGTTGAGTTTTTTCATGTAATTTTCGAAGGTTTCAATTTATTTTATGTTGTCTATGAATATAATTTCATCCTTAGTTTTGAACATATTAATGAAAATGGAATAGTAGATTCAAATAACGCAACAGATAACACATTTATTGTAACAGACATATTTTATCAAACAGATTTAGACATATGTTGCAACATGAGATGCAACATGTAGGTAATCTGCTGGAAATTATATAACAGGTCTTCCTACATTTTTTATTTGCTCCAACAGATTATCGATCAGTTGCAACAGATAGATTATAATATTACAACAGATTGTATATCTGTTGCGACAGACAGACTGGGAACATCTGCATAATGAACAGATGACCAACCTATTTCAAAAAATAATCAATCTATCATAATAGGTACTATATCTATCACAATAGGTACTATATTTATTACAACATATACAATATCTGTTATAACAGATATAATATTTGTTACAACAGATATACAATATGTTACTACAAATATACAATCTGTTGCATTATAAAAATTCAACTTTTGCCAGACAGAGAAATTATTGCCACTGCATATAAAGTAAATTGGCTTGAAATAAAAAATTGTTATCGTATTCATCTTCGTCTTTGTACATATTCTTCTTTATACACGGGCTCCAACCATTTAGTTAGGTCATCTATTGGAAATTATATAACAGGTCTTCCTACTTTCTTGATTTATTCCAACAAATTACCTATCAGTTGCAATAAATAGATTATATATTGACACAGATTGTATATTTGTTACGACAGACAGATATGGAAACATCTGCATAATGCAACAGATGATCAACCTATTCCAACAGATAATCAATCTGTCACAATAGGTATTACATCTGTTACAACATATATAAAATCTGTTGTATTATAAAAATTCAACTTGGCCAGACATAAAAATTATTGCCACTATATGTAAAGTGAAGTGACTTGAAATGAAAAATTATTATCGTGTTCGTTTCTGTCTTTGTACATATTCTTTTTGATACACGGGCTCCAACCATTTAGTTAGTACCCCATAATCCCAGAACCATTGCATTTTTTCCATAACGGTGTCAAATATATCGGTCATTTTTGTGCTGGTCAGCAAATACTCGATGTATGCAAGCGAGTATGGCCTGCACGCTGCACCGGTTTTATTTTTTGGGAGCTGGATGTTCTTATTTCGACCTTCAAAATCTCATGATTCCTTCATCGAGACTTTAGCCGACAAATGATCCATCAGCTTACTCTGGGTCAACACTTGGGCAACAACTTCAAGAATGGCAGCATGTGGGTTAAAAACTTGTCCTCACTGAAGACAGGTAAGTTGCAGTCATAAACCTTAATCTTTTCCCCGTAGAGTAATATTTCAACAATGAGAAAATATTTGACTTCCATGTTTATAACTGCAAGGATTCTCTTTGCCTTAGTCCAGCTCTTGTCGTGTGGCTATGACCTCTTCCCTCTAACATATTTAATAGCTTCTTTATCCCATTGAAATGTAAAAACTAACTTATCAAATCCTGAGCCACCAGAATTCGCTAGCTTACGGATATCATCGTACTTATCCATAAATTATTGTAGAAGTTGAGGTCTATTATCCTATCGGCACCATCATAAGCATCCGGGTATGCTAATTGTCTACCCCTCATGAGGCAGAGAATTTCATCAACATACTGTGGTATAAGAAGATAATTTTTAAATAGGTTAATTGTAAAGAACAAAAACACAGTAGAAAGAATCTATTGCAGAGGTTTCTCTAAATTAGTTCACAGATCACCTAGTCAACGCAACTTATGCAACAAATATGTATTATGTTGCAACAGAATACCGAGTTGTCGCAAAAAATTTACATATCTGCTGCATAGATTTTTTTTCATGGAGTTGATTGGAAGGCTAGGTTAGCAAAAGTAAACTTACATTGTCCTCGTACCACTCACACATATTTGTCATATTCGTGAAGTCTTTGGCGGCAAATGAATGCATGGTGTATTTTTTTTTAACCTTCATCTTACCATTCATGATTTCTTGCAGTTCCTTCTTCTTCTCCTTGCCAAGTGCCGCGACTATGTCCACCTTCTTCAGCGGCCCCTGAACAACAACTCTTGGAGCGGGAGGAGTTGCAATTTTTTCTATTTTTAGAATGGAGAGAATTTGTTTTATTTTTCTTCTCTTCCTCCTAACCGCCATTGTATGAGTGCATGACTCCTTTACCTCATTGAATGGTATGACACCCCTCTTGGATTTCAAATCCTCAGCAGCTTCAATAATAGCCTCTAGCTTTTCAAGGAGTTTATTCTCTCTCTCCTTGCATACTTTGCATTTGCAATGAGAACATGAGGGTAAAGAGGGGTGAGAGGGACCACTATAAAGATGAGAAGGACCGGCGTAGGGGTGAGAGGGACCTGTGCAAGGGGTGTTTTCAAACATATTTATTTTTTGCTGAGCGCCAACATGCTCATAATCACAACTGGAGTCAGCATCAACAACATCAGGATGGCTGCCACCATCATCAATAACTCCACCAGCAACACCTCCAAAAGAAGCACACGGATCTTTTGCAGTTTGAGGTTGGTCGTGAAGAGCTTCAACATTAGGCTGACCTTGTCTAATTGCTCTTCTTATGGATGTTGCTCCAGCCAATTCCTTCTTTATTAACTCCACTGTTGGGTCTTCTTTTGTATCAACAAGACCTAGATTAAGAAAAGAAATAATCCCCAGCTCATCAACGGTAGGCACGATCTAAGGATGCACAACCTATAAAAAAAGATAGGAGGCACTTAAATCATACAATATAATTTGCAGTCAGTTGGGTTACATGGATGTTAACACAACCAACTTATGCAACAGATAATTTAGCTGCCGCAACAGCTGATCTGTATATCACAACAGGTTGAAAATATGTTGCATTAGATTACCCATCTGTTGCTTAATTTGCAATAGATGGGTAATCATTTGAGTTGGGTTCAGAGAACCAGAGCAACAGATGGTTAATCTGTTGCAAAATATGGATCATCTGTCACAATAGATTACCCATCTATTGCACCAGTTGCAGTTAATAGGTAATTTATTACAACAAAAGACCCATCTGTCGCAACAGATGGAACATCTGTTTCAATATCTTTCCTTGAGGAAAATTATTTTAGTTGAAAGAAAATGTACTGCATCATCTGGAGGGTTAAAGAGATCAGCCTTCTTAATATATTTTTTGCTGCTCTTTATTGCAGTCAACCACCAAAGGATCCTTAGATGAGAAACCTTATCCAGCAAATCCTTGAACTACTTTCGGAGGGGAGGAATGGCCTTACATGCCCAAGCCTAAAAAATGTAAATAGGAAGCAAGCAAGAAAAAGTTAAAATAACTATATTCAATATAAATTAATGGATAAGTAAAAATAGTGATCAATTTAATCATAAAATCTGAGGGAAAGCCGTATAATATGATCGTCTTTGGGGATAGCTTTGTCAGTAAATATTCGACAGTCAAGTAGTAGCTATTATATCCCCTGGGATAATCGTTGAATTTCCCAAAATCATCAGCAAACGCCAGCAAATCATGTTGTATGACTTTCTTGATGTCTCTTGCCAATAAAACGGAATGGACAAACCAAACTAAGCATAATTTCTCCTTGTAGTGCTTTGGTATGTTTTTATTCTCGAGATCCGCCATCAAATCCTCCCCTTTATAGCTAGGTCCAACAATGCCCAACAACCCATCTTTTTTTACCTTGAATTTGTTGTACCCTTTATGGGCTGTTTCCTTGATGAGAGGTTCTTCTGGACGATCGCATCTCAAGCCCGTCACTATGGTAAACTCTTTCAATCCAAAACAAATCGGCATGTCACAGAAGTTGATCCAGACTTCATCCATCTTTTTTCCTCTCTTCTTCAAATCTTTATCATCCCCTGCATACTTAATCCCGCACTTCAGAAGGCCATATACCATGTTCATTGGGAAACGGAGAGTAAGGTCCTCAGATAGCTCGAGAAAGTATGCAAAGCAGCTCTTCTTAAAAAGTCCATCTACATTTTCATTCTTCATAATACTCTTAAGTTCGTCAAAAGGTTTCTCCAACTGACATTTAAGTACAAGATCACCAAATACTGCATTAGTGCTATTCATCGGCATCCCAACTCGAAACTTATCAATACTAATGGTTTTGACAGAATCATACTGGAATTTTGATATTATTTCACGCCCCATTGGTGAGAAGGAGTTATCACTTTCCTCAGCTTCATTTTGCCCTGACTGAGATTGTTCTGAAAGTTTCTCTGAATCTATCTGTACTCTAGATTTTTTTATTTGGTGATCAGAAGTTGATCCACTTTCTCCACTTTCAGTTTCTTTTCTTTAGGGAGACATCTTTTAACTACAAACAATAGAAAAATAAAAAATACATTGCATTTGATGTTTGCATAATGTTTTACAAAAATGTAAGACAAATTTCAATAAATTATTCTATGCCACATTACAAAAAAATACTCCAATAGATAACCCATCAGTTGGAACAGATGGGGAATCTGTTTGAAGACCTATTTAATATCCCCCAATAGATCTTTCACCCGTTGCAACAGATGGACCACCACCACCACAACCAATGCCATCAAGACTACCACCAATTTCACCAATACCAACACCAAGACCATCGACACCACCACTAAAAATATAAATACAAATACAAATACAAATACCAACACCACCAACAACAGCCACCAACAACACCACAAATACCATCCAATAATACCACGACAGTCAATAAAACACTGAGACAAAAACTAGGATTTTCTTGGGTACTTCCTACTCTTTTAGGATCAAAACATAAAATTGTTAACCCATTCTCGAATATAATACAACTAAAAGTCTTCTGTTTCATCATTAACTAAAAAGCCCTAATTTTTAGAATAAATAACAAATGTAGAACTCTTTTCAAACTCTGTTACCTGCAAAGACAGAGAAAATAACGTATATAAGCGAGAATGAAGTCTTTGTTACCTGTAAAGATAGAGAAAATGATGGATATAAGCGAGAATGAAGTTAAAAATAACAACTATGTGGTCGGAAATGGGAAGAAAACTGATCTATTGTGAAGGGCTGAGCAATATATTGAGTAGTTGTTGTCTGTATTGTTGAGAGAGAGAGAGAGAAAAGCGACAACTTGAGATTTGAAATGAGGAAAAGTTTTTCCCGCAAATGGATTATTTATATGGGTTGATTTGTAATTTTGGAAAAGAATAACAGGTTTTGAAATTGTTAATTTGGTCCAAATTGATCTTAATTAATTTTTAAAATTTCAAAAGATATAGTTTTTAAAATATTAAGTTAATGAGAACTCATTTCAACTCAGAGTGATCGATCGACGACTCGAGTCAGGATGAACGCAATACCAACACCATGCAAATGCAACGACTCAATTGAAGTTGTTGTTGACCCTGTGAGCTCATTCATTCATTCCTAGTTCCACCTAAATCAATTTAGGTACTATTAGTTTTAGCATTAAGTTAATGAGAACTAGGAATGAATGAATGAGCTCACAGGGTGTTAATGAGAACTCATTCATTCCTAGTTCCACCTAAATCAATTTAGGTACCATCTTATCAATAAGTTAATGAGAATCTTTTTAACTTAGAGTGATCAATCGACGACTCGGGTCGGAATGAACGTAATATTAACATCATGCAAATGCAATGACTCAATTGAAGTTGTTGTTGACCCTGTGAACTGATTCATCACTAGTTCCACCTAAATCAATTGCAATGAAATCTGTTGCAACAAATAACTGAGTTGTTGGATATTTTCAAACAAATAATCATATTTGTTACAATAGATGACATATCTGATTTAATTATCAAATAGACATTTACATCTGTTGTGACAGATGACTGAGTTGTTGAAAATTTTCAAACAGATATTGATATCTATTCTAACAGATGACATATCTGATTTAGTTATCAAATGGACATATGTATCTGTTGTCACAGATGACTGAGCTGTTAGGATTTTTTAAACATATATTTATATCTATTGCAACAGACGATATATCTCTTTGAAAATCTTTTTTCTTTCTTTTAATTTTAAAGCAAGCTTCTGTCCGAGTAAATAAAGTAGTACTACTAAAGGCGGTAAAAAATATTTCTTGGATTACTCAAAAATCTCATTGAGTAGTCTTGTCTTGTCTATCCTATGTCACTCATTTTCTTCCTCATGCCCCTCAAATTATTAATAAATATTAATTAATGATTATTGAAGCCCATAATACTTCCTCCGTTTCATTCATATTAGTTGGCCCCTATTAACTTGGCACACTCATTAAGAAAATATTAATTAGGGGTTTATTTTATCAAATTAGCCTTATTAATTGTGCTTTGAAAATATAAATTTGAATAAATATACTTTGTTTAGTCATTTAATATTAAGGGTATTATATCTAGAAATTGAAATTATCTCATCTCTCCTTCAGCCTTAAATTTATTTTATTCATCTCTTGTCTTTTTCTTTCTCTCCTCTTTAGGGTTATCACAACCTCTTTTCTCTTCTCTTTCTCATAAAGATTCTTTTGGATCTAAACCGATCCATATCTTAGATTCCTCGACTGAAATTGTTGTTTTGATCCCCTTTTGACAATAAGGTATGGTTCACTATTACTCTTTCATTCTCGTCTTCTTCTTTGCAAGTTATTTACATCTGTTTTATTATTTAATTATCATTCACCCATATCATATTTATTTAAAAAATTTGAAGGAACTTTTAAGTGTTGAATAAACGAACTGAGAATTTTTATTGCAATATACAAAAAAAGTCATTTGTTGGGAGAAGTTTAAAAGCCTTGTTGACAGTATCATTTTTTTGTATGTATTTTATTTGTTTCTTTGTTGTTGATGTTGTTATTGATGTTGTTGGTGGGGTTGAGATTGTTGGAACTTGTGGTGTGTTGTTGTTGATGGTGTTGGAACATAGGATGTTGCTTCTTTGTTGTTGATGATGTTGTTGGAGCAAATATTGTTATTTTCTTTGTTGTTGATGTTTTTTATTTGTTGTTTCTTTGTAGTTTATGTTGTTGTTGATGTTGCAACAGATGGAGAAACTGTTGAAAGAAATCAAACAACCATCAAGGCTGGTTTGATGTATTCCAACAGACTTTACATCTGTTATAACAGACTTCACATCTGTTGCAACTAGGGGTGGCCATAAAATACCAAAAAATGAATTACCGAATCGAACCAAAAAAAATTGGCAATTGGTATTTGGTAATTTGGTATTTGGGATGGTATTTGGGAGTAAAATTTTAAAATTACGGTATTTGGGTTCGGGATTGGTAAAAAATATTACTACCATTTGGTATTTCTTAAATATCCAATTATAGTTAAGTGACCCATAGGCCACATACTTGTGTGAATATTGCTCAAGTAAACTTTGAACTGCTAAACATAGTCATAAAGCAGACTCTTAACTTTACACAACAAACTTCCTTGCAACCAACATATGACAACTTTTGACGAAAATATCACGCTAAGACTGAAAATCAGGGTGTGGAAGGGAACAATAGAAAAGATGTTTTCATGACATGATACATAACACCATTGTTGGTTGCACTTTCCCAACTCTAATGTTTCTAACATAGGTCAGAATATGGCTTTAACTAATGGGACTTGGTCAAGCCTTCTTAATCCTTGTGTTCACATGTCAACAGCAGATGGAAGAAAAACTTAGCACTTGGCAGAAAACATTACATATATTGCTCTCCATCACATTTATAAGAAGTAATAGTATGACTTTACATCACATTTACATCCAGTTAGTGTTACATCCAGTTTGATGTAAATGTTATTCGTGTTACATCCAGTTCTCCCCTTCGTTGAGCTGGATCAAACTACAATAACATAGTTTTTATGGTGTTTCATTAATTGAGCCACACGTATCAACGTGTAACAAGACCAAACAAAATTGATTTTTCTGGTGTAAAATTATGTATTCAGAGTTGTAAAACTATCAAACAAAATTGAATTTTTCTCAAAACATTGATTGGAAATCACCACTATTATCACCAAATAGGATCACTATAAGCATGTCCAACTTTAATATTGTAATATCGAATTTCATACCAAACCAAAATTTAATTTACTGATTACCGAATTACTGAATCAAAGTTTAATGGTATGGTATTTGGCATCTACTTTCAATTACCGATTATCAAATTACCAAATCCAAACTATGAAAATACCAAACCGAATACCGAATGTCTACCTCTAGTTGCAACAGACTGCACATCTGTTGTATCAGACTCCATATCTGATGCAACAGACTCCTCATCTGATGCAACAAACTCTACATCTATTGCAACAGATGGATAATGTTTTTTTTGTGACATTAATTTTTTCCTCTTTTTTGTAGATATAAGGAACTAGAAGTTGATCAAATTTTTCCCGACCTTCACAAGAGGTTGTAGTAAAGATGGGTTCAGAGAAATAAGCTACATGCAGATGGAACTACTTCATATGTGGGAGGTATGTATTACTGATAATGTTATCTTAGAAACACACATAGAGTACACTAATTTTGTGAATGTTATTTTTACCGATTAGTCATAGATCATTCAAACAAGATATCTGTAATATTATAGTTAAGTTTGGTAGGTCTGAACTGATAAGGTTGAGGGTCCATGAATATGGTTCTGATACCTTGTTAAGATTTGATATCAGTTGTTGCTCATGTTTATGTGTCAAGCATTGTGAAGGGATCTATTTTTGGTGTCATTGTAAAGAGATTCAATAGCGATTGGACTAACTTTTAGGGTGAATTTGACTCTGAGAAGGACTTCGAAGCCTAGAACTACATCTAACAAGAATGAAAAACCAATATATTTATTGCTCTAGTCCAAATTTATATGGTTGGGTTGCTCGGGGTGATGATTATACACTATAAGTTGCGGTAGGAGAATTCCTTTAAGGGAAAATGGGTGGTTGGTGGAAGACTATATCATCTGAAAGCTAATTGAAGAAGAGACATAGCTATAAAGAAGCTTCCAGCGAATATGACCGATGAAACTATCTTAAAACATGAGAAATCTGTATCAAGTGCAAATATAAAATTTTATCCGATAATTAAACATCCATCTGTAGTCTCTCTAAAAGAAAAATAGTGCAGATGGACACTTTGCTAAGGAGCTATGACGAGGAAGCGTGGTCGGGATTATCACCCAGATAGAAATTAGAAGAAGACCAAGAAAGCAGCCTCACGGGCATCGAGGGTTGAAATTATGTACAACAAGTCTAGAAAACTTAGGCCAACAGCAACTATATTTAAAATAAGGAATCTAAACGAAGATGACAATTTCTTAATTTTAAATTAAATCCTATGCCTTCTTGTTTGTGGTTCCGATCCACTGCTATTGACCTGATCGAAACCACAAATGAGATTGAAAGATAGATTGAGTGTCATTACTTCCTTAGCAATATGGTTATAATTAATTGTGTTTTCTAGCCTTATCATGCTTTTAACATTCCTTGGAGAAGATCAGAGGCTTGCTATAGTATGTGAATTTTGATAATTTTCAAGCTTTCCTCCAGCTTGTTGATTTGGTTTTCAAGCTTGTCGTTGCCATCTTTGAAGTTGGTATAGAGTTCCTGATCTCTTATGAGCTCGATTAAGAACACTATCTTCGAAGTTGTGGCATTATTGAAGTCCTTCAAAACACTTTCTTCAGAAGCCTTACAGGATACATAAAGGGTCGCTATGTATGTTTTTAGGTCAAAATATGTCGATGTACTGTGTGGATGTGGTCCCAATAGTTAAATAGCTCACTTTTATCGAGCGTTGCTCAACAACCCTTCAAGGGATTTGATAAATTAATAAGCAAGGAGTTAGTAACGTTTGATCTAATCTGACTCTACCAAGCCTATCAAATGTTACGTAACTCTAGACTCATTACCCTATAAAAAAACTTTGCCCGAGTTGGTGGACAATTCAAACAAGCTCAATCTCTCTGCCTTTCTGCTGATCGCTCTTCTCCAATTATTAATGACAAGATATCCGCCATCCAAAAGTCTACACCGTCAGTAAAAATACTTGCCACAGCAAAAGTCTTCAGAAGGAATGACTTGTAATCTCTCAAAACTAAGTGATATTGAGAGACTATTAGTCATGCTTTCTAAAGACTTTCACTCTGTCAAGAATCTCTGCTGATGATAAGATATCCACCATGCAAAAGTCTACACCATCAACAGAAATGCTTTGCCACAGCAAAAGTCTTCAGAAGGCATGACTAGTAATCTCTCAAGACAGAAAAATTGCAACTCCTCTGTCTTGCACTATTGAGCAATGTACAAAGGCCACAAAAGAACAACATGTGAGTTGAAAAAAGTGAGAAGATAAAAAGGAGAGGAATATAAAGGAGAAACTGAATGCAGATTCTTTCCCTTTTAATCTTCTCACTTTCTTCAACTCACATGTTGTTCTTCTGTGGCCTTTGTACATTGCTCAATAGTGCAAGACAAAGGATTTGCAATTCTTCTATATTGAGATATTACTAGTCATTCCTTCTAAAGACTTTCGCTGTGGCAAGCATTTCTGTTGACGGTGTAGACTTTTGCATGGAGGATATCTTGTCATTAGCAGAGATTCTTGCCTGAGTGAAAGTCTTTAAAAGGCATGACTAATAGTCTCTCAATATCACTTAGTTTTGAGAGATTACTAGTCATGCCTTCTGAAGACTTTCGTTGTGGCACGTATTTCTGCTGACGGTGTAGACTTTTGGATGGAGGATATCTTGTCATCAATAATTGGAGAAGAGCGATCAGTAGAAAGGCTGAGAGATTGAGCTTGTTTGATTTTTCCACCAACTCGAGCAAAGTTTTTTGATAGGGTAATGAGCCTGGAGTTACGTAACGTTTGATAGGCTTGGTAGAGTCAGTTTAGATCAAACATTACTAACTCCTTGCTTATTAATTTATCAAATCCCTTGAAGGGTAGTTGAGCAACGCTCGATAAAAATGAGCTATTCAACTGTTGGGACCACATGTTCACAGTTCATCAACATATTTTGATCTTAAAATATACACAACGACTCTTCATGTATCCTTTAAGGCTTCTGAAAAAGGTGTTTTGAAGGGCTTCTACAATGCCACAACTTTAAAGGTAGTGTTCCTAGTCGAGCTCACAAGAGATCAAGAACTCTATACCAACTTCAAAGATGGCAACGACAAGCTTGAATACCAAATTAGCAAGCTAGAGAAAGGTTTGAAAATTATCAAAATTCGCATACTAAATCAAGCCTCTAATCTTCTCCAAGAAATGTTGAAAGCATTCTAAGGCTAGAAAACACAATCAATTATAACCAAAAACCGAAACACCAAACCGAACTGATTTAATTTGGTTTTTCGGTTCGGTGTTCGGTTTATTTTTTTATATAAGTTCGGTATTCGGTTCGGGTTTCAGTTATGGAGCATGTATAATTTGGTATTCGGTTAAACTGAATTAGTATACAATTTTCAGGGCCTATATACAACCCATATATTATTTAGTATTAATAATTTACACTGGCCCAATTAGTTTAGGCCCAATCATCCACCTGATGTACCCCAGCCCAAATTCCCAAATGTATTTAGTCTAGCCATCTAGGTCTCAATTCATAAGTCACAACTTCACTTATCAATTAGCACTAGCAGCATTAGAATTTAGAACTTAGCAGCAGTTAGCGACGACTGCAGAAATCGGACAGCGAGCGACGAACGGCGGACACCAGACAATGAGCGACGAACAGCGAACCCACCGGAGCGATGAACGACTGATAGGCAGCAACTCAGGGTGAATCAGGTATTATTTTCTTTTTTTATTTTTATTCTTCTTTTTGATATTTTTTGTTGATTTTTTGATTGCGTGATTCAGTAGATTAATTTTTATGATTTTCTGAAATATGGTCGATTGTTAAATAGTAAACACTTTTAATTTAGTTTTTTCTTTCAAATTTTACATAGATGGCTGATGAAAGTAGATTTAGTGTGGATGGTTCAACTGATAGTGTACCTGATAATAGTAATGACAACTCAGTTGACACTACGGATGCAAAGAAAAGGAAAGAAATGGAAAGTAGATCTACTATTTGGGAACATTTCAAAAAGATATTTGAAAATGGTAAATTAGTTAAAGCAAGATGTTTGCATTGCCATCAGAATTATGCTGCTAATACAACTAGAAATGGAACAAATGGATTGAGACAACATTTGGGTAGATGCAAAATGTATAAGCCCCCGCCCACCCCGTCTAGTGGTGGTCAAACATTGTTAAACTTTCAAACAAAGGATTCATCAGGAGAATATTGGAAATTTGAGCAAGGGGTAGTTAGGAGAGCTTTAGTTGAGATGATAATTGTAGATGAACTACCATTTAGCTTCGTAGAAAATGAAGGCTTTAAGAAGTTTATGAGTAAATCCCAACCTTTGTTTCGAATTCCTTCTCGTAGAACAATAACAAGAGATTGCTATGATGTTTATGGTGAATTGAGACTAAGCTTGAAGAAGTCTTTTAGAGAAATCCAACCAAGAATCTGTAAATGGAAAAAGAAAGCATATAATTTCGTTCTCTAAATGTGACCTATTAACTATTAAGTATTAAGATTAAATGCCTCGTCTCAATTAGAATATTAGATACAGGAAATACAAATTGATTAAGCTACTGAATCTCAGAGTTAGCAGGCCCAATTAGAAATTAGCCCGTTAAACAGGTACAGGAAATACAAATTGACTGAGATGCTGAATCTCAGAGTTAGCAGGCCCAATTAGAAATTATCCCATTAAAGATGTCCAAAACTGAAAAACCGAGCTTATTATACCGAACCGAACCGAACCAAATTATTTTGGTTCAATTTTAGGTACACCTATATTGAAAACCAAAAACCGAAAAAACCGAAACCGAACGCCCACCCTAGTAATGACACTCAATCTATCTTTCAATCTCGTTTGTGGTTTCGATCAGGTCAAAGCAGTGGACCTGATCAGAACCCCAAACAAGAAGGCATGAGATGCAATTTAAAATTCAGAAATTACTACCTTTACTTAGATTTCTTATTTTAAATGTAGTCGTTGTTGGACTAAGTTTTCTAGACTTGTTGTACATCATTTCAACCCTCGATGCTCGTGAGGCTGCTTTCTTGGTCTTCTTCTAATTTCTATAAAGGTGACAATCCCGACCACGCTACTTAGTCGCAGCTCCCTAGCAAAGTGTTCATCTGCACTATTTTTCTTTTAGAGAGACTACAGACGGATGTTTCATTACCGAATAAAATTTCATATTTGCACTTGATACAGATTTCTCATGTTTTAAGATAGTTTCATCGGTCAAATTCACTAGAATTTCCTTGCTACCCTATGTCTCTTCTTCAATTAGCTTTCAGATGATATAGTCTTCCATCAACTCCCCTTTTTCTCATAGGCATTCTCCTTCGACTCCTTCTGGCATATTATTATTTTCTCGATCAACCCTTCCATATAAATTTAGGCCAGGGGAATTTCTATTTATTTTTTATTCTTGTTTGATGTAGTGCGAGGCTTCGAAGGTGTTCTCAGAGTCCAATGCACACTTAAAGTTAAGTCCAATCGCTATTGGTTCTCTGCAATGACACCAAATATTGATCCCTTCTCAAAACTTGACACGCATAAACACGAGCAATAACCGTCAGTAATTGGTAACAGGGTATCTGCACCATCTTCATGAGGCCCTCAGCCTTATCAATTCGAATCCATCAAACTTAACTGTACAATGCAGAATCTTATTTGAATCATCTGTGTCTAATCGGTTAAAAGTTGTATTCACAAAATATTATACTTTATGTGTGTTGTCCGAATGACCTTATCAGTAATACTTCTTAACTCCCACACATATGATAGTGGATTCATCTGCACACACCTTATTCTTCCTAGCCCATCCATGGCTTAAATTGAATAAACAGATGACTAGCAAATTGTAATAGACGTCACATCTATTGGAAAAGAAAACTGATATATCCATCTGTTGCAACAGATTTTCAATATGTTGTAAGTTATCTGACAGATGAAATATATTTTGCAATAGATTACCCATCTGTTAGATTTATTTTAAAGCAATTTTCTTTTCTTTCCGAAATACAATAAAAAGATAAAATGTTGTATTTAGATCCATTTTTTTCATTTACATATTTGAAAAGTCACCAGTTTTATTTAATTAAGGGATATGAACAGTCGTGGCTTTTTATTTGACTAAGTCACCCTTCCAATTCAATCATTTATAAATAGGTCCCTCTGGCCTCCTTTCCTTACTCTCACTCGTTCATTCTACTACACTTACAATACAAATATGGCTGATCCAGATTCTTACTAGAAGATTCATATCGAGTCCTTACAGGAACTTCAAAGGCAGTATGATGAACTCCAAAGGGATTTGGCAGACTTCGGAGCAAGACTGAGGAGGGCCCTGCTGATGCCGGATGAAAATTGTCCGGTTGACAATAATAATAGTATTGATAATAATAATAGTAATAATAATAATTAGGTTATGTTTTTTCTTTTTTTTAGCGTATGTATCTTTCTTTTTTATATCGGATTTACCTATAAGGAATTCAAAAATCTATGTATATATTGGGTTTGGTCGACTTTAAATTTTTAATTCTTATTTAATATTTAATTATCATTCTATTTATTCCCTATTCTCAACATGTTGATGGTTGGAGGTAGGGAATGACCACTTGTGGCAACATAGGGAGGTGAAAAGTCATGATTCTCCTAAAAATGGTTCATTAATAAATAATAAGGAACTTAATGATATACACAATTTATAACCGTAAAAGAAAGATTATTTAGTTTAAAAAATGTCACAACATTGGATTAATTAAGTTATATGATGATTTTTAAGAAAAAGGTGAATAGTCGTGACTCTAACTTTTTGTCTAAACACATTCAACAAACAAAAACAAACAATGCTGCTGATGCATCAAATTTCTCATTTGTTGCGACTGATGAATCAGTTGTTAGAAGAAATAAAAAAAGTTCCTAAAATAGATGGTCGATTTGTTATAATAGTATATCTGTTGCAACAGATGGGTTATCTGATGCAACAGATATCAATCTGTTGCCATAACTCAATAAAAAATGGTTATTATTTTATTAAAGAAACAATTATTGAAAATCTGGTGTCTTCTATTTTTAAATTGAGAAAAAAGTTATTAAATTTAAGAACTAACTAATAATAATAAGCTGAAAAGTCATGACTTGTCACAATAATAAAAAATCTCACCAGCTTGATTTAATTAAGTCATTTCTTTTCAAAGAAAACAATAAGAAAATAAATGATAAACACAATTTAAACCGTAAAAAGTACACCAAAAATATTTTTGTTTTTAAATCTGTTTTATTAATTTATATAATAAAAAAGTCAGTAAATTTGAATTAATGATATGATGATAATTTTTTTTGAAATAAAATAGATTATATGTTGCAACAGATAGATTATCTAATGCAACAGGTTATCTATTGTTGCAACGAATGATATATTTGTTGTCACAGATGAGTTATCTGATGCAACAGATATATAATTTGTTGCAATGTAAAACGGTTCCTGGAAAGAACCCTGGAAAGAACTAATTATTAATAATAATAAGTTTAAAAGTCATGACTTATCACAATATTGCTTAATTTAATTAAGTCATAACTTTTTAAAGTAATCAAGAATGTCATTAATAAATGGAGGTGAACAGTTGTGCCTTTAAATCTGTTTTATTAATTTATATAATTAAAAAGTCAAAAAAATTAGGTGTCATGATGATAAGTTTAAAAAAAAGATATATAGATTATATGTTGCAATAGATACATTATCTGATGCAACAGGTTATATATTTGTTGCAACAGAGGATATATTTGTTGTTACAAATAAGTTATCTGATGCAACAGATATATTATCTGTTGTCATAACTCAATATAAAAACAGTTCCTGGAAAGAACTAATTATTAATAATAATAACTTGAAAAGTCACAACTTATTACAATATTGTTTAATTTAATTAAGTCATAACTTTTCACAGTAAGAAAAAAATGTCATTAATAAATAGAGGTGAACAGTTGTGACTTTTTGCCTAACATATTCAAGTTCAATTCTCTATAAATAGGTCTCTTCTTACTCAATCATTCATTCTACTACACTCTATTTATTCCTTTCTCTTGTTACACCTTCAACTACTTTCTCTTCAAGGACTTGATAGCTTTCTCCTGTCTCTGGTAAGTTTTTTTCTTGATGTTTGTGTAAATATACGTTGTTTTATACATTCGAATTCTTTCTTTTCTTTACTTTTATTTTTACGTGCGTGTTTTGTCAACTTATGTGTTTTCTAGATATGGCTGATCCAGTATGGGATGTCGCTATTTTACTAGAGCCATGCAGGAACTGCAGAAGGAGGTTCATGACCTGCAGTGGGAGTTGGCCGCCGTCAGAGTAAGGATGCTGCGGGAGATCTGCAAGCTGAGAAGGGCGTTGCTACTGCCGGTTGAAAATTGGCCGGCTGACCATACAAATAATAATGATATTAATAATAATTAAGCTTTTTTTTTACCTATGTATTTCAAATTTTTTTATTTAATAAAAAATTTATGTTTGATGCATTTGACGTTTTAATTTTCATGTTGTCTATTTCTTTTTCTCAACAAATGGCATGTCTATAATTAAGAAATAATTTAAATCCAGTATCAATAGCAAGAGATCAACATATGGGTTGAGTTATCTGTAGGGTTTGTGACAGGAGCTGTATTTTGTTGTTCAAAATAGATTATTCATCTGTTGCAATAGAATAATTATCTGTTGCAATATATAAATATTCTTTTACAACAGATATATATTCGGTTGCAACAGATTACTTGTCTGTTGGAACAACTAACTAATCTGGTGCAACAGATTATTTATCTGTTGAAATAAATTACTAATCTAGTGTAACAGATTATTAATCTATTAAAACAGATAACTAATCTAGTGCAATAGATTATTAATCTGTTGCAACAGAATACCCATCTATTCGATTCACATTACGGGCACCTAGAACCATAAAAATGAATCCAACATGAATCTACTGTTGCAATAGAATACTTATCTAGTGCCACAGATGATGGATCTGTTTAAACAGGTTGCCCTTATATTGCATTCATGTTCGCGTGCTAACTATTGTTGAAAAACAACATACTACTTTAAAAACCATAATTTGACTTACCAATGGTCAAATTTAAGCATAATTTGACTAAATTAAAAAGCATAATTTGACTTACTAATGGCCAGATGACAAATTTTACCAAAAAACATAATTTGACTTACCAAAGTCTCCTCTCAAGTAAATGCCAAAGTTGAAAGTGATGTACGAAAAAAAAATTGACATAGAAAATAGGTCAAAGAGCAGCAGTTGCGGTAACAACAACAACAATGGTCAACAAGAAGAATATGAAGATGATAATGAAGTATAAGATGATGATAATAAATCAAAAGATGATGAATAAAGCAACAACAACAATGAAAAACAAATATCGCGTAGAGAGAGAAATAACAATGGATGAGAAGAGAGAAAAACGCATCTTTTTTCCCTTTGTTTTCCGTTATATTAACTAACATTTGGATCAAAGTGTAAATTTAAAAACTTATGGGTTATTTTAAAATTTTTTAAAATTTCTTAATCCATAATTAAGTAATTGTCACATCCACTCAATTATTAAGACTTGTATCACCTACACCTCATTTTAAAACTTTTTTGTCACCTGTAGCCCAAAGCCCCACTCAGAGAGAACACATCGATTCAACCATATTTATAGCACTAGAATAGTGTACGTGCGTTGCACGTGTATCATGCATTTTTAAGAATAAACGTATAAAAAATGCATTAGTTGTGCGTCTGTTATTTTATTAAGTACAAAAATTAAAAAAAAAAACAGAGTATAATTTTTCAAGTTAAAAAAGTATAGTTGATTAAAGAGAAATTTAGTCATTTATGTACTTTAGTAATAAATTAAAATTTCTATTTCACTTGTAATGAGATGATTGATAATAATAGAAAATATATAACTTAATTTAAAACATAAATTGTAATCATTCGTTTTAAAATTTTGTACATATTTAAAACACTTGATAAGTTATAAGTACAGAGTACAATTTTATACTAAATTTCAAACATTTCATACATATAATATAGACCCAAACTCGTCATTGATATGGCCTAAACCCGTCTCGGCCCAAATAAATTAAACAGATGGCAAAATTAAATAGGAAAGTGAACGAATAGTATGTGTACTTTTATCAAATAGGAAAGTAAACAAATGGTACACACTCTGAACTCCAGAAGCTTCATCTGTAAATTAAAATAAAATAATAAGATAATAAAGATATCAAAACAATACAATTAAACTTGACCTTTACACAAAAAATTCTTTAAAGCCAACCGACATTCATCTACGACCTGTAAACTATTAAAAAAATATAATAGTGATCACAAAGCTTTGGTTTTGATCCAACTAATTCTTGTCTGAGCGAAAATTTTGACCTAAAGAATGATTTTGAATGAAAACAAAGAAGAGATATATATACACACATATTGAATTCTATATGCTGATAAAAACAGTGAAAAAGTTGAGGGTTAGAAAATCAAGCATCCACCAATCTGACATGCAATCGAATCTAGTTAGATGATCATCAAACATATTCTCTCAATAGGCAAACCAGTTTGTTCTCTAGTTCAACTGATATATCAATATTTATAGAAGTATTTTCTTAATAGAGTCTTATTTTAGGAGTATTTTTCTAATTGAACAGTAGAAAAGAAAATATTAATTAATTCTCCTATCATATATTTTAGGAGTCCCATATATTTTAGAAAGTCTAGTAGAAAAAGAAAAATATTAACTAATTTTCCTACCATATATTTTAGGAGTCTCATGTATTTTAGAAAGTCTAGTTAATATAATAAAAAATAATTAACTATTAAATTAAAAAAAAAAAGTGAAAAGACAGTTTTGTCTAAAAAAGAATCTTTTAATAAAGGGCAAAAAGTTCAAATAATTTTTTTAAGGGTCTTTCCACTTTTAATATATTATATATATTATAGATTATAGATATAGATTATTATTTTTTTTCAATATTTATAATCTTTCCTTATTTTTAAAGTTAAATCTATAGAAAATCTTTGATTACTTGCTTAAAACTTTTAAAAGTTTGGTAATTCTTATATTTTTCTTATTCTAACACTTTCAAATTTATTTCTAGATTATTCAAATCTTCTTAAAATCAACTTAAAGTTGATTTAGAATTCATAAACTAATTAAAAATGTGTTAGTTACCATTAAGGCAAAATGTTTCGATGGACCCCTGTACTATGCCTGTTTTGTAAGTTGGACACTTCTACTTACATGTTTGTCATCTGGACCCCTAAACCCACTAAAAAGAAACATTTTAAACACATTTTTTATGTGGCATCGACCACATAGGAGTGTGTATCCTAGGCTCCTAGTGCGCGTCAGCCATCAAAAAAGGGCCCTCAACGGTCAAAACGGACATTATAAATGGTCCTTCTTCCTCATTTGCTTCCAACACCATTGTTCGAGCAATTTGAGCTTTTTTTCTCTCTTCTTCTCCATTTTTTTCTCTCTAAGTTCTTGGTCTTTAATATTTTTTTCCTGCTATGTTTGTAATATTGGAAAGTTAATTTTTTGCAATACCATGACAGTTCGAACTCGTTATTGTGGACTTTACACGGAACTTAAGATGTCAAGAACACCAACCAACCCCGGAAGAATGTTTTGGGGCTGTCAAAAATATGAAGTTGGTACTGGTTGTGGATTCTTTCAATGGGCTGATGAAAATGAACAATATAAAGGTAGACATTGAAGGCAATGAAGACAACAAGGACTGGGAAGATATGGAAGGAACAGAAGACATGAAAGATCAAGCATTAGTATTGATATCACTGTTATCATTATTGTTATCATTTGGTTTCTATCTGTTGTATTATTTAAGATGGTTTGATCTATATAGTTGCTATGGGCAATGAAAATAAAATTCAAATTTAATGACAAATACCATTTTTCCAACATAGAAATCTGTAATCTATAATGTCTTAACAAGAGTTGTCATCAAAAAGCTTGTCTTAACAACATCTTAAATGAGAACAACACCAGAAGTCTTAAAAAAATTATCTTAACAACACTTGGGGTCAATACAGAAAGAGAATTATACTAATGTGTTCCTTGAGTTCTTGTTGTGGACAGATTCTTATTAGCTTGAGTGCTTGATGTGGCTTGAGTGGTTGTAGATAATTTTGTCTTTGATCTTTTGTAACTCTATTCTTGTAGTTGTCTTTGAGTTACTGCAGCTCCACCTTTCCACCTTAGTCCATTTTGTTTGAAACCCAAGTCAATATTGGTTAGAACTGAACTAAAAAGTGTTGGACTATGCAACACTCTATTAGTACTTCCAGACTTTAAAAATAAAAAAAAACAGTTATAGATGCACTAATTAATACCAATTAAATATAAATTACATTATCTGAAACTTACCCTTTCGACCACACTGCGACTTGGTCCAAACAGCACACTAAAACCAGCTTCTTTTGCCTTGGTCTTTTATATGTCAGATTTGCACCACCTCTCAAAGTTGTACTAGTCTTCCTCTTTTGGGCACCAACACCACTAGTAGACTACTGAGTTGTAGATTGTGTAGCAGTATCACCTACTGCTGAAGTGGTAGTGGGCTTGACAACAACTGCAGGCCTTATATCAGTTGTTGACATACTTGCAGGCCTCACACCACCAACTGATGCAGCATTTGCAGGTCTTCCTGCAACTCTCGGTGCATTATGAGCATGTGCAGGCCTTCTTGCACCTCTTGGTACACTGTGAGCATTTGAAGGCCTTCCTACAGGCCTTCTGTTGCTTGATTAAGCATTTGTAGGCATCTCTTCTTCTGTTGAAGCATTTGCATCTCTCTCAGCAACTGCAGTACTAGTGTTGCCTTACACACTTGGTTGACTGCCACAGCTACTATTGAAATCTTTTTTCTACAAAAAAATATGGAAAGGTCAAAAACACATTCAAAAAGAGTAAAATTCATCAATAAGAAAAGATTTAGCTTACCAAAGTTGGACATCCTTTCTTGTTGTGTCCAATAGACTTGCACACATAACATGTCATTTTTCTTTCCTTTCTTGTATCCTTTTCAAACTTCTTCTTAACAGGTTCATCCTTAGCTTTCTTTCTATTTTTACCTGGCCTTCCTGGCATGAGAGTAATCTCAGGTGGCTCAATTGGAGGTCTTGTGCTTCTTGGACACATCTTAATATTTGTCATTGGTTGAATATACTTATCATATGCCTTCAGGTATGTTTCCCTTTGATACTAATGATCAAAAAATGACTCCACATTCCATCCCTTGTAATGCATTGCAGCAATTGCATATGCACAAGGAATTCCCTTTAGTTGCCATGACCTATAACTACATTGCCTCCTCTTTACATTAACAATATGTGTATAAGGTGGATCGCCAATATTGGTGATTCACCATTCTCTGCAAAAACTTCCATAGCCATTGGTGATACATCACTGATCCATTTTTTAGAATAATCTCTTATTTGAATCATTCTTTCCATGACTTTGCATCTTATTTCCTCCAACATAGTGATAATTGTCTTGAACCTAGCAGCTAAAATACAACTATTGAAAGTCTCACATATGTTGTTCTCAACCACATCACACCTACTATGTTCCTTAAAAAAGGCCCTACACCATGCCTCTTTGTTGTACTTGAGCAAATCTTCCACAATTCCAACACCCAACTCACTCATTTCATTAAGTTTCTTTTGCAAATATACTTCAAATGAGGCCCTTGCAACCTGCCTGAATTTTTTTCTCCTTTTCTCACCACTCCAAACTTGCTTCCAGTTGGCCCATATATGTCTAGCACACCATCTATGCTCAGCATTTGGCAGTAGATTAGTAAGTGTCAAATCAAGACCCTATCAAAACATGTAAAACAATAGTTAAACATTAATGACATCACTACAACAAACTAAAAGATAAATAACTAAAAAATATAAATATATGAATAGTCATACCTTATGTATATCAGACATTATTGTTAAACCTTCACCCCCATTTTCTTCAAGTTCCAAATCATGGCTGATGCACCTAAGAAACCAAGACCATGTGTCCTTGGTTTCTTTATCAACTACAACCCATGCTGCAGGGTACATTTGATTATTTCCAGCTTTGAAAATGTAAGATAACAAGATACCTTTACATACACCCTTGAGAAAGGCACCATCTAAATCAATTATTCTTCTACAACCCTTTTTCCATTCACTTTTTAAGGTCCCAAGACAAATGTAAATGCCCATAAACACCTTTTTTCCTGGAATTGCATTCTTAGATGTCCTAATATATACAATGGTACTAGGATTGGTGGTCGTCAACTATTCAGCATAGTCATACAACCTAGCAAACTCTTCAACAAAATCACAAAAATGTTCCTTCTCAATTCTGATTTTTTCCTTTCTATAGGTTGTTTTACTAACATACAACCCATAGTCCTTTCTTAAAAGTGCTTGAATCTGATGCAATTTTATTGATGGATCACTCATAATTCTATCCTTGTAATGCTTACTAATTCACAAAGGGTTACACATCTTATTTCTTGTTCTTTTATAACACTTGTGTACAGGAAAGTAAGTTTTCACACTAAAATTTCCTGTGTTATCAACACTTCCAAGAATAACCCTAGAACAACCCTTATGCTTACACTTAGCCCTTACCCTTTCCTTCTCATTAGGTTTCAACTTAAGGTTCACACCTTTTTTAATAGAGTAACTCTTCAGTGCCTCTTTAAACTCAATAGCATTCAAAAAAACCATATACAACTAAAAACATACCTTCTTTGTAGTTTTATCAAAGTAGATCTTGCTAGATGAAGTTCTAGGTAGTGGATCTAACACTTCATCATCATCAACATGATCTCCTTCCTCTTCATCACTAATGTTACTATCCGGATTTGAACTATCAAAATAAGGGACATCCCCACCTAGTTTACCTTCATATCTAACCCTCTTGTTCTTAGAAATATCCTCAAAACCAGCATCTATACCTATTGATATAGATGATATCTCATCTAGATTCACCCTATCAGCCTTTTCTTTTGCTTGTTTTTCAATGTTAGACTTCCTAGCTTGAAGCAACTCTTCATCAAAATCACTCAACTCTTCAATGTTTTCATCAATATCATAAAGTAAATCACCATCAGAATCAGTGATATCAAAATTTAATTCAGAATCAGATATTTGAAGATGGTATGTAGAGAAATCATTAAATTGACCTTCACCTAAGTCTTCACAAGAAATCGTAGCTTTTCTTTTGCCTGCCCTAGGAGGCTAATTTTCATTTAAATAGTCATCTTCATTTATATCCAATGGATGAGATGAAGACACATCAACCCTATTAGTTTTAAAAAAGGCTGCCACATCACCATTACTAAGTAGTAATAATGGTGGAGTGGCTGCCACTCATCATTACCAACTATAGCTTCACTAATTTGGTGAACAACATATACATCAACCAAATCTCCATGTTTTAAACTACTGATAAGTATTAAAACATCAACATCATTTTATAACTTGTAATAATAGCCCTTTTTGTTTACTCTACATCAAAAGGTTTCAATTTTTTCCACATCAAAATCTGCTGCTAAGTTATGAAACAACATAACATAAAGCTCATCAACATCTACTCTAATTTTATCAGGAATACGAACTCCATTTGCATACCTTAGATCAGGGTCTAACAAAAAGACACCTCCATAGGTGAATTGAAGTGTTACAATTACTACAATGACAAGATAACATATACATTAGTCAATTATCCACAAAACCCTAATTTTTAAAGAAAAAATAAAGAAACAAAAAAATCAATTCTGATTTTACCAAAAAAAACCCTAAAATGTAATCGAAATAACAAAACGTGCCATTGAAGGCACAAAAATGCTATACATATGTTTAATAAGAGCATTAAACCAAAAAAAAAAAAATTAAAAGCCCCAAAATTTTGAACCCAATTCTGAATTTACCAAAAAAATCATAAAATGTAATCGAAATAACAAAACATGCCATTGAAGACATAAAACTACAATATATAGCCATAATAGGAGCATTAGACAAAAAATAAATCAAAAGTCCTAAAATTTTCGAATCCAATTATCATTTTACGAAAAAATCCAAAATTCTAATCAAAATCCCGATATATGCCATTGAAGGCATATCACCACTACAAACACTACCTACAACAACACTACATACAAAACAGAGCAAAACTACCCAAAAAATTGAAGAAAAAAGTTCATAATTGCAAAAACCCTAAAACCACTAAAACGGATTCCACTAAATCGACAAGAAGCTTCAAAATAAACTACCAAATAGTACAACTACACCAAAATATTAAATACTTACACAGATTGCAAGAACATCAACAACAATTGGCCTAAATTAACATAAAATGGGGGTAATTTCGAGTTTCGGATGAGAGAGACGAAGGGCGAAGAAGAAGGGTCTCAAATGGCATAAATTTCGATCAAAATTTACTATTTATACTCTAGACACGTCATTTCATACGTAGAAATTATTTTACAAATATTTAATGATGTGTCCGTGATTGTGCAACACGTACAGCAGAGTAGACCGAAAAAAGAGTTTAAAATGTTGCCTTTTAATGGGTTCAAGGATCCAGATGACAAACATGTAAGTAGAAGTGTCCAACTTATAAAAAGGACATAGTACAGGAGTCCATCGAACCATTTTGCCTACCATTAATTCTGATGACTTCTAATAAGAAAAGATTTTACTCAACTCCTAAATATTAGAAAATAGTGAAAAGACGATTTTTGTTATAAACTAATAAAGAATAAAGAAGAAGAGTAGAGAGAGAATAAATATTAATTCTTATTTATCTTGAGGGGTGAATTACAATGAAGGAAAATCCCTTTATTTATAGAAAAAAACTAACCTTGGGGTTTGTAACTTTTCCATAAATAAACATACACAATATATGGTAAAGTAGGTATTTACTATATATAGTAAAATAGACATTCACTATATATGGTACATTTATAACACTCCCCCTTGAATGTCTAATTGATAGATAATGTGCCTCATTAAAACCTTACTAGAAAAAACCTAGTGGAAAAAAATCTAGTGAAGGAAAAAGAGTACACATCTCTAACAATACGCATATAGGCTGCCTCGTTAAAAATCTTACAAGGAAAACTCAGTGGGAAAAAATCTCGTAAGGAAAAAAGAGTACAACGCGTATTAACTCCCCCTAATGAGAACATCCTTGAACGTTTGCATCTCGATCTTATGCACCATCTTCTAAGTTGTAATTGAAGGAGACTTGGTGAATAAATCAGCCACATTGTCACTTGAACGAATCTGTTGCATGTTAATATCACCATTCTTTTGAAGCTCATGTATGTAGAAAAGCTTTGATGAAGTGTGCTTCGTTCTATCTCCTTTTATGAATCCTCCATTAAGATGTGCTATGCATGTTGCATTATCTCTTGCTAACAAATTGACTGAAAGGACTATACCAGGCCTTGTAATATTCGCAAGATACATGAGTGCACCACTTGCACTGAGATATGACACTTCATAACCAATCTAATTCGGTATATTTCTCATTTCAGCAAATAATCTATTGTTTTCAAAAACTCTCCAAGAGTTCCAATAATTTTCAAGCTATAAGCTTATACAATATAAGGATTCTAAATAAGTTTCCCAGAAACTTCAAACATTTTGAATCATTAGAAAGTTTCATATAAATTTTGTCAAGTGACAATATTCAACATTTTATATGTGACATCTTCAAGTGTCTGGACTGCAAATCAAATAAGTTTTATACTTACCAAGATGCATCCTTTTATGCCACTTGATAAATGTTTCTACGTCAGCATGCTTAAATAAACGTAGAATTCAAATCCTCATAATCTTTCACAATATTTTGCTAATATTGTATGAAAGATATTGATGATATATCATTTCGTATCGGTTCATAATGTGACATAACATTTTGAGATCTCATCACTTCATTATTTTCAGGTACCTGAACCTCTCATAAGGTTTCATAAAGTGTTATTTTGTAGGCTCTTCAAGAGCACATTATTTTCTTATTATGATTATTTGCTCCTTATCCTTTTCAAGAATTATTTCATTTGAAATCGATTGATCTACCACGCTTCACGCATGCATAGACTGTCATTTATGAACACAAAATAGGAGCATTTGCAGCTTAAATATGAGATGCGTTCGGCATTTGAGTTGAATTATCTTTTGAATGAGAATCTGATGATAATTCCTAACATATTTCATAGCTGCTTATAATCTCCTCCTTATGTTAGGAAAACTAATATACATCCTCCATCTTCTTTGAGGAATCCATCTTTTTGCATCATGGTATATTCATTAATCGTATACCGCACATCAAAACTATTAGATGGAATAGTTGGTTTCTAACCTTGAACCAATTTAGAGGAAAGAAATAATCATAATTTATTGGTCTAATGCATACAAGTGCTATTGTATACAACATATCATATTTCAGAACAACACATGAAACTTTGTTCTCATTAGTAATGGTTTAGGTATTTATCGAAGGCATTTAATGCTAAATCATCATCATCAAGATGAATTGTCTTGATTACACAATCTTAAAGTTATGCTCTTAACTCAATTTTATTGAGCAAGCAACTTTATGAATGTCAAACGCAGGTTGACAATGAATGTACATGTGATCATCTTATTGATGCATCTTTTCAACATATCACATAATAGGTGAACGGGTCCTTTTTCAGATTTTAAGGGAACCAATCCCAAAATTAGTTGGTCCAACCAATTATCATGAAAACAAGCAACATTAAAAGTAATGAAGAATTTTCTAATTCTTCAATATATGTTCAATACTCAGTATGCACATCTTTGGATGTCGCAATTATTCATGTCAATTTATGAACTTTTATTCTAGCAAACTCCAAGTTTTAACATGACATATACTTTTTTTTCTTTAGAAAATTTCAGATTTACTATTATATGAATAAATTTCAGATTTTACTACTTTAGAAGTAGATTTCAAAATAACTTTTCTCAGTTATTCAACCTCTTTCGGAGGTGAGTTATGATACCATCACAATCAAGTGCACGCTTGTATTTATATACAGTCACATTCACCCCCAGGGTATAGATCTGTATTTATAATAATTAAAATTCTTATTCTCCAAAAATGAAATATAATCGTGCATTAAGCGTATCAAATTATGATAGCTTATAATCTCTTTAGATCATACATTGCTACAACATTCACTTCAAGAATAGAGCAATTTGTCATCTTTCAGACTTATCATATATTGCTACCACATTCACTTCTTGGAATGGAGCATATTCAATGGGACATGTTTTCATAACTTTTCATAAAAACCACATTATTTTGCCTTAGCCATCATTATATCACCAATATGGTGCATTGAGATTCAAACTCAACGTTTTATCCATATAAAGACATCTTAGGCATAAATCAATCGACTTGAACCCAACATATTATCATTCCTTTTGATAATATTATTCTTGAGGAATAAATTTAAAACATAAATGGTTCCAAACGAATTATTTTTCCTCAAATCCAACAATAATTATATTATTAGTAGCAAAAGACAAATAACATAACGAATTACTAACCTTGAAATTACTTTAGATTTATAATGTCACCTTATTTGGCAGAATCTCGTGTTGATAACGTGTTATAAACTAATAAAGAATAAAGAAGAAGAATAGAGAGAGAATAGATAGTAATTCTTATTTCTCTTGAGGGATGAATTATAATGAAGGAAAACCCCTATATTTATAGGGAAAAACTAACCTTGGGGTTTGTAACTTTTTCATAAATAGACATACACAATATATGGTAAAGTAGGTATTTACTATATATGGTAAAGTAGATATTCACTATATATGGTACATTTATAACAATTTTGTTTAAAGTAGTGACTTTTAATGAAGGACAAAAATTTCAAACAATATTTCTAAGTGCTTCACACTTTTAATATGGTACTAGTTTAACCACACATGTCTCACACATATAACGTTTGATTTTTAAAATTAAATAATTTTATTTATTGCAGAATTTTTTAATAAAGTGTAAAAAGCTCAAATCACTTTTCAACAAATCCTTCAAACTTTAATATAATAATGTAAAAATAAACATATATATTTTAGTCTAGGCATAGATATATATTTACCGCCAGAAGTTTTAAGTGGTTGATAGATCATCACTTTTGCGTTTGCCATGCAGTATCTCTTTTTCCTGCTTTCAGAGACCAAGAGAGACACATCAATTTGAATCACATCTATGACATGCTTATTTTTTTCTATATTTAAAATCTTTTCTTGTTTTTAAAGTCAAATCTTTATAAAATCATTTATTACATTCGTATTACATAATTAAAACTTTGATACTTCTTAATTTTTTCTTATTCTAAAGCTTTTATATTTATTTTTAGATTTTTTAGATCTTCTTAAAATCAAATTTAGTTGATTTAAAATTATTAAACTGATAAAAAAATATTAATTGTCATTAATTTTGATGACTTCGAATAAGAAAAGTTTTTATCATAAATATATTTAATTAATTTTCAATTCTTAAATATTAGGAAAGAATAGTAAGATGATGATTGTGTCTAAAGTAAAATTTTTAATAAAGAATAAAAAATTCAAACAATATTTCTAAATCCCTTAATATATTATAAATATAAATATCTATAATATATTAAAAGTGTAAAGACCCTTAGAAAAGTGATTTAAACTTTTTACCCTCCGTTAAGACGCCTTGCAATAGATAAAATCGTCTTTTCACCTTTTTTCTCCAATTATTATATTATTAAATTAAGAACTCTTAAAATATATGGAAAGAATCCTAATAAAATAAATATATGGAAAGAAATTATGACTCCTAAACTACTTAAAATATACGAATTCTAAAATACATATGAATCCTAAAATATATGGAAAGAAATTAACGGTCCTAAAATATATGTAAAGAATTATATTTTATTTTAATTAAATATATAGGCTTGACATATACGTTTAGGGGTGTGCATCGATCGGTTCGGTTCAGTTTTTTGTGTTATTGGTTTGGTTTATCGGTTTTCGATTTTTAAATATGCAAAACCAATAACCAACCAATAAGATATTTTCTTATCAGTTTTCGGTTTATCAATTTTCGGTGCATAACGGTTCGATTTTCGGTTTAACCAATAAGAAAATACTCATAAAATAAAAATAGTAACAACTAAAATAAAAAAATGAAATCTTAGTTGCCGCCAAAATCATACGCAATGCGTTGTAGTTTACAAGAATCTTCAAACTTGAACTGAATGTTAGTTCGGAAAAAAACTGAATCCTAATTGTTGGAAACTACTAAATGCTTCAAGCTTTCCAATACGACAATACCTGAGCTTTGTATTGTGCCTTTATTGCCCTGAATAGGTTAATACTTTGTGAATCTCTGAATCGTGAATAAGTAGTGTGTGTATGTGTGTGTGTGTGCGTGTATTAGTAATATAAATATTTATATATATAACACAGATAGGAGTAAAACAATAACTTAGTGTATCCTTATTGGGTTATCGGTTAAACTGATAACCCAATAAGTTAAAATCAAAACCAAACCGTTTACCCAATGAAATTTTTTATAAAATCAATAAAAAACCGTTAACCCAATAACATTTTTATCAGTTCGGTTTATCGGTCGGTTCGGGTTTTGCACACCCCTATATATGTTCCAACCCCTATATCCAAATTCTTTTTTATGTTTTATTTTTTTTTCTCTTTTTTACAAATGTGAGCTTTTCTCTATGAGGCCGGGCTTTAAGCTTATGTTTGATGTCTTTTCATCGTTGTTTAAATTTACTTTCAAGATACGTTTATATTCTTTTGTTGTTGGTTTAAATTAGCCATAGCAAAATTGAATATCCTTTAACTTATAAGATATTTTTTTCATAATCTTAAATTATTTCCTCTGTAAAATAAATCATTATTGGTTGATCACTATTGATTTATTCTTTAATATGTTTGTGCAGATGAAGAAAGATTTATGTAAAACGTGCAAACGAGACTTCATGCCGATTACGAGTGAATTTAAGGTATGTTTTTCCTATTCTAAATTTTATTTCTTATTCATGTTAGTTATATTTCTTATTAAGGCGTAATTCAAGTAAATACACTTTTGTCAGAATCATACTTACATAAAAAAAACTATTGAAACAAAAATATAACTGAAAATTGTAATTTGTCATCATAATAGACAAATTATAGTGTCAACCAAGTATCAATACAAAGTCTTTAATTAGCTAGAAGATAAACAAAACGGGGATTAGAGATTTCATGAGTTAGCAAATCAAATTTATAGCCTATTTCATTTTTCCATCAGGTACTTAGAGATAGACACTAAAGATAATTTGCATCGCTCGATTTATGTTTTACTGTCGTCATCAAGACTCTAAAATATATTTTTCCTTTGAAAGTATAATATTAAATAATTGATATTTCAACATATTTATTTTTTAAATTGTCTGTTCATATATTTATATATTTATTTCATAATTTATAATTATTAGTCTTGGATATGAAGACACATGGCATGAAATATGATTTTACTTGCCTTGACGTGGGTGGTATGGAAAGAGAGAAATGGAAGATCTTTTGAAGGGTAAGTTTTTCTCTATCAAGAAATTAGCCTTAAGTGACTTTAAATAGATCTGATTCATAATAGTGGAACTTTTAAAGGCAGATCAATTATATTATTCGATATAAATAGTAATTTATTCTTTTATATACACTTATTATTATCTTCATATACACGTGCAAAGCACGCACACTTGACTAGTAGATATAAATAGTGCGAATGAGTTTTTTATAACCACGAGTCAAACTTTCAAAAACAATAGAGAGAAGTATCGATTACCCCTTGAACTTGTCATATTTTATTCATGGTACACCTGAACTTTGACTTGTCCTAAGTACCCCCGAACTTGTTGTTTTGCAACATCACATGACCCTTTTTTGTTGATGGACCACAACGTGTAATACACGTGTGTACACCTGAAAAATAATGCCTATGTGTCTGTCCACGTGGATAAATACCATCCACTTCCCTTATATTGATCTTATATTAAAAAATAACCCACTTCTACCCTTAATTATCCGATTTCTCTCTAAAAAAAATATATTTTTTAGTTTTCTTTTACTCCGAAATAGTGAAAGATTAAATTTTCGTCAATCAAGTAAGTTATTATCTGAAAAAGTTATATATTTTTTTTGTGTTAAAAATATAAAATTATTTTTTTCGGTTAGCGTTTCATAGTAGTTTCCGATTAGTGTTTCGATTAGGATTTTGAGGAAACTTACATGCACAAATACGTATCTTATTATAATTAATGGAGTAAGAAATTACAATTTAAGTTAGGGGTGTACAAAAATTGAATTGATAAAAATGTTATTGATTTATAGTTATTGGATTAATGATTTTGTATTGATTTTATAAAAAAACTATTGGTTTATTGATTCGATTTTGATTTCTTTTTATTGGGTTATTGGGTAAATCGATAACCCAATAAGTTTATGCTAAATTATTATTTTACACAACAAGTAGGATTTTGGTTGCAACTAAGATTCGGTTTCTTTTCCTGTTGGTTACTACTTTTTCTATTTTATGAGTATTTTTTATCGGTGAAATCGAAAATCAAATCGTTAGGGACTAAAAATGGTTAACCAATATAACTACATACACCATAATGTATACAACCGAGGAATCTACGTTCGAAATTATGATCCGACCATGAAATTTTCACAATTGAAGGAGACTCACATACACAAACAAGTCTCCTATTATCATTCATAGAGTTAAAAATAAATAGATAAAGTAAAAGTAATAGAATGATTTATTTTTTGTTAGATTGAAAGTTAAATAGGAAAAGGGGTAGTTGAATATTTTGAAAAAAATAAAGAGAAATGGATTTTGTTTTTCGTATTTTAACCATTGAAAATATTACTTTTGCCGAAAAATCACTCTATCACACACGTGAGCAGTGTAAAACCAAATATTTTGTTATGTCAATAAAAAAAGAGCTAATATACCGTACTAAAAGAATAAGTTTGGAGTAGTCAAAGTTGAAGTGTACCACAAATAAACGGGGTGACAAGTTAGTGATAATTGACACTCCTATAATTCAAACTTATAAAGGATGACCATTTATACTAGTTGAATGCCATAATTGGTCCCTTTCTTATCCCCTTCCATCATAGTTCAATCGAAGGGCGAAAACAATGGCAGCATCAACACTCACCTTCAGTACCTTTTCTACTCTACAAACTTTCCCCGTAAAGTCTTCCATCTATTTTTTGTCTCTTTGTATTCGCCGGTTTTGTAGTTTGAGTCGCCGTCTTTTTAAAGTGGCTTTGTTCTTATTTTGTGTATAAAGAGAATGATAATTTGTTTTTAATGCAGAGAATTGCAGCAGTTGAAAATACAAAACGCGTGAACTTCTCCGTTCGGTCGCAGGTAACACTTTGCTATTCTATCCGTTTGAGCAGCTGTAAAAAAAATTTAACACAAGTGTTTGTGAATTTTGTTTTAGTTTGATGTGCAGAGTGCGTCGAATTCGAAAAATGAAGGCCGTGGACAAAGGCGAATATGGAGGCGAAGAAAATTGGTAAGTGAAGGAATTTTATTCGTGCTTTTTCTTTCTCGTTTCATTCTGTTTAGCATTATTGGAATTAGATGTTAAGAGTATCTAGTTTCGGAAGTGTTGTGTTTGCCTTGTATAGCTATAGTTGAAAGGATTTAACCTTATATGCCGAGTCAATTTTGTGCTCAGTTTCACTGATTTCGGTAGGTTACTTATGTGAAGTAATGCTTGCTGTAGAGTCATAGACATAGACGATTGTTTGTAGTTGGATTTTAAGTGATTAAATTGCATAAATAGTTTTGAGATGGAATGTGTGGGCATTCTAGAAGATGAATGTGAAGAGAAGATGTACTATGTGCCGATGAGAAGGTGTGAGGTGCTGGCTAAAGTGGGTATTAGGAGAGGTAGAGGTGAGCAAGTCTTGATAGAGTTGATTAGACAAGACATGACTCACCTACAGGTGTCCGAGGACATGACCCTCGATGAGAAGATACGGAAGTCAAAGATTGGGATAGAAAGTAGGTAGTTGAGTGTTGTCTAGTTCATGTGTTAGTATCGGTTGTTTCCTTTGCTTCAATTATCATATGATTTGTGTTGGTACTTGCTCTCTTCTTAATTGTTCTGGACATGACTTCTTTTCTATTGTATTTTCTGTGATACTTGATTTGTAACATGCTTACTTCAGTTGAGGGTCTATCGGAAACAATCTTTCTACCTTCTAAAGGTAAGGGTAAGGTTGCGTACAACCCTCCTCCAACCCCACTTGTGGGATTATACTGGGTATGCTATTGTATTTCTTACACCGTTACTGTGTTTAGTATAACTCTAGTGAAAACCATATTTGTGGTAGACATATTAGACTACGCTTGATCTAATATTATAGATTGATAACACTTTTCTCTTGCTTCTTGTTTTTGTTTTAAAGTTTGGACTTGTATTTATTTTTATTTTTTTTTCATTTTGAATGCCTTGATTTGCACGAAGTTTCTTGGCTAATTAGTTTTTGAATTCTTAGAATTGTTACTTGAGCTTGATTGTATCATCTTTAGAATAAAGATCATATCCACGTTTGATCTGAGTAGGATCCTTGATTCCTTTCATCCTCTTTATTTGGCATATCAAGCTAGTCATCTTTCCTTTTTGCTTGGGTTTTATGTATTCATTAACTACTAACCACTGTAGACAAAGTGATAGATGTTGAAACCTATTAGGTCTCCCATATCAGGGGTTCAAGTTTTGTGTCAGTACATCACTTCTGTCTTGATGCCTAATGCAAAACTTGACCCACTAGAAATTAAAGGCAGGGGAAATGATGAACTAACTGTATTGCATTACGTGCTAATCTTGTTTGGACCCTGGAAGTAGATCATACCAAGTTGTACTGTCATGTCATCCTGACTGAGTTAATCTGCGGCTCTAGATGTCAAGATTAAGTCATCTGATCTGGCAGTGGTCTTTGAATGTATGCGGCTAAGTCCTGGCTGGGTTCTTTTTACAGTTGATCATGTCCATACTCAAATATTCTGGTATTGTGGTTGCTGCCAAGGCAAAATATTTTACAATCTGTAAATGAATTTAAGCAGTAATCTGTATTTAGTAGAAGCCATTCCTTGGTGGATGGTTCTGTCTCGCATTTTTACCTGCTATTAGGTTTTCATAGCATGTGAACCCAAAAAGGTTTTATGTGTGAACCAAACGTCTCCGAGCCTTTTACCTGGATTTTTCAAAGTTAGATTCTCGAGGCAAACACATAATTCTAGATTCTTGAGGCAAACACATAATTCTTTTAGGCCTTACTAAAATTTTCCTTTTTGTCTGTCAAGTTCTATTTGCACAACTTCTGGGGTTTGTCATATTTTGTTCCCTTCCGCAAACTAGCCATCATCTCTTGGTTTTTCTCACTTAATACAGTGAACCATCTCAAGTGGATCCACTAACCTTTGGTGATCTCCTATGGTCATCACTAGGAATAGGGTGTATTTTACTTTGAAAGCATGCGTTGAAAGTGAACAGCTGGGTTTGTTGTCTAATTGAACATCTTTATAGCTCTTAAATAGAATATTTGAGTTCATGAAAAAGGGGATAGCTCAGAGAAAGTTATGGAGAAATAGGTATTTTCTATTTTTGAAAACCTGAGTAACACACCTGCGTCTCTAAGCTTTGTAGTACTAACACTGAGCTGTTACTAATCCATGAAACTAACTCTTAAAGTTAATATATATTAAGGTAATTACAAATAAGTACTTTGACTATTTCGACTTCCAACTATAGCTAATCCCTTTAATCAAACTTATGGAACTCAAGATAACCTGTAAGTTATAACTTTTGATTTTCTTTAATTAAAAGGTGAACTCTCTGCAATTCAAAGAACTATATGATCATGGAATTTTGTATGTGTCAATACCTTCCAATTATAATGGGTTGTTTTTCAAGTCGTGACTCTTGATGGACCTGTCACTCGGGGCTTTATCTTAATTTGCACTGCTGATTGGTTGATTTCAATCTTTGTCAGGATGGAATCTTTAGCTCCAACATCTCTAAGCTTTGTGTGCAAGCGTGTTATGTAGCTTTTCTCAGCTGGTACTCTTTAGGCAAAACATTAACTTCCTCCAAGCCCCTATAATATCAACACAACAGTACTATTCCTTGATATTGGTTAAAATGATTGCGGCCAGATTGCATACTTATGGAGAGGGGTATACTAATTATTTTGTTGAAAATAATAATTCCAGTGGTTAAACTTGTCAAAGTAAAACTTGGTACCTTTGTAGATTTAGGATTTAAAAGCTTTTAGCCTTTGTTGGAAGGTCAGCAAACCTGGACTAAGGAGAAAAGAATCTAGTCTTCATCGTTAATGTTTGTTTTGAATCATGCTGAAAACTCATTATCCATTATATTTATGGACTGTTGGGCTCAATGTATATTTACTTATTCTATTTTTGGTTTCAGATGAAAAAGGATGAAACATTAGATGCCAAAATGGAAAGGATTCCATTTCTTGAGGAACAAGTGAGGAAGATTAGGGATGGTGGTAAACTATTGACAATGGACATTCATAGACTATTACTGAACGAGGACAATAGGTTTGATTTTGTCAATGAGATTGCAGCAGAGGCCAAACAATATGTTGAGAACAACCGAGATGAATATGGTGCAAAGAAGGCTATCCTTCATGTGCTTAGTAATCGTATGAATGATGCTGGAGTTTATCGCGCAGAGGCATACATGGAATCTGACCCCTTCAAGCCTGGCCCTGGATATTTGAAAGACGAACTACTGTAGATGATTAGTTAGCCATACTTTCTGTATTCCTATAGAGTTTCTCTACTTGGTAGGCACTATGTACACACTTATCCGGGGTTCAATGTCAAATTAGTAGAGGTAAAAATCAACCATAGCACTTCCAAAAAAAAAAAATCTTTTTTCTAAGGTAGAATACGGTCGTTTGAGAGGGTGTATAAGAATAATGCAAAATATTATGTATTAGTAATACATGCATTAGTAATGATTGCGTTATTAATGCTTACATTAGTTATGCTTACATTTTTCTTAACTAACATGAATTACATAATTTCTAAATGAAAATATTTTTATTTTACAAAAATGCCCTCCAATAAGTGTGCTGGATGTGAAAAAGATTTTGAGGGACAATTGTAGTTTTAATCATACTAATGATACTAATGCATGCATTAGAATCCATTGCATTACTAATAACATGAACTTCTATGCATTAGTAATACACTCCTTTATACCAAATAGAGTGTAGAACTAATGCAAGCATTACTGATACATAAAAAGAAAAAGTATATCAAATAAGGTATTAGCGGACATTATTTTTTTAAATACACTCTACCAAACGACCCACAGTGTTTAATTATGCACTGCAAAAAGTAGTCAGAACTGCACCACCAAAGCTTATTTTACATCTATTTCATTCTATCTGGATCCATATTCATTTCCATAGCAGCTAAGACAGATATCTGGTTTATCAGTATGTAAAACATAATACTCCTCCCGTCTATTATCTATTGTGATTGCTACAAGTAGTTGTGTCAAATTATTTGTCTTTTAGAAGTTCCAAGATAAACTTATCTTTTTCCTATTTTACCCTTAGTAGTAATTAAAGACTACAAACCCTTCAATCTCTCCTAATTAATGTTTCTTAAGGGTGTCGTTAAAAAGAATCATGATAGATAATTTGAAAGGGGGTGTAGAGGTGGGGGTGGGGGTATATACAATATACATAAAGAATTCCTTAAAACTTAATGTAATATTGTGGCACAATACTCCAATCATAGGACCACTACTGGATGCATATAGCTTCTGATGCTGGAGTCTGGTCTTCTTTCAGTGCACAATAATTGAAGAAAATATGTCTTTTGATCCTGGTAAACATCCTTAACCTGTTAACCATTAAAGTTCCACGGGCTTTGTTAACAAAAATTTCAGCCCAAATTCTCTGGCCCAGAATCTACAAAAAGCACCCAACTGTCAATCAATAATTGGTTAAAATCAGTTATTGGATTCTGCCTTGGAAGTTTTCTTATCCTTGGTTAACCTTAACCAAGCAAATTTTCTGCTGACTTGAGGAAAAATCTTACACTAACTCCAGTCTTGTTGAGAACCAAGACTCCCCTTATTTCATCAATGGCCTTATCTAATCCCCACTTGCAAAAAATTCTTCTATTAAACAAAATTTGCTGCAACTATGGCTACAAAAAGAACATAATACAAAAGACTGCTGGTGGAGGTGGAGAAGGCAGAGGAAGATGCTGTTCTGCAATTGCAATTGATGCGCCGGCTCCTTTAACCAGTGTTTCTGGCATAAGATGGGGCTCAACTATGATCCAAGGTCCACGTGAAGAGATGGAAGATGATGCTGTCATCGTTCAATCCGATGATCTTGATGGCTTTA
The DNA here is from genome assembly GCF_002878395.1 of Capsicum annuum. Classification (NCBI taxonomy): domain Eukaryota; kingdom Viridiplantae; phylum Streptophyta; class Magnoliopsida; order Solanales; family Solanaceae; genus Capsicum; species Capsicum annuum. The sequence goes on from NC_061113.1 coordinate 230,783,660, forward strand.
CTTATGCTGCTGTTTTTGATGGCCATGCTGGCTTCTCCTCTGTCAAGTTCCTTAGGTATTTCAATATTGTAGCAGCATATGTAGTAGGTTCTTCTCTTGTTGAGCTGTTGAATTGTGTGACTATCTCGTCTAAAAGTTTTAAGCTTTAGTCTCTTTTGTTGTTGAGGTGTTGAATTGTGTGGCTGCCTTGCCTAAAAGTTTTAAGCTTTAGGCCCTTTATTATCGAGCTGTTGAATTGTGTGACTGTCTCATCTAAAAGTTTGAAGCTTTAGGCCTTTTGTTGTTGAGCTGTTGAATTGTGTGACTATCTCGTCTAAAAGTTTTAAGCTTTAGGCCCTTCTGTCTCGCCCAAAAGTTTTAAGCTTTATGCCCCTTTAATTGAGATGATCACACAACTCAATATGGTATCAATGCAGATAAAGAAAGGTCCTAGATTCAAGTCTCACTGCCGCGCAGTAGTAAAAAGAGGAATCGCGTGGTTAGCCTAAAAGAAAGAATCTGTTACAAATCTAGCCACGGTGGAGGACCCAATTGATATACTGTTAAATTACATTTGGGACTCTGGTAGTACGGATTTTACTGCCTCAGTGAGAAAGGCCCGTCTTCATTGTAGAGATCCCCCAGTAGAATCGGTTAAAGGAATGATCTTGTGCATTTAAGTTGCGTATATATAGTAGATGAACTATACCTTTAGGGTTATTGCTAAGAGTTAATATGTTATTTTCTTTTCACTAGCTATTTTATAAAAGCAGTGTGGCATCTCCGTTTTCTATTTTCCTTTTGTTCTTTGATCTGCTTGTAAGTTCCTTTTTTGATCAATAAAGACCTTAGTTTGTTACAGAATCAAATCCGCACATGAGGTGTGTGTTAAAGATATGATTAAGTAAATAAAAGTGACTCTCTCTAACAGTATAAGCTTTTATATAAAGGTATTATACGATTCAACACAAGTTATGTCGTTTCCTTTAGTTTTTGACCGTCTTTTACTTGGTAGAGAGATTTATGTAGTTTCTATGTGGTTTACTTCTTAAAGAAAGATTTACTTTTGAAGTTCTGTATAGTTGGATAATGCATGTAATATCAATAGGGAAGAGCTGTATAAAGAATGCGTTACAGCATTACAAGGTGGGCAGCTATTGAACAGAAAAGACCTAAATGCAATCAGGAAGTCACTACAAGAAGCTTTTGAAAATGCGGATAGGAAACTCTTGAACTGGTAAGCTACTGCAGCATGTAAATAAGAAGAAATAGAATCCATGTGGTTTCATACTCTATATGATTGTATTAGAGGTTTAGATGCTGTTTCATTTTGGAAAAGGCTTGAGAGTAGCGAAAAGGAAGATGAATCCGGTTCGACAGCTACTGCTCTATTTGTTGGGACTGATACATTGATTATCGCACATGTTGGAGATTCATCTGTGGTACATGACCATCCATTCCTACTGACAATGAAATGATTGTTGTTGAGATGTTCTTCGAGGGTGATAGGTGTTTTTTAACCCCCGGAGCCTTGTATGTTAATGCAGGTGTTGTCAAGGTCTGGAAAAGCAGAAGCATTGACCAATTCACACAGGCCATATGGAAACAACAAGGTTTCTCTCCAAGAAATCAGAAGAATCAATGAAGCAGGTGGATGGGTGTGTTTCCTATACTTGACCCCTCCCAGCGTCCCCAAGAATAGTCGATTGTTTTATTCGTCTGCTTCTATTCAGAGTTCTTTCTTGAAATGCTGGTCAAAAACTCAATATCTATAAATGCAACAAGTAAATGGCTTGCCGAGAAATATACATGAGAAAGAGCAAATTAGGAGTTACAGTACTATTGCTTTCAGGATGAACATTGGTCAGCATCCGTGTTGACATAGGATGTATATTATGTCCGCAGATTGTCAATGGAAGAATTTGTGGAGATATTTCAGTATCCCGTGCTTTTGGTGATACGAGATTTAAGACAAAGAAGAATGAGTATGTTCTTTCTGATTTTCTGTTGAACTGATTGGAAGCATATGCTTTATTCATTTGCGTTTCTTAGTTGCCCTGGAAAAATAAAATAACTTGCTCATTCTGATCATTGCTTACTAGGATGCTGGAGAAAGGGTTTAAAGAGGGCAGATGGTCTGAAAAGTTTATTTCTCGGTAATTTCCATTTCTTGCTTGAGCTGCAAATCCTACTGATGATAAGGCTGCACTAGCTAGCACATGCATCACCGAGCAGTACAAGCTGTCTATTCTCAATATTGTACAATCAGATTTAAGAAATTTGAAGAGGTTTGCAAGAATTCACTGATTTTACAGCGATAAGTTTCACAAACCGCATTTGACCTAATGGACAAATAACATATAAATATTAGTGACAGAAACTCTCACCTTATAATCATAAGCAAGAAATCAGTGGATGTCCTCACACTACAACTTGTGCACCTAGAATGGATCACACTGATTAGGTGACTCAGACAATCTTATGAATGCTGTTTCTAATGGTGCTTGAAAAAATATGCTTTCAACTTTGTTTTATGCATTAGCTACAGCCAACAAACACTAGGATCTAGAAGAGCATAGTAATGGTTTAACTCCTCATTGGCAGCAGTGCTTTGATATTAAGTAAAATTTACTTAGCTAATTTATCCTCCATGCTAGATTTGTTGATTATGAGATTTTAATTGTGAATTTTATATAGCAGATTAGCCTGTCTAGTTAGAATTAGGGAACTCAACTAAGTAAACAGCACAGTACATCATTATGGTTTCTTGAAAGTAAATGTAATATCTTTTTCTACTTTGCTAGGATTCAGTTCAGGGGAGACTTGGTCACAGCATCTCCAGATGTTTTACAGGTGACTCTTGGATCAGACGCCGAATTTGTAGTATTAGCATCTGATGGATTATGGGATTGCATGAAAAGGTCTGAGAAAAGGATTATTACATACTACAGCCAATTGAATCTAACAAAGATCATGATCTCATTAGAGTTTTTCTTACTATTTCAGCGCTGAAATAGTAGATTTCGTTAGGAACCAGCTTCGAGAGCATGGCAATGTTCAGGTTTTTTTTTTTAATCCTCTGCCTAATTAGCTTTGGTGCAAAGTTGCGGCACCATATATAACCTGATTCTTTTTTTCCCCAACAGATGGCCTGTGAAGCTCTTGCACGGACCGCCTTGGTAAGAAAATATTCTACATTCTGTACTTTAATGATCTCTAGACACACATACAAGTATAAATGCTTAACATTTTGATTTTGCATTTCAGGACCGACGTACACAAGATAATGTCAGCATTGTCATTGCTGATTTGGGGTATGCACTTGACCTTTTGCGACCAATGTGATTTTACTGCTATTTGAGAAACCTAAGGTGTTGGCAGGTGACCTGAGAATGGAATTAATAGTTTCTGAAATTTGCTCATGGAGAAAGTCGCAATACTTTCTTTTAGGCTAGATAGTTTTTTGTACCTATCATCCATCTGCCCCCGAGTAAAGGTAGCAGGACTAGGACTTTCACTGAGGGAACTCAAAAGTATAGTAGACACAGGAATAATCCATGGGAATTCAACATCTACCACAAATACATAAAAAATAATTTCGACCTATATACAGTTTGATCTTCCAGCGGAAAAGGATCAGATGAACCCCTTGCGCCCCTAGTTCTGCCCTTGCCTGTATGATCAAACTCAGATGAACCCCTTGCGCCCCTAGTTCTGCCCCTGCCTGTATGATCAAACTTATTTAGCTATAAAATTCCTTTTAATCATCATTGTCAACTACAAGAAAGTCATATAAGTCATAGTGGGAATACAAAAAAGTTTCTGATGAAGACATCAAGTGATGTGATTACACACCATTAAGAAAGGCCATAAGCAATTTGACTCAAGTTGTAGTGGCTGATCTTCTTTTTCATTTATGTGTTAGGCAGAACTGTAAAGATTTGACTTTTTTCAGTCTCTTATAGTAGTTAGTGGTCTACATATCCACAAGATTTTGATGTTATACTTTCTTTTTCTAATAATTTTAGCACCATGTATCACAGTGATTATATACTTGCTTTATATTTGTTTTGACATATCAACAGGAGGACGGACTGGAGAAATTTACCTGTGCAGAAACAAAATGTTGTGTTAGAACTGGGACAGGCTTTAGTCACAATCAGTTTTGTGTCAATTGGAATATGGTTATCAACCATGATTTCCCCTTAGAAGTTTGATAGTATTTATTAATTGTATATATTTTTACATATGAAAGGAACAGAAGCTTCAACTATACCTTGTACATTTGTTGGTCAAGGTAATCAAATTATGGAGCATTCTGGAAATATTCTGAACGCGTAAAAATCCAATGTAACTGTGAAAGTGAGGGTCAATTCTCGATTTCTACATAATTCACATGATCTTTCGTCAGACTTTAAGTACATCGGTAGCTTGGTTTAGATAAAAACATTGTTACCTCAATAGGATTGTTAAGATAAGGCCTACCTAGATACACTATTTACTTAAATTCGTAAAAAAACAAAGGAATAACAATCATTCGACCGAATGCTCCAGTAATAGCTAGTACCAGAGTTACTACTATCAAAACACAAAAGCTACTAGCTAGCTTTTGCAGTTAGCATATTTCCTTTGTGCATAATTTATAATTTATAATTTATAGACTAATAGTTGTCTCATTAATCATGGAATTAATGTTGTCTGACTATTGACATGTTAAGCAATATGTTCTTAGGGCAGGCAAAAGTTTGGTAATAAATAATCTTCAAAATTGTAAAAAAAAAAAAAAAGGTACTCCTACTTTTTTACGAAAATGACTTCCGTCATATCAAAGATATCCTTAATCCACAAACATCTCACATAGTTCGAGTGGACATCATCAAACTTCTGATGAATAAAAGAAGAATTGGTAGAAATTGTATTAGTGAAGCAAATCAAATTTATTTTCAGACAAAGAAGATTTAAAAGAAAAAAATCTATAGTATTTAGGAAAGCTTGGAGGTTCTATAGTAAATTGAAATCGTCGAAGCAAGCTAGGGTTTATCAATAGAAAGATGAGTAGAATAGAATTATAATCATGATATTCGGTTTGATATATATAAGGGCCGAAGTATAATCATGATATTCGGTTTGATATATGTAAATAAAGCTTAACAACTTTTTTATTTCAGTAGAATAGAATGCAACTCTTCAACTTTTTTCAAAATTCAAACAGCATATATAGTATAACGTATAGTACTACATATATATATATATATATATATATCTAGCTTACATAACAGAGGCATGCACTAGCCAAAACTCAAGCAACATTATCTCTAAGGGAGTGTTGCAATTATTATTATGCCCAAGAGGGGCAACAAAGACATTGCAAAATATTCTAATATTGGAATTTGATGTTTTGATCAAAATTTCCATACACTAAAGTAGTAGAGTAATATTCTTCAAGGGTGATTGCCACCTCTCTTTCTTGGATCATGCCTGGGATTAGGTCCTGCATAGTCATAATCTAACACTGCATCCACCCCCATCAACTTTCTTGGTATTTCTCTCATCTTCTGAACAAATTTTGCAACAAAAAATAATTTTAACTACTCAGCAAAATGGCCTTTCCTTGAATTGTATCTTCAGTGGCAATTCGTACAGATATTTTGATTTAGGGAGAAAAGAAAAATAGATGTGTTTTCACAAGGAAAAAATAGGAAGCTTCTCAGTGTTTCAATGAGAATCTGTTTTTCACCATGCATTTTCCCAGTGAGCTGATTTGTTATATAGGAAATGGATGGAAAAATCATGTTTTATAACACAAATTTTCTATTGATTCGCGGTGGGAAAAGTCTGTGTTTCTAGTAGTGAATTTTTGTCCTGAAAATATATTTTCTATGTATATACTATATATGTACTAACAATAATATTAAGGTTAAAGAAGCATATGAATCTAAGCAATCTTCTATTCTCTTGTTATATTGACAAATTCAAAAACGAAACGAGGAAAAAACATACGAAGGAAAAAAAATTATATATAAGCTGTGAGAAATACAAGTTTTTAACTTTTAAATATATTAGAAAATCGAAGAGTGTCTTAATGAAACTTTTGAGTGTTTAAAATCGATGATACGTCTAAATATTGGTTGGAGCAAGTAATATATATGATGTGAAGAATTAGTATAGTTGTACTAAAAATGACTTCCATTCCGTCTTTGTTTTTTTCCCCTTATGTATAGAATTTTTTTTTCCTCATAACCAAACACTCAAAAATTAGTTCCTCATATGAAATATATTTCACAAAAAATGACTTCCGTCGTACAAAATCTCTAATACCTTTTGAAATTTGTGAATACGGTTTACGTCAGTTCCCAAGCCTTCAACAGTACCTAAATAATGCAAAAGGAAACAAGATTAATCGAAATTATATAATACTACATTTTAAGCTACATGCTAGTGGGGAAATTAAAGGTTAATTGTCATTTTTAGCAAAATAACATCTTAATATATGTATACTCCCTACATTTTAATTTGTTTGGTCGAAAATATAGAATACTTTTGAATCTTGTAGTCCTAATTTAAAGATATGTCCAATGTACTAAAATGACATTTAATCTTGTGGCCGTAAACATGTCACGTGGAAAGTTGGATCGAAGAGTTGCTTAAGTGGATAAAGGGATCTTTTAAACGGACTAAAAAGAAAAGTAAGGTCCAACTAATTGAAACGGAAGGAGTATCTAAATTACCTGATGACACAAAGATGAGAAATAAAACAAGTAGAACAAAAGCTTTGGAAGTGGATTTCATGGTTGTGTGCTTATTCAGTTTCTACTATGAGCTGACTTAGCTAAATTAGTAGAATAGAATAGAAGTTGAGAATTGGAGTGAGAGTAGTGAAGGGCTTTTTATTGTGAGTTTTGAAGAGGGGAGGGGAGGGGAGGGGAGGGGGTGTGTTGATGGTGCATCCCACCCATTAGGGGTATACAATCATGATGAGTTGCAATACCTATACGCCACAAACAATAAGTCAAAGTTGCACTAATATGATACCTAATTTACTACATATCTAACATGTTACATCAACCATAGAGCCAACACTAGTGCACCTTATTAACATGCTGCCATCCGTCAATGAAGTCGGTGAAAATCATAAAAGATAGAGTTTCAAATCTTAAAAGAAATGAAAAATGCTACGTGATTCCTTCTCATTTACGTAAACATAATTGGGCAACAAAATTATCTAGGGATCGTGTTACTGGGAGATAGCAAGTACTCGATGAAACATTCTTCACCACCCCATCATCATCATCAACAACAACAATCAATTACGCCTCTATTTCAAACAAGTTGAAGTTGGATATATGAATTTCAATCACTGACAATGTCAATTCATTTAGCTTCATATCAAACAAATATTATACAAAACAAACACTAGAACTTCTTCATATTTTCTACAGGCGTATATATAAATCTCCGAAAATATATAGGCCTTAATCTATGTGTATGTGAATGGAAAATGGAGGAAAAATAGTGGAGGGAAAGAAAGACACTAAAATGAAAAGTGTACTCTTATTGGAAAGCTTACTAAATTCTCCCATATTGGTGGGAGAAAGAAGTTTTAAGGTGTTTATACTGTGGAACACTTACTCCATAAAATAAGTGAGGCAAGAACCAAGAGGTGTCTTGTGCTGTTGTTGTTGCTTTGGCTTGTTTGATCAATGAGATCTACTTTTTAGACAAAATTTATTTGAATCTAGATGAACAAGTGAAATTTTAATCCAAAAATCTGATGGAATTGTTTTTCTTGATGTGCGGGCACATTTTGTACGCAACACATCTCGAAGGGATGCGACCCTTCGAGGTAAAAGGCACACTGTTTCGCGCTGTTAAGCAATCTGTGCACGCACTTCGAGAACCTGCGGGCGCAGGTGCAGCGCAGTTGCTCACTGGAATTCGGACAGTGTCACCTGCGGCCGCAGATCAGGCGCAGGTCCAGCACAGACTGGGGGCAAGTGACGTGACTGTACTGAATATGTGCCTTTTTGCTGAACCAACGCATCATTTCTGAAAGGACACTTAAAGACCGTAAATATCTGACGTATTCCTCAGGTATTAATATGATTTTTGACAGCATAAACGCTTTTCTATTTTACAAAAAAACTCTGTGTGATCATTAACCGTTGAGTGAGTTCGAAGAATCCAGCAATTTGAGGTACCGCTACTGTTGAATTGAAGGTCATTTTATCCTGGGAGGAAGATTCTATAACCTTGGATACAGTGAGGAGAATTATTCCTTAAGGACACTCTGTGAAGTCGGGGGACTTGGCCTTAAAAATTTTATTTCATCTTATTTCTGAAAATCAACATACTTCTTGGAAAGATTATTCTTAATCTTATGTTGAAGGTGTTAAGCAACTTCATAGGTGTTCTTGGTACATGAACTAGAGTTGAAGTTATTGTGCCTAAATACAGATTCTTATACCCGAAAACATTAAAAAATAACAAATGTATGTCATAACATGCCTAAAATATGGTCTATTTTTAGTAGACCTTCGTGGATTCACCGATATCTCGAAAAAAGGAAGTAAAAAAAAGTCATAGAAGGAAGTGTAGTCATATGCATATGCATGTGGACACCTTTGGCTTAGTATTGCATGGCTAAAGTTGTGCCATTTTGAGCTAATACTTTCTGCTCTCTGTTTACATCACCTTTATGAGAAGTCAATGTGCTTTTCTATAATGCATCTGTGCCCCAATAGCTCATGCTATGTATCAATCCACTCCATATTCACATAATGCTTTTCCATCTTTTCCCAATATCCCCTCATACTACAATATCACAAAATCAAACCCTCCAAAGTGCTATTTAATTGGATTTTGCTTACCTCTTGCAGTACTATTCATCATTCAAGCACAGAGCTTCAACATTTTTATCCTGTGGAAAGGACTCGAGACTCGTCTCAAATACTTGCGCAAAAAAGAAAAGAAGACCTCACATTAAAAGAGGTGAATCTAGAGTTTAAATTTGACTGGTTCAACTTTTAGGAATTGCACTCTAATAAATCTCAATTGTAGAGGCGCATCCGAAAGTCGAAATTCCAACAAGGCTATTCAAAAAATGTAAGAATGCTACACCAAGAACTCAAACATGCCTAAACATTCCACCAGAGATGCACCTAAGCCACCTCTCCACTCATCAATCACAGTATTTTAGCTAACTTGCCTTGATAGACCCCTATTATATTGAAATTATGCCTATCTTTTTTTACTATTGTCAATGAATCTCGTACATATTCTACTATAATTGATGTTAGAAAACTTATATGAATATTATTCTGATATAACTGGTCTTTTCTTTTCATACTAAGAAGTATTACTCTTTACGCCTCTTAATTTTCATGATATTGACCACATTTATAATCCCGTATTTAGCTCTGCCCTTGCACACAAGGGAAAGTCAACTTTTTACAACATCATCAATCCTGTTTTGAGTTTTTTTTTTTCATTTTCCTCAATGGCCAAAAAGGTACATTTTCCTCAAAGACAACTTTTCCTAAAATTGACTTTTCCGTGGTACCAAATATCAAGTTAAAATAAATCTATTAGTGCCCTCTAATCCTCATATTTCGGCTTTCGTCACTTTTGAAAAATCAATTAATTTTAGTAGGGGAGACAAGAAATGGGCATTGGCCTACAAGTGAAATGAATGTAAGTTCCTTTACTTTTAAGAGGGTTGAAATTTTGTAATAAAAGACATAAAAGTAGAAGTGGAGGGCACTACCGAAAAAGGTTGACAACACAAACAAACAAAAGGAGTATTTAAATTAATTTTTTCACTTGAAGTCTGTTAATCATTCATTAGACAAGGGTTAAAATAATCAAATGTTGGTAATGATGGTGTAACTTTAATTGGGAGAAATTTGAGTACAATTATTACGAAAAAAAATTGTCTGTTCTCCACCATGGACCATGGTTCTTAGGTTGCCGCGGAACCTAAAACAAAACAACATTAGTACTAGTAATTAATGTTGGATTACCAATTAACCACAACATAGTAATCACAATAAACAATCATATAGTAGGAGTAATCTTTTTAACAGACTGTAATATAAAAAGCATACAACGTAGGACACTAGGCATTTCTGTTCTATGTTATGAAGACAATGCCAGTGGCGGAAACACATTGCTTCTACAGGTGTCATCCAACATTCGCTTCGCTGAAATTCTTTATTAAAAGTACATATACATAGACCATGGTATTTTTAAAAATTCATACATATAGTGAATGCTTTAACAATAAAAAAAATTAAGTTAATATTAGCTTGGGATAAAATTAAAACATGACTCGTGTACTGCCCTGAAGTACAATTTCCATTTTCCACCAAGACTGGTTTTATTTTGCAAACGATTTAATACGAATAGGATATAGCAAAATGCGCTGATCGAAGAACGAAGGATTAGTCTCACGGCTGCCGGCTGTGGAGATACCTTGAGAAATTAAAAAAAAAAAAAAAAAAAAAATAGGATATAGCAAGTGACAGTGGTGTATAGATATTAAAGCACTAAAACACTGTTGAATATGGCACCTGCTGTTCCTCTACCATGCTTACAAATACTTTTCCTTTTTTGCTTCTCCCCTTAATTTCTTCCTTTTTTTCATTTACGTTGTTTAGTTACCTGTTGAAACTTATCATTGTTGAAACTTCAAACTCCATTATTCACTTGCCCGAAAATCTTTAATTGATATTTCTAATTATTCTAATCAAAGTTATAGCAAAGATTTTTCACTCGTTGTATGTCACTACTATATATACTTTTTATCAATTTCAGTTGCCACTTAACTGTTGAAACGTAACCCTGAGGGGTAGCTCGGCTGGTAAAGGCCTGAGGACAAAGTCCTCAAGTCGTCAGTTCGAGCCCCAGCAGGGCCACTGGAGGCTTTACAAACCGGCCGCATCTCCAGGGCCCCGTCGAATTAACCCGTGATGGACCCACCTTGAAACAGTGGGACCCCGGTGGGTACAGCTAGTCGGGTTCGCAAAGCGACACTCGGAAATCACAAAAAAAAAAACTATTGAAACACTCATTATCTTTTTGGCAATTATTTATTTGGATGTTATATGATGTTTAGCTTTCTGCTTTAAATTGTAGTATTTTAATTTACATTTAAAATAAGTTGCTTGTATAGTAGACAAATATAGAACAAAAATTTTAATTCAATACAGTATTTGAGAGGATTATGAATCAAAATAATAAAATTAAGACTAATTCATATACTTATCCTAATTCCTAATCATTCAATAAGTCCCAAGCTTACCGGACTGCGCTAGCAAAGTAATTGAAATAAAATAAAGGTTCCTTATTTTGTATATAATCTAGCAATATTTAAATAATTATTATATTTTTATTATATATTGCAATGAAGGTTTCATTCTCTTTATTTTATATAATTTTTTTGTTTCAACTTTATATATTAATATGCCTCTTGAATGTGTACATGATTATATAGGTGTACTTGTGGGTAGTGTATCTTGTGTTTGTTTGTGTGGTTAGTGGGGTGACAGATTGGTTGTGTTTGTTTATGTGGTTAGTGGGATGATAGATTGGTTAGTTATCTTAATCTTGTTGAGTAAGTGTCTTGAATTCAAATCAAGAAGGTTTAACTCGCATTTAAAACTGTAGTTCATAGTCCTCAAAATTGTAAAATTTAAAATGACTAATTAAAATATTTTTAAAAATCAATATACAAAATTAAAATGATTAAAAAAGTAACTACATATAAGGAAATATAAATTCAGAAAAATAATTTTTAAGATAAAAAAATATCCTTGAATTGAATATCACCATTTCATATTTTCAACTATTTAATTGAATTTAGACAGTTTCAATTTTCACTTTTGACATTCACATGTGTGTAATTTATGTGTATTTGTTAAATTCAAATTTTTAAAATTAATATTTATTGAACTGGTATGTTTACTTTAATTACTAATATTTGAAATTGAATTTTATGTGCAGTTATCTCCTAAACAAATTTGGTGAAAATATGGTTGTACTACTTGTAACTTATAATTTTACTTTATTTTATTTTTAAAAAAAAAAATATTTTTATTTGATAATTTTTCTTTTAATTTAAATTTAAAATAAATTTAAAGAGGAAAAGAAAGTCCAACATTTGCTTTATAAAGAAATTTATATTTGATTAAAATTCTAAGGTATGTTTTTCTCATCTTGATAATTGAGATAGATAACAGGGCTCTTAATACATGTTATAATTATCCAATTACAGAAACATTCTTTATTTTATTTTTTTAAAGCAATAAAAATTCAACAAACTCAAATAAAATAGAAAAAGAAAGAGAGTAGATAACTTCTGAAAGAACGGTGTTATTTAATGCAATATTTTAAAAATGACATAATATTGCAGCTAAAAAATCAGCCTAGAACCAAGAAAAATTCTCATTAAATAAATACATATCAATATCAAATAAAAATCACTTACAGGATCTGAATACTTGGAACACTCAAAATTATTCATCAAAAAACATATTAACATCAAAATAAAATTGCTTGCAGGGTTTAAATTTTTTGAACACAAAAAACTGTCTTCCACCAAGCTACAAAATAAAAAGTAATGAATTAGTGAGGGAACATTGAGCGAGAGCATGAAAAATCAACATGATAAATGGATCAGTGGGTGTCTTTATTATAGGAACTCAAAAGTAAGAGAAAAAAAATAGAATAACAAATGATATTTTAAAAAAGAGGGGGGGAAATAAATCCTAAGTAGACTAATCTATCTATTTTTATTAATAATATTTGAAAAAGTATATGCAAATAATGCTGAAATCTAAATTCTAATAGAAGTGAGTATATGCAACACCTTCCATAGGAATAGTGATAAGCAACATCAAAGTATCTTCTTAAGAAGAAAAGGAATACCGTAAGGTGACGTTTGGTAGAGTGTATTAGGAAAAATAATGTATGTATTAGTTTTGTGTACTGTTAACACTTTATTTGGTATCATTTTTTAACTTGTGTATAAGTAATACTTGCACTAGTTATACACTCAATTGTATATTAAACTATGTACTAGTTATACCATCATTTTTCTATATATTACTAATGCAAAAGATTTCAATACATGCATTAATTTAGTTAATGACAAAATTACCCTCAAGCCGTATCTCATGCATACTTTGCTGCCTCTTGGCTCTATTCCCCATGAAAATGCAACAATTTTTTTCTCCCGTGTTCTTCTTCTTTCCGGTTAATCAATCATTCATTGTTTGCTTTTCTTCAATAGATTAACACTTCTATCCAACCTATCTCTTTAATCATTGATATTTATTTTTTCTACTCCTACTCACAATTTAAGTATAATTTTTTCTATATCAAAATCAACAATTATATCAATGCAAAACTGCTAGTTGGCGTATTCTCTACACGTGTTCACTGTTTGTCAAAAGGAATTTCTACACCCTATTCTTGCTTCGTTTTGTTATTTACACTTTTTGATATTGCTGTTGTTGGGTTGTGTTGTTCATATTTCTCATATAGCTAGATTTTCATTTTCTACTTAACATCTTGATTGATAAAGGAAGGTATTTTTGTAAATTAATAATTTTTTTATGGAAATTATATAAGAAATATTATTCCTAACACATCAAACCAAACAATATATAAAAAATAATGTGAGTATAACTAGTACCAACATTACTAATGCAAACATTATTAATACACCACCATATTCTGCATTAGTCTTATACATTCTACCAAACGACCCCTTAAGTATCTGAATACTTGCATATACCTGACAGATATGTTCTTCTTAGAAAGCAATTTCTCAAATTTTCATAGTGCACAACTCATATGTATCGCCACTACTTCAGTCCAAAAAAATCCCATCAAATTGATATGAAAACTTCCCAATTTGTTTTCCTCAAAAAACCTAATTCTGGTTAAATTGATTTTTTTAGGAAAATTTAACGAATTTTTGAAGATCGAAAAGAAATTGTGGAAAGAAGATTCACTTTTTGAAAAACTAATGGAGAATTTTGCTTTATGATTTGTTTATGAGGGGAAGATAGGTTTTCTTTAAATGAATATATGATACTTGTACCGATTGTAAGTTTGTGAAAGTTTTAAATGGTCAGTTTTCTTTTTAAAACTAAACACTTATTTAACAAACAAAAAAATATTAGTTTTATTTAATTATCTAGTACTGCTTTTTGTGGTGCTGACATGTGGCATTTTTGTCTCTCTTATTATATATATATTAGAGGAGCATGGCTCGTGTCAGCACGGGCCCAACATTAAGATATTTATTTGTCTTTTCAATCTTGATATATTTAAATAAATTTTTTTAATAAAAGGATTTCATATGTTTTCTAGGATTCATCCGGAATCTAGCATGAGTTCAGTATATGTTATTTTAATACGTATTTAGATAATTTAATTTGTTAACTATTGTAATTTATAATATTTTTTATGTAATATTCAAATTAATAGACGTTACTTTTCTTGTCCAAATTATTGTGGCATTGATAGTCAATTATATTTTAAAAATAATTTAAGTTTTAAATTATTGTGATTTATAATACTTTTTTTCTATTCTAATTTCAGTGACACTAATATAATTTCAAGAGTCGACCAAATATTTTATATCTTTTAAATTTTTTAAGTTGTTAATTATTGTGATTTCTAGTATTTTTCATGTAATTTTTTTAAAATATATAACATATTAAATTATTTTTAGATATTTTAAGTTGTTAACAATTGTAATTTATAATATTTTTTATGTAATTTTTGAATAATATATGCTACTCTCCTTGTCCAGAATTGTGTCGACGACAACCAATTATATTTTTTAAATAATTTAAATTTTTTATCATTGTGATTTATAATATTTTTTCTATCTCAACCTATGTGGCACAATGCTTAAATGATCATAATAATTAATTAGGGGTGATATAGTAAAATCACGACTGAAGCTGCTGAAATAGAAATCAATCAATTTTAAATTACTTTTTTTGATAATTATTGTTATTTACAGTACTTTTTATTTCATTTTCAAATAATATATGTTGTTTTATATCTTCTTCTGTCCCGTCCCAATTTATGTGACACTAATATAATTTTGATAGTCAATCAAATATTTTATGTTGACATATCATTTTGTTATTCTTATTTTTCTAATACATAAATGACTTATAATAAGGAGTGATATAGTAAAATTATCGTTCGAAAGACGAAAATTTAATTTAAAACATTAAGAGTTAATTTCGTATTTTATGTCTATTTTATTTTTCATTAAATATTATTTATTTTCTTGATACCTAGATGACTCATAATAATTAATTAAGAGCGATTGATTATATTATTACTATAAAAATTAATATAATTTTATTATATCCTATAGTAATAATCGATAATTCACCGGAATATATTAATTAAATACGGGATGCTATATTTGCATATGCAAAATATGATATTATGAAACATTATTGGATAGTGCATTATATTTATCTTTCACAATAATAAAATTTTACTATATATTTTTCTTTATTTCTTTTTAACTTGATACATATTGACCCAACACAAATTCTAAAAAAATATTCATTAGAAATTTATTTTATTAAATTAAGTTTATTAATTTTGTACTTTAAAAATTTAAAGTTAAGTTTAAATATTAGTATTTCTATATAATAAAAAAATAATTTTAAAATTTAAATTTATTAAAATAAATAAATAAATAAATAAATAAAAAGATTATTTTTGATATAAAAGTCAATTAAAATAATAAAATTGATTTACTTTAAATATTTAGTTGCAATTAATTAAGATAATTTTTTATTTTGTCATGATTTATGCTGCATCGATAAAATTTTGAGAGTTGAATAGAACTTTTATCTATTTTTAAAAAAGTATTTTAACTTGTTAATTGTTGTGATTTATAACAATTTTTACGTAATTATCAAATAATATATTTACTCCTTGTGTCCCAATTTATGTGGCTTCGATACAATTTTGAGAGTCAACTAAAATTTTTATATATCTTTTAAATATTATAAGTTGTTAATTATTATGATTTGCAGTACTTTTTCTTTTATCTCAATTTATGTGGCATTGCTAAAATAATTAGAGTCAATAAAAATTTTATATGTCTTTAAAATATTTTAAGTTATTAATTATTGTGATTTGTGGTAACAAATTAGTTTTGAACATGATAGTCAATTAAATAAATAAAAAAAAATTACGTCCAATATGTAGTTATAGTTGATTAATATAAATTAATAGAATATATTAAATATTTAAATCATTATGATGAAACAATGGAATTATTATATATTGGAGCATGGTATGTAATTAAATGGGAGTAGAGGTTTTTTTTTTGTAAGAGTCAATAAAATTTCTCTGTCTTTTAAATATTTTAAGTTATTAATTATTAAATAAATAAATAAAATTTACTTTCAATATGTAGTTATAGTTAATTAATATAAATTAATAAAATATATTAAATATTTAAATCATTATTATAAAACAATAAAAATTTTATAAATTGGAGCATGATATGTAATTAAGTGGAAGTAAATGAGTTTTTTTGGTAATTGCAAGAGGTGGTCGAAACCACCTCTTCTATATAATAGAAAAGAAACAAATACAGACACAAAGCGAAGTTACTCACGAAGGCAGAGACACAAAGCGAAGTTATTCAACTAGAGCTTGATTAAGAACTCGAGGTTCATGCACATAGCACATCAATTGTGGGTCATATTCCTAAATGAAAAGTTGCTCCCTCCCTTCAATTTATGTAAACATCGTTTTGGCCATTTATTGTAAGAACAAAATAGACTTTTGAAGTTCATAGACTAAAACAAGTTATTAGAAAAGTTTATAGCCAGAAACAAGTTATTTTTACACATTTGGATGACCATAAAATGAGAAGTTTGAAGGTAAATTATTTTTGAACAATCACCAGGAGTTCGATTCAGAATCCAAGTTGCATCCCAGTCGTAAAGAATCAAGGTTTGCAACTGTAAAAGATTTTCCTTGATCAGCACTTTTATTTATTTTTTCGAATCTTGATATAATAAATAAAGTTAAAACTTGTAGCAGATTTCAGCTAGAAAACAGACATAGCAAATATAGCAGCAAGTGAATCTATTACTAAAAAAGATTTCAATCAGTTTCCCATTGCTTTGATGCCACTTAAGTGAGTTACATTTCCACATCATGCCCGCCAAAGAACAACCAAACATACTATAATATTACGATCACAAGCATGATCCTTTCAAGAAGGAAAAAACTGTATTGTAACGGAGCATGAGAAAAGAAGCTTACAGGCTTTCATGTATGCACGATATGTTACTGACGTGCAAAAATAGCTACTGCCGGAAAACAACCCAGAAAGATAAACATGAAGATGCAGACACAATGCCCTCAATTTAAAAAAAAAAAAAAAGTGGGTTACCCCATGACCAGTATATGCAAATGAAATGAATGATGTATGCAATTTGAAAATAAAGAAAATGCAGCTGCTTTGACCGATGATGACTGACAGACCCAAAGAAAAAAATTGATGGGACAATATATCAAAGAAGCTTTGGCTTAAAGTATCGTGACTACCAAAACTTTGACCTTATACATACATTCTAACCCTCAAAGCCCTTGGAGAAGACGGCAGCACAGGGATGATTTGGAGCACCTCTTCTTACCAGATAGACCGACAGAAAACCCAATAAACCAGCAGCCTGACTTGTTCGTTCAGCAAGTTACAGCAGACCCCTTTCATCCCCAATACAGCACCAGCAAAATCACATGCTGAATGAAAGAACTTCCAAGTCTTGAGTAGTAAACCCCCACCCCCCTCCATAGCAAAACAAAACCTCGACCCCATGGTGCTGGTGCATGAGTTAACGACAACAAGACGGTAGATTTCCTCCATTGTCAGATAACATCAATGACAAGACTCGTGAATGCAATCTCAGACCCCGACTGGACACAACCATATGCATGCATGGACTGACTAGGAAAAAAAAAGTATGTACCAAAGCGGCCACAACCTCAAACTGAAATGGCACGAGTTATGGCCAACTTCGCCCACTCAGCAGATTCCTTAATCAAATGGTCATCTGACGACAAGCATTCATTCAAGAACTCTTTGCTTGATAATGATTGTTGAATCAATGAACCAGCATTACTGCCCAGAGTATCTGCTAGATCTCCTAGAACTCCAATAGCTGTTTTCATCACCACATCATCCCTACAATTTCGGAAGAAAACGAGGATGGGTCCACGAAATCAGAACAAAGATGACATGATTAAATAGAGAAAATGAACAACGCAGAAGGAATCACACAATACTTACATATCTTTCTCCATGTAAATGCTATCCAGGAATTGCAGGATATGAGGTGCATATGGGATCAGAAGCTGAGTTTTAGGGGAATTCTTGAAGCCCTGAAATATCCCTGAATAAGCCTCCAAGATTCCATTCCTCAGAAGATTTGTGTATTCTATCATCTCATCATCTGCACCAGATGTGTGGGCAGACAGCTCGGCAGCACTCTGGAGCATTGGCATGGCATACATCATGTACTTTTCAAAATTCTCTCCTATTGCCAAAGCTATATCACCAAGGCATGAAAATATTGGAGGCTTTACAGATCGATGCAGCTGGTTACTTGACAGGTCCTTGAGAAGCTGAGTCATTATACCATCACAGTAAGGTAGGATCTTATCTTCCAAAGCTCTACATACATCACCCACAACACCAACTGTAACAGCACACACTTGGTACTCCTCGAAATTCTGAAGGCCCATTTCCAGGTACTTGTAAAATTCAGGCATGTACTTGGCAAAGTCAGGACCAGTTGCATAGGCTAGGGCTCCAATGGCAAGCATGGCTTCCTCATGCACTGTAGCATTTCTACATGCAAAAACCCTGAGAAAAAGGTTCATGATCTGATCTGCATACTGCATGAAAACAAACTTTGTTGCCTCTGAAGCCCCTAATTTCTGAATAATGACCTGTAAACAACCACACAGAAGACCTTGCAACTCACTCTGTTTCTCTCTCTCGTCAGATGAAAGCTTCTGACCCTCGAGAGTCTGGTGCAGCTCTGTCATAATGATAGGAGCAAGCTGCAAAACCATTGGAGCTGTTTCATCCGTTGAACATCTAACTACTTCATTCAATGTCTCATACGCAGCAGTCCTAAGTCGCGATTCACCAGCATCTTCTCTGTGGGTAACTGTAAGAAGTGATTGCACGATTTCCTGGAAAAAAGGTGTCAAGGGAGATGATGAACCTATATCCTCATAACCTTGAGCAAGGAAATAGAGAGCACCACAAGCTTTTTCAGCAACATTTGGAGCATCCTTCATGGCCTGAAGTAGAACTGTGATTATCAGCTGGCAGTTTGCAGGAGTAATAATTGGTGTCTCCACTGTAGAACCATGAAGAAACTCAAATATCCTTCCCAGGGTCCATGCAGTTGTATCCTTCACATGGCTATTAGGGTCCTTCGTCAATGCAGAAAGCATGAAGTTCAAAGCAACATTAACAAGAGGTGTCAACTTGTCAGGAGAAGGACCCTCCAAAATGGAACCAAATGCATATGTTGCAGCTTCTCTTTGTCTCCAATCAGGCTTTGAAATGTTCTCTTGGATGAAGGGCATAACAAGTGGAACAATCTCATCGCCTACGGTCCGGGCCACCAGACCAAGGCAAGTGCCTCCAGCCATTGCAAGATTCCAAGCACCTTCATCCTGGTCCTGATCTTCTTCTTGCTTAAGAAGTGTCTCCAATAGCATAGGCACAAGAGCAGGGAGAGCCTGTTTGATGAAATAATAGCAAGGAACATTAGAATCTGCAGTGAAATCACCCCCGTAATCTTCTAAAATATCAATCTCCTCATCACAGATTGAGCTCCAAAATTCAATAGCTTGAAGAGCAACAGGCTCTACATCCTCTTTAACAGCCTTTGCTGTTATGTTAAAGATGTCTTGGATGTATGGAGCCAATTTTTCATAGTATGTTGATGAAATGGAGACCAAACATTCAAAAGCAGCTTGTCGAATTTTGACTTCTGGAGATTGAGTAGCCTCACATACAACTCTCATAATAAAGTCACGCTCCATGTCATTGTTGAAGTTTGCTTGAGCAAAACCAAGAGCATTATATAATGCTCGGGTAGCAGCAAGTCTCACATCATTGTTCCCTTCTTCGGCGTTCATACCCTGAACTACAGCTGTAAGGATTTTATTTACTTGATCCTGATCAACAACATCAGGAGAAACTTCTTCACATAAATAACCCAGGGTCTCTAAAGTAGCTTGCTTGACATGAGCAGGGACCTGGTGAATATTTGAAAGGAGTGACCCAATTAACTCAGGCCACTGCTTCTGAGGCAACTCAATGCCAGCAACCTTAGCAATGACTTGTGATGCGGTTGAATGAGCATCAGTCACAGGAGAAGAGAGTGTCTGTAATAAGCATGTCTTTATCTGGGCCTTCACAGCCATATCAAGTGATAGCCATCTTTGGACAAGCTCAAATTTCCTATTGTGTTCCTTGGCGTCCAAGGCATTTTTAAGTATTAAACCAGCCAACTTACGACTGTCAACTGGCTTCTCTTCACTAGCAAGTTCTCCAGATAGAGACAACAAGAAACCAGGAAGATTTTGCTCCTGAAACTGTTTTAGTGTTTCCTCAGCATGTTTCCGCACTGTTGAATCAACTGACTGTGCATTAAGAAGGATCTGGGTGACTTCCATTGCCATTTTAAGTCTGTAAAAACATGATAAAAGTCCAAGTTAGATTCCAAAGATCATCCAAATGAAGACACGTAAAGAAATGCTACTAAAATATCAGTAGCCAGGACGAAAAAAGATAAATTTCAGTAAGATCAAGAAAATTGGAAACAAATGCCCCTTGGGAGACCATGTCGCTAGATTAAAGAAATATTTCTTAAACAGAAAGAAACACAATCAAGCTGCAACGAGAAATTTAGTTGATCCGACTGTTACCAATGCCAAATTCATTTTCTGTCATCAAAATAGCCATCACACACACACACATATATATATATAGAGAGAGAGAGAGAGAGGTTACTTATTTGGATTCGATTTGGTTAAAGTTTTCCATTTGCTTATCCTTAACTCGATTCCTGGTTGTACATATGTTAGGAAGAGAGAGATGTCATTCGTACAACCAAGAATCGAGTTAAGGATAAGCAAATGGAAAACTTTTAACCAAATCAAATCTAGAAAAGTAACTATATATAGAATAGATTAACAGATCAGATTTACAGATTACATAATATACCGGCCAACAGTTTTATTCAGGATAAGGCTGCGTGCACACCGCCCTCCCCAGACCCCACTTCGTGGAATTACACTGGGATACATTGTTTTTGTCGTTAATAAGTAGGTACCAGCCAATACGTAACCAAAAAAGGGCAATGGACCGACAGAATTACGGATCCGACAAGAAAACTTACGACATGCCTATTGCCAATGCAAAATGGCAACATTTTTCATTTGGCTTGTTCAAACGCGACAACAAAACACCAAGCTAAGTTATCCAACTGTCAACTAGAGACAATAAAAACTCGTTACGCTTTGCCAAAAGCACCTCATAAAAGCATTTTTTCCCAAAAAGTACGTATAAACTAGAACAGAACCCCCATAAGAGCATTTTTCCCACTACATCAATACAACTATGATCTTACCCCCCCAAAAAAATGTAAATAGCTTTAAAACTCAATGAATCAGCACAAGTAAATCCTCAATAAATCAGTACAAGTAAATCCTCAATAAATCAGTACAAGTAAATCCTCAATGAATCAGCACCAAGTAAATCATCAATAAATCAACATAAGTAAATCCTAAATGAATCGAAGCCAAATTTTGAAATTGCTCACATCACTAATCTAACTAGATTTACACACAAACCAAAACAGGAAGAAAACTAACAGTTACAATAATAAAATCAGATAAAAAAAACATTAAATCAAATCAGAAATACATAGATCGCAGTTCACACATTAAACATTCATTGAAACGCGATATTAAAACTTATAGATCAAGTATACAGAACCCTAAATCCCAAATTGAAATTGCATAACAATCGAAAAAAATAAACGAAAGAAATTGATGAATTACCAGAAAGATATGGAGATCGATGAGAGGAAAAGCGGCGGCCCCTGAAACCCTAGCAGCCAGAGAAAAGGGGCAGAAAAGTGAAAAGAGAGAGAGAGACAGGGGGGTAGGGGGTGAAGAGAGAGAGAGAGAGAGAGAAGAAAACGCGGATGGAAAAGCTGGAATTAAATTATGCAAGATCTATTAGTACTAGTATTTTTTTTGTTCAATTATTATTAGTACTAGTATTTTTTGGTGTTTGTATTTTAATTGGGTTTGGGATCGGCTATAGCCTAGTTAAGTTCAAACTTCTTCTGTGACCCACCAGTTTAAGTATTTGATTATTAATTAATTAAATATAATTTAAATAGATCTTAATGAATTGAAAATGGGGAAAGTTTAACGTTACCGTATATAATTTTATCCTTAGATTCTTTTTATTTTTTTTTGTTGTCCAAGTATTTCCACGGTCGGCAATCGTGAGACTAATCATCCATTTCACTATCAGTACATTAAGCAGTAGGAAACTAACCACAGAGTTTTCTCCATTCACTCACCAGAGATGGAGATCAAACCCCCAACCTCTTGCCTAAGGGCGAGGTGCTGAACCACTATACCAATCCTTGTGGTTTATCCTATCCTTAGATTTATGAAGTGATGAAATTTTAGTAAATGTTTATTAAAAGAAAAATTATTGTTAGTTGTTGTTCTGACTGCTCGTCTCTTCCACTTTTGTCACAAATCACCAAACGCAATCATCATTTAAGCCATAATAGCATTATCGTCAATCAAATCATTTATATCGGCACCATTAATCATTATTATCATGCTAACTTTCAGTTCCGATATTATAAACAATCATCACCATATTAACTATTTTTATTATTCATCATAATTATCAGTTGCGCTATCATAAAAAATGTCATTATTGTAAGTATGGTGGAAAGATCATGAATGTTTGTGCAGTATGTGTATTGTTTGTGTTGCTGATATTAGGAATATCGTAATAGATGTCATACATGTATAGGTTTAACTTTTCATACTTAGAAATATGAGATTTTTAGAAGTACTTAGATCATATCTTTAAATTGTTATGATTGGGGATAGATGATATTCGAATATAAAAATGACAGATCTTTAGAAGGTAAAATTAGCATTCTTTCTACTTAATAACAAAACTCTTAAATCTAAAAGTTATTCATTGAGTACAATTATCATGGTATTAATTAGAGCCTTTTTAGTGCTTTAATTCTTAGTGTATTTTATTTGTGGTTTGCTTTGGTGCTCGTCCACTGTCAGTTATAAGTATTTAGGGTTTTTTATTTTGGTCATTCTGATTATTTTTTGTATTATTACATTTTTATTTTCTTAGCTAGTCAAAAATATGATTTAAACTTGACCTTGTGTATGAACGATGTTGAATAATTTTAGATCATTCAGAGATTGATAAGACCACCTGCAATTGCTCCATAATGAAAGTATGAAATTTCTTCAAAATCAACTCCTCCTATCCTACTCGTGATCTATCAGAGTATCTAGTACTCCTTAATGGTATGATTTTTTCCCTTCTTTATTCATATTTTTTGTTCAAATCTGTCAGTTGGGTCACAAACTTTCAATATTTGACTCTTAGGTTCGTTTGGTCTGAGGTACTAAGATAAATTATCCTGGAACAAAAAAATAGTTTCGGAATAAACTTTTTTATACATTGTTTGAGTGGCAATACTCCAGATAACTTATTCCGGGACTAATAATAATCCTAGGATAAGTTATGCCACATATTTAGTTGTATAAGTTATCCCAAATTAATTTATCCTTGGATAAAATTATAAATGACAAAAATACCTCCAAACCCTTTTCTTTCCACTTTCTCATATCTACATATATAAAATAAAATAAAATAAAAAAATAGTTTAGGTGTACGCTCTCGCGCATGTACCTCACTATAATGAATTTAAACGCTACACTAAATACGATTTTTATTCAAATAGTAAGAGAATTTATTTAATTAGATATATAGTAGTTGTAAATATCAAAGATACAAATGAGGTAGGTGTAAAATATATTGACAATCCCTTAAATTACGGTTGGTGTTTTAGAAGAAAAAAATAATCATAATATTTTATATGACTCAAAACTTTGATCATTAATTGTCTATATCACCATAATCATCATTCATCTTCAAGATACCTACAAAATTAGAAATAAAAAACTACGAAATCAATGCATCTACGTAAATTAAATATTACAAAAATATATTTTTTTTGACGTATCTTGGCGACCAAAAAAAAGAAGAAAATTCAAATCAAATAATAAAGAATCATTTAAGAACCAAAATAAATATATCTTGTTCCATATGTTCATATTAGATATTATTGTATTTTTCTAAAAGAATTCTCAATTTATAGAAGTTCAAAACTTTTTTCTTCAATAAAGAAATTATATAAATATGATTGATTTTTATTTTTTTCATTAATTATTTATCAATAATAGAATATTTTAAATTCCAAATAAACTAAACCAACACAAATAAGAGTGATTTTTTTAACCCTTTTTAGTTTTTGATAAACTTTTGCTTTCCTTTTATTTAATACAAAATAGAGTTCATTTAAAAAAAAATATATACGTAGACCTAAAAAAGAGGAAGGGGGGGGGGGGGGTAAAATTCGATTTTAGTTGAGTTTGAAGTCCTAAAATTAATTAAATATTATTAGGTAAATAGTAAAAAGACCTTTTTATCTAAAGGACAATCTTTTAATGAAGGACAAAAAGTTTAAATCATTTTTCTAAAGGTCTTCACACTTTTAATATATTATAGCTATAGATTATAGATATATATAGTGCAGTAAAATCTATGTCGCTTCTGCTTGCTGCTGCTAGGCTCTTGATATCTACTAAATTAATATACTGAATCATGAACTCAACACACCAGCTGAGATAGGCGATGAGAATCAATGGCCATAGTTATGGATGGGAAAAAAGAGAAAAAAATATATATAAATACAAACAATATATTGATGGGAAAAGAGACATATGAATTTCTAGCTATGTAAAAGAGACATATTCTAACTATGTAAAAGAGACATATTCTAGTTATGTAAAAGAGACATATGAATTTCTAATTTGATGGGGGGAAAACCATATAAATACAAACATAAAAATAATTAACTAAAGTGAGGGTTATTTTTGTAAACAAACAATATATTTTTACAAACAATGCACTATGTATTATTTTTAGTACCACAAACCAAACAACCACTTAAAAATAATACCAGCATAACTTATCTCAGCACAACTAATCTCAACATAACTTATCCCAGCATAACTAATCCCGGTATAACTTGTTTTCAAACCAAACGACCCTTAAAGAAAAAAAAAATATAAGATAAGTCATGAGACATTGTTTCGCGTCTTTTAAATGCCCAATCCAATTAGATGTAGAGGGTTTATTCAATTAAACTTCATTCTGATGAAATTCTTTTATCGATAAAAAGCTCGATTAGTTGTCATTGATAACAGATTGGAGTATTGTGTAGATGATATATTATAACAATTGAATTACCGTTAAAAAAATAAAATGAACTTAAATCGAAGGTTGAGGCACGATTATCTCGCTATCTTTAAGAAGATTCAAACCCGTTGTGGCATAATCTACACCAATCCAACAAAATCACTCTTGACTTATCCCCTCCAAGATACAACAGCCCGACCTAATATCGTTTAACTCAAACAACTTTAAATTAGTTGAAAAGTAAAAACTCGATCAAAAGAACACTTTTTTCAAACATATAATTGCTCTCTTATGTATAGTAAATATAATTAGAGACTTAAGATACTTTTCTTTATCTCAACTCTCTCTTTCACTACACTCAATGGCGGAGCCATCTTTGCTCTAGGGGTTCATCCGGACCCCCTTCGATGAAAAAATTATATTATTTTTACACTACATGGTTAAAATATTTTTTATCATATATAGTAGATATTGAACACACCTTCGACTAGATCGTATATATACTTCTGAACCCCCTCAATGAAAATCCTGACTCTGCCATTGACTACACTTAAGGCTGGGCATAAAATACCGAAAATCGAATTACCGAACCGAACCAAAAAATTTGGTAATTGGTATTTGGTATGTTATTTGGGAGTAAAATTTTTACATTTCAGTATTCGAAGTTGGGTTTGGTTCAAGATATCAATACCGTTTGGTTCAAGATATATATATATATATATATATATATATATATAACCAACCCAATAGACAATAGTATTAGTCATTCCAAAAAATCTCTTGAAACTTGATAATATATTCGTAAAAAGAAACAAAAAGAATACTAAATAAGGTTTCTATTAAATATATTATTTGAAGTTTAAACGTACATTTGCACTTCTCCAACTTTAATATGATAAAATCAAATACCGTACCGAACCGAAGTTTAATTTACCAATTACCGAATTAACGAACATATGTTCATAAGTATGGTATGTGGTATTGATGTTCAAATACCGATTACCGAACCCAAACTTTGAAAATATCGAAGCGAATACCGAATGCCCACCCCTTACTACACTAACTCAAAATACAACACTTTACGTTTCAAAACATGTTATTTCTCCTTAACTTAATACAAGGAAGAAAACACCCTTTATATATATATATAAAAGCTATAGACTATAAGAGTTTTTTTTTTTTTCTTATACGGACTATAAGAGTTTCAATAGAAATAAAGATCATTATCTACCATAAATTAGAGAAACTAATGCATGAGAATTGGAAGAAACTCTCCAAATACTCCACTAACCTAAGGGATTAAAGTGCTAAGCAATGTACAACAATCGACACTCCATTATGAGCCATATTAATACTGCCTTTATAATATTAAAATGCACCTACGAACTATGACGGAATTATTCTTGTGCCAGCAGCAAAATTGACTATAATGCAAATTATTATTGTCATTGTTGTTTCACAAACTGACTATGAGGATGTTTAGATTAGCTTTTCTAGTGATTTATAAGTTAAAAGTTAAAAGCTAAAAGTCAAAAGTTGGTCAATTTTTTCTTTTTTTGCTTTTTAAGTTTAAAGTATAGTGTTTAAAAATATTGTGTCTTTGTCAAACACCTTCAAAAATTAAAAAATGCTTAAAAATTAAGAACACCTAATAATAAGTCAATCCAAACACCTTCTTCTTCGTCAAATGAATGCCAAAAATATTTCTCCATGATGATATCAAAAAAGATATTTATATGAAAGCCTCCACCTCGTTTAATCTCAAAAAAGATTTTTTTTTCTGAAAAATAAATGATTTCCTTACTTTATTTTTATAAAATAGTTTTCTCGATAACAAAAACATCCTTTGTATCCCATCCTTCTCAATTTGTATGATATTGCATGAATAATGTATCTACAAAATTCTCCTTTAAGTCGTTACTACCGGCAAAGTCCAACCATAACGTGGATTAGTAAAAATTAATCTTTATCATATATTTATATCAAATCAATGAATATATGATACATGCTAGAAGATACTGCATTCGTTCATATTTATTTATTCATTTTTTTATTTTAAAATGTCCAACAATACTTATCCAATTCATAAAATTAATGAATAATTTATAAATTTCTACATAATTTACCATTAACATTAAATATGATTTATTATCTGATGCATTTTCAAAATATTAAATTTATTAAATTCAAAAAGTAATATGATAAAATTACTCTTATCATTTACTATTTCTTAATCTCTGTGTCAATAGAAAAATAAATAAATAAAAATAAACGGAGAAAGTACATTTAATGATGATTAATGAATATGAGTATATCGGTACAAACTCGTCTGTGCTCATTAAATCATATTAGTAGTACTGATTAAGAGGATGCTTAATTAATGAACCATAGGAATGTCAACCTGCAACTCTACTACCACTAAACTGAGATGTCCCCACTTGATTCTGCATACCATCAGTTTAGGAAAAATCGTTTTGGTCATAAAATTTGATCATAATCTGATCATAATAGTAATAAATCTTATTCACATGTTAAACTAGTTTTCTTTGGATATTTTTATCCCTTTCATCTTAAATTTAAAATTCTTTTATTACTTATTTTATTACTTTTTTCCAATACATTGGAAACTATCCCAATACATAAAAATGGACAAATTAAAATAATTTTCATAAATATGATTGCATAGTACTTATTGCTTGAAAAGAATAGTTTAGGATAAAAATAATAATATAAAATTAATTAATTATATTCTCATATATCCAAAATAAGTGTCACCAAAGTAGTATTATCTGAATTTTTTAATTTAACATTATATATTTATGTATTATATCTACTTAATTGTGTGTTTTTATCACATAAATAATTCTTTTTTTTTTTTAATCTTTGATTCTAAATTTTATATCCCTTTATTTTATATAGATAAATAGGAGGTAAAGATATATATCTTAAAACCTATCAATATTTTGAATAACTTTTAGTTTTTTATTTTTGTTGAAATCTGATTCGTAGTTTAGTATTACATAAAATAAGCAATTATCGAAATTTCCAACAAAAAAAGTTAATTACTTTTTTATGAATTCAGTTGTACAATTTTAATTATGATATAATTTTTCTCATGATAATTCAAACGATTTTTTTTTTCATTTCAAATCTTTTCTATCTATTTTTAGAAGTAGAGCAAAAAGAAGTCAACATAATATTTGAAAATTTCGCATAAAAATTTCTTAGTTGAAAAAAAAATTACCCTATATTAATCTTACATTTAAATTATATATAAATGATAAGAAGAATACATAAAGAAAAGAAAAAAATTATTTACGAGTTTTAAAACTAAAAGTTTGCATAGTTAAACAATTTTTAATATAATATAAAAATATTTTAATAAAAACAATAAAAACTTAAAACACTTTAGACTTGATAGACATTGACAAGTTATAAAAATCATATAGTTCATAAGTGTCGACTTTAATTAACAATAACCTAAGAGAGACATACATTGATGTTGTAGTCTTGCATCACTATGTTACGCCGATTTGATAAGTTAGGAACCATTATCTATATTTTTATTAATACATATGACTTCTAATTAAGGAACTATATTAATTTTTATGTTTAAAAAATATAGTTTAAAAATATTTCAATAGTGATAGTTAAAGCTCAAATTACTTTAGACATGATAGATATTGTCACAAAATAAAAATTATATAGTTCAAAAAAAGTCAATATTGGTTAAACATCAATTCAAGAAAGTCACACATTAATGATATGGTCTTACGATCCTACATACTTTAATTATTGTATTTGTTAACTAGTGAATTAAAAATATAATTATTAACTGGTGGATCATTAATTATATTTGTTATTGATACGAAGTTTAACTACGTGATTTTATTTTTATGCTTAAAAAAATCGAACAACATATTTAAATAGTTTAAAAATATAATTAAAAAAAATTCTATAACGATTGTCTAAATTCAAAATTCTTTAGTCGTGATAGATATTAACACATTATAAAAATCATAGAGTTCATAATTGTTGACCCTAATGAACATCAACCCAAAATAATCACTCATTATAGCTATTAAGCTAATCATTATCGTAATTTCTTAGTACTCTAAATAAAAATTAACTATGTCCACATTTAATTGTTTTCACATTTCTTAATAACCTGAAGTAGAAATATTAATTAATTATGATATTTTGTTTGAAATAATTTATTACGGCTACAAGCTGAGGTTACTATTGCTAAATTAACTTTTATCGTGTGAAAAATAATTTTTTCACTTACACTAGGCATGTTGTAGGTGAAAATTAAAAAGAATTGAAAAATTGAATAACTGAAATCAAAGATATGTAAAATTTATCTGCTATTACATAACATTGATTCCATCACATAAAAAAATTCAAACATAAACGTCATTTAACTTTAAAAATTGATATATTTGTGACTTAAAAATATTCTATCTTTAAAATTTAGAACACATGAATCATTTGACCACAATTTTTATGTACTATTAGAAAATAACAAATTAAAAGACATATAATAGCTATAATAGCGATTTTATGAAATTGATTTGAGACTAATTCTCATAACACTTGATTTGGATAAGCTTGTGTGAGACTTATTAAAATTTTATTTAGATTTGACATAATTAGTTAATCAAAGTTAATATAATTATTTATTTTTAAAAATTACATTTAAAATTTACAAGCTATAAAATTGGATCCAATCGTCGACAACTCTGATGACACTTCAAATACTCTATAGGTGAGACAAGACTATCAATTAATTTTAACCGTAGATATATATATATGTATGCTTAAGATACTGAAATAGCTCATTATTGGTATCAAATCAATAATAATTCATACAAGCTAAATCTTCTAATCGATAATTAAGTCAAAAAAAATGAAATTTAATTTATTCATTTTTCTCTTTATAATGAGGTTTTCTTTCATCAAAAAATTGACTATAATTTATTACATAGATTTCATTTTAAAATACTGAACTTCTATCGACGCCATTGCAATAAAGGTATTATTATCGAACAAACATAATGTAACACTTAGTAAAATTAATTTATTTAAACTTAATATAATTAGTTTATTAAAAACAGTTAAATTTAATTGTCCATTTATTTAGGTATAAATTATTGTATAGATACACTTTTATAATTATTATGTTCAGTTATTAATCCTTGTTCAACTAATAATAATTACATTTGCAGTAATTATTAGTTAATTTAATTTAATTTAATAATAGACCATAAAAGTATTATTCCAATAAATAATGTTTGAGAGTCATAACAATCATTAAAATAATTGATCAAGATAAAACTTAAGTTTAAACACAATAAAATTTTATTTAAATCGGCTATAATTAGTTAATTAAAAATAACTATATTATAATCACTGATTTATTTAAATTATCTTTCAAATTTACTCGTAATACTCGGTAAGATTGTATCAAATCAAATCAAATCATTAAAAATCTGATTTAATTAGATCGGCAAATATATTATTGTGATGAAACTTAGTGTTTGATTTAATGATAAAAAAATTTAATCTCTATTTAGACACATTATAAATTTAGTATTGTATTTTTGTAATCTTTTTTCAAAGAAGTTTATTCGACCTAGTTAACAACAACCTAGGAGAGTACTAAAAAATTAATATTGTAGTTTTTGTGCCCTTATTTTATGCCAATTTGACAACTTATGAATCATTACTTATATTTTCTATTAATATGAGCTCTTATAAGTAATTTTATAAATTATTATATTTGAATAAAATTTAAACTATATATTTATTTATTTTTAAATATAACTTTTAAATATTTCAATATCAACACTCAAAATTTAAAATACTTTAGTTGTGATAGACCATGACATATTATAGAAATCATGAAAATTATATAATTCATAAGTGTTGACCCTAATTATGTAAATTAAGCATACATATGCTATATTATGAAAATCTTACACCTATACTTTCCGTAATATTATACCTATTTTTTTAACATTTAAAAAAATTATGTATAAAATAATTTTAAAGTGAAAGAATAAAATAAAATATTACATTTAAATAAAATTACAAATAACTTAAGTATTTAAAGTGAAAACATGAATCAATTATTTTTATAATATTACTTATATATATATATATATATATATATATATATATATATGTATGTATGTATGTATGTATGTATGTATCTTGAATATCGATTTAGTATCATTTATAAGGTTAGTTGCTATCAAATACGAGTCTTACTTTAGATATGATGGACATCAACACATTATAGAAATCATAAAACTCATATAGTTAATGTGTGTCAATCTAGTTAACAACAATCCTAAAAAGTCTTCCGCTAATGTTGTGGGGGGCTTAGACTCTCGTGTTACGCTAATTTGATAACTTCCGAATTATCATTTATGTATGTTCTTAATACGGGCTCTAATTATTAATTATGTTTAAATTGTTTTTTTATAGCAATGGTGTCCGAGCCATCTTGCAATAAATTTAAACTATATATTTAAATAATTTGAATACACTTTAGACATAGTAGACGTCGACACATTATAGAATCCTAAAAATTATACAGTTCACATGTGTTTGACCCTAGTTAACAACAACTTGAGATATCAAGACGCATTAATGTTGTAGCCTTAGATCCTTAGATTATGCTGATTTGATACTTTGTGAATTATTACTGATAATTTTTATAAATATGTCCTTTAATTAAGAAATCTAATTAAATATTATATTTAAATAAATTTTAATTTTATTTCGATAATTTTTAAATATAATTTCAAAATATATCAATATCGACAATCAAAATTCAAAACAGTTTAAACATGGTAGACATCGGCATATTATAAAAATCGTATAATATGATCTCTAATTAAGTAATATTATATTTAAATAAAACTTAAGCTATATATTTAGATAAATTTTAAATATAATTTAATATATTTCCTTAACGGACGTTAAAATTCAAATCATTATACACATAATAGATATTGACACATTATAAAAATTGTGAAAATCATAAAATTTACATTTGTGGACCCTAGTTAACAACAACTAAATATATCAAGACGCATTATTGTTGTATTCTGTACCTCTACATTACGGTAATGTGATAACTTGTGAATATAACTAATATTCACTATTAATATATCCTCTAATCAAATAGTTTTAATTAATTATTACATTTTAATAAATTTAAACTATATCTAAATAATTTATAAGTCTAATTTGAAAATATTTCAATAATGATAATCAAAATTTAAAATATTTTAGGCATGATAAACATTGACGCATTATAAAATCATATTTTTCATATTTGTTGAACCTAGTTATTGTTTAAGAAAAACACTTTTGTGATAAACTTTAAAATGAAATGACCTTTATATAATAAATAAATAAATAAATTTCTGTGATAAATTCAAAATTTAGTTAACCACCACCGACCTTTATCCAAAAATATTTTAAAGAATTATGATCAATATATAATAAAATTAGTTTTAAGTTTTGATTAAAAAAAAAAACTAAAGAGAAATTGAGGGAGAAGGACGAAAAGGGAGGGTGTGATTGGATAGAAGGTGAAATTAAGGCGGATCTCCCATTTTAAAGTTAAATAAATATTCCTCTTTCATATTTAATGATAGTCATAATTTATTCAACATAAATTTAGTTATATTTAAATTCTTGAATTTAGAAGATAGTAAAGATTTATTTATTTTATTAAAGGAAAATGTGAGTATAGTCTTTATACATTTATGGTCATTTTTAGGCCAAAAATTATGGCAAAAAATGTGTACTCTAATTAAATAATTTTATTAATTATTATATTTAAATTATATTGAAATAAATTTTTAATTTTGTAAGTCTAATTTGAAAATATTTCAATATTAGCAATCAAAATTCAAAATACTTTAAATGTAATAAACACTGACACATTATAAAAATTATATCGTTCATATTTATCAACCCTAAGTATTGTTTTAAAAAAAACGTGATAAACTTTAGAATTGAATGACTTTTATATAACAATAAAATTATTAGTGTGATAAGTTCAAAAATAGTTAATCATAGATGAACTTTTTATAAAAATATTTTAAAGGATTATGATCAATATATCAATAGTCGTTGATGAATTTTTCTAAAAAATATTTTAAATAATTATGATCAATGTGGTAATAAAATTAGTTTTAAATTTTGATTTAAAAAAGAAGAAGACTAAATTGAAGATTGAGGGGGAAAGATGAAAATGCAATGAATGAAGTTAGGTGGGTCCACATACTAAAGTTAATTTAATAATTTTCCTTCATATTTAATGATAGCGATAACTTATCCACATAAATTTTAGTTGCATTTAATATTAAAAATTTACATCTTTTTCATTTAAGGAAAAGATTAGTATGGTCTTTGTACATTTATGGCCAAAAAATTATGGTCATTTAGCAGCTCCCATAAATTTAAATTAATCAAACATCAATACGAACGACAAACATCATATGAAAACCTAAAAATAAGAGGAACAAAAAAGAACCTACCATCAATTTTAACTTTGACTAAAGGAGCATGACCCGTGTCAGCACGGATCCAACATTAAGATATTTATTTATTTTTTCAATCTTGATATATTTAAATAAAATTTGTTAATAAAGGGGTTGCATATGTTTTCTAGGATTCATCCGTAATCTAGCACGAGTTCAACATATGTTATTTTAATATGTATTTATATAATTTAAGTTGTTAACTATTGTAATTTATAATATTTTTTTATGTAATTTTCAAATTAATATACGTTACTTTTCTTGTCCAAATTTTTGTGGCATTGATAGTCAATTATATTTTAAAAATAATTTAAGTTTTTAATTATTGTGATTTATAATACTTTTCTTCTATTCCAATTTCAGTGACACTAATATAATTTTAAGAGTCGACAAACATTTTATATATTTTAAATTTTTTAAGTTGTTAATTATTATGATTTCTAGTATTTTTCATGTAATTTTTTTGAAATATATAACATATTAAATTATTTTTAGATATTTTAAGTTGTTAACTATTGTAATTTATAATACTTTTTATGTAATTTTTGAATAATATATGTTACTCTCTTGTCCAGAGTTTTGTATCGACGATAGCCAATTATATTTTTTAAATAATTTAAATTTTTGATCATTGTGATTTATAATATTTTTTCTATTTTAACTTAAGTGGTACAATGCTTAAATGACCATAATAATTAATTAGGGGTGATATAGTAAAATGTAATTATTATTATTTACTATTTATTATTTTTATTATGTGTATGTGTTGATTCAAGAAGAATTTGGAAACATTTAGAAATGTGTTGAATGTTACAAATGTTAATAATCCATTTGGTGCTTCTTGATTTCTCAACATTTATCTCTTGTGTGTTTTTACTCTTTTGCCCTTTGAGTATATGTAGTAATTTTTTTTTTTTTAAATATCATGAAAATTTTTATTCATATATATATATATATAGTAAAATCATGGATTCAATATTATTATTTTTTCAATATATAAGTGACTTATAATAATTAATTACGGGTGACACATTAAAATCATGATTGAAGCAACAGAAATCAGTCAATTTTTTTTTTGTTAATTATTGTTATTTACAGTACTTTTTATTTCATTTTAAATAATATATGTTGCTTTATATCTTCTTCTGTCCCGTCCCAATTTATGTGACACTAATATAATTTTGATAGTCAATCAAATATTTTATGTTGACATATCATTTTGTTTTTCTTATTTTTCTAATACATAAATGACTTATAATAAAGAGTGATATAATAAAATCATCGTTCGAAAGACAAAATTTAATTTAAATAATTAAGAGTTAATTTTACATTTTATGTCTATTTTATTTTTCATTAAATATTATTTATTTTCTTAATACCTAGATGACTCATAATAATTAATTAAGAGCGATTGATTATGTTATTACTATAAAAATTAATATAATTTTATCATATCCAATAGTAATCATCGATAATTCACCGAAATAGTATATTAATTAAATAGGGGATGCTATATTTGCATATGCAAAATATGATATTATTAAACATTATTGGATAGTACATTGTATTTATCTTTCACAATAATAAAATTTTACTATATATTTTTCTTTATTTCTTCTTAACTTGATACATATTGACCTCAACACAAATTCTAAGAAAATATTCATTAGAAATTTATTTTATTAAATTAAATTTATTAATGTACTTTAAAAATTTTGAGTTAAGTTTAAATATTAGTATTTCTATATAAGAAAAAAATAATTTTAAAATTTTAATTTACTAAAATAAATAAATAAATAAAAAGACTAATTTTCTATATAAAAGTCAATTAAAATAATAAAATTGATTTACTTTAAATATTTAGTTGCAATTAATTAAGATAATTTTTTATTTTGTTATGATTTATGGTGCATTGATAAAATTTTGAGAGTTGAATAGAATTTTTATCTATTTTTTAAAAAGTATTTTAACTTGTTAATTATTGTGATTTATAATAATTTTTATGTAATTGTCAAATAATAAATTTACTCCTTGTGTCCCAATTTATGTGGCTTCGATACAATTTTGAGAATGAACTAAAATTTTTAGATATCTTTTAAATATTTTAAGTTGTTAATTATTATGATTTGCAGTACTTTTTCTTTTATCTCAGTTTATGTGACATTGCTAAAATAATTAGAGTCAATAAAATTTCTATATGTCTTTTAAATATTTTAAGTTATTAATTATTGTGATTCGTGGTAACGAATTAGTTTTGAACATGATAACCAATTAAATAAATAAAAAAAATTTACTTCCAATATGTAGTTATAGTTAATTAATATAAATTAATAGAATATATTAAATATTTAAATCATTATGATGAAACAATGGAATTATTATATATTGGGGCATGGTATGTAATTAAGTAGAAATGGAGGGGTATTTTGGTAATTGCATAAGAGGTAATATAATAGAAGAAGGTTGAGCTCTTTTGGGCAAGCTGCCTTACTGGCAAGATTTGATGAAGCACATGAAATTACTGGATACATATCAAAATGTCAGACTACCAGTTGGGACCAAATAAATGGACAATTTGGTCATGGAAATATTTATTTTATTCTGATTCTGATAAGTATTTCGTTTTAATAAAATTTTCTACTTTCGCTTTTAAGCAAAGAAATCTCTTTTTTCCCTTTTAAAAAAAAATAATAAAATACTAGAGAGATGTCTTCATTTTTTTTACTCCAAATTACTTATTACTTATATAAATTCAAAAC
This sequence comes from Capsicum annuum, assembly GCF_002878395.1. Lineage (NCBI taxonomy): Eukaryota > Viridiplantae > Streptophyta > Magnoliopsida > Solanales > Solanaceae > Capsicum > Capsicum annuum. The sequence continues at coordinate 230,820,601 of NC_061113.1, forward strand.
AACTCTAATATATTTCATAGCCAAACTCCTACTCCATCCCCCCTCGGCGTGTTTTGGGATGGTTTAGAAAGCATTTTTTTACGTGTCCAGCATAGACAATAATTACGACGTTTATGTATCTATAGTAAATTTGTCATTAGGGTCGGGCTAACCCATTTAGCCCTGCCCGATGGGCCTCCGGGTTACTAGATCGCCAGTCCCGGGCTGGGTCGTCTCAATTGATAGGTTTGATGAACCTGCCCAGTAATAAAACCGTCTCAGGCACACCAGTTATCCGATCCGACCCAATTTAATATATTTTTTTCCCTAAATGTTGGCTACTTGCTGGCCACTTTTTCAACGGTCAAATGGACCGTTGGCCCAACAACTATAATGTCGTTTGGGAGTCCAACGGCCATTTGACCAATTTTTCATTATTTTTTTTTAAATAATAATTTAAAATTTTTTCTATAAATATCCTATAATTTCAAATCATTTTTCACAGAAAAAAATTCTCTCATTCTCTCAAATCTCAATCTCAAAGATATTTGTGATTTCAGTTCCCAAAGCTCTACAAATCATATAAATTGTACAAAATGGACGATGCAGTTTTATGAAAAGAAAAATTGAAGATATTATCCAATAAAAATCCGTTTCAAGTAAAATAATTGAGCTGAGAGAAGTGGATTTAAATTTCTGATTTTTTTATTTTTTTTTTGTACTTAGCAATTGGTGTAGCAATGGCAAGGTTAACCCATCATTAATGACAAATTTATCGTTCAACATCTCCCGAGCTCTCAACCACCTCACCGGAGTGTGCGTAAAAAAGCAAAAGAGGAGAAAGAGAGGTTGGGTTTAGATTTTTAGGTGAAAAAATCATGAAACCTCTCTTACTAATGTGTTGTGATCGAGAAAGTTGACAGGAGTATTTTGAGAAGAAAAAAATGGGTACGTTGGTAACACGGGTTCGTTTGGTTGGAAAATAGTTATATCAAAATAATTAATTTGGGGATTAGTTATCTCGGACCTATATGAGATATTTTATCCCATCACTATGGTGTAAATGGTAGATAAGTTATCCCGATATTAACTAATACCTCCAATCAGGACATGAGATAAAACAATCTTTTATTTTATTCTGAAACTACTTGTGCCTTATGTCTCACACCAAACGACTCGGTAGTGTGTTAGCAAAGCCTATATATAGAGAGAACAACAACAATAATATATTAGTGTATTCTCATAAAGTGAGATGCGGGGAAGTAGAAGTCTAGAGAAGAGGGGTAAAGTATACACAGTCCATACCACTATTTCAGATAAAATAGAGAGATTGCTTTTAGAAGATCTCCGACTATATATATAGTTGTGTGATTTATAAAATTAGTGTTGAGAATGATTTTCCGAACAATGAAAAGATTTAACCTTTGTGAACTTTTTTTTTATAAAGTGATTATTCTTTATTGAGAAAAGACATCAAATCCCCCCTCAATCTGTGAGTAAAATTTATTTTATACTCTAAACTAATCAGATAATTATATACCCCCTTAACAACTTTCAAATGAATTAATTTCAACCTTGAAATCAAAATCCCACACTCACAATGGAGAGTGCACTATACACGCGCCATGTCACTGCCAAATCAACGTCACATCAGTGCTATGTCATTGCCACGTAAGATTTTTTTTTTTTTTTAAATAATCCCACACACATACTATTTTTATATATGTATATTTTTAAAAAGTGATATATATATATATATATCCCCCTCCCTTTCTTTCTTCTTCACCCCCCCTCCCTCCTCCACACCCACATACGTATACAGATTAAAATCAGTCATATCCACATCAAGAAAACCAATCTAAATTCAATTTTGAACACTCCAACGATCACCCGAAACACCAAAACAGATCAATGCCCAACAAAACAAATCAAATTCATAATCTAACCGAAAAACACATAACAAAACATACCCAAATCAAGTAAAAACGAACTCAAAAATAAAAACAATATATAGTGGAGACCCTTTTGATTAACTGTTTATAGTTGAAAATTAGTAGCGATGATCGAAAATTAAGTGGTAGGGATTGTCGATTTGTGTTGAAAATGGAGAAGAGAGAAGCCTATGAACTGAAAAAAAAAATTTAGTTTGGGAAGTAGAAGAAGAAGGGAGTGACAAAGACTAACACCATGTGTTGTGCTTTTCACAATGGCTTTTATGTATTTTTTAGTTTAATTTGTTGTTCTTGATCTTTATATGAAAATTTATTTGTTGTATAATTTGTGTATTTTATTATTGTGTATTTGATTGAAGATTTTTGGTGGATAGGAGTAAAAAAAGAGAAATTTTTGATTGAAGATTTTTTATGCTCCATGATTGAAGACATGGGAGTGGTGTGGGTGAGGAAGAAGAAGAAATGGGGTGGTGGGGTGTGAGGAAGAAGTGGAAAAAATAATGTTTAAAACTTTTAAAGCGGGCCCCACTTATTTTTTTTTTATACATTTTCATTATTAAAACGCGCTTTGACATTTTTTTTTTAATTTTTTTTGTCACGTCAGCCATTAAAGGAGCAAAATAATACACTTTAAAGTTAATAAGGGGGGTAAATAATTAGAAGTTAACTTTAATGGTTAAAGTAAGTTTTACTGACAAGTTGAGGGGAGAAAACATATCTTTTCTCTTCTTTATTTGATTTTGAGTTTAGAATTGTCACTCGAGTTATGAAATCTTTGTATTTGCTAAATTGTAAATTTGGACATGTTAAGGGTCAAAAAGTCATGTTTTCAATAAATTATTTGTCATCCTAAATATTTTGACGAAAAGAGGAAACTACCTAATACCTTGATTTGTGAAAACATTGAACTTATGTGATTCTCCATTCTTTTATGGATTTCAAATGTACTTATGCATGATATGTATGACTTGTGAATCTTGGTATGAAAATAGCAATATAATGATACCCTTATGAAGACTTATTATATGTCAAATGATAATTGATTATGAAATATAAGAATTGGGCCTAAAGAAAATTACTTAGTTCATCGAGAAGGTGTAAGTCTTTGTGATTGTAGACATGTAAAATTTATTAGATTAAATCCATATAAAATTTGAATTTGATTCATATTTTATTAGGTCTAAAATTATTTGGGGCTTAAAAAAATAATAAGCCCATTTTATTCCTCATCAAGGTCCATCTCACATTGAAGCCCAAACTGATCAAGTGACGTGGCATCCAGTCAAATCCAAAACCAATGAGACGCCGCCACGTGTACAAATAATGTGCAAATCTCATTCAAATTCAACAATCAGTCAAAAGACGTCAAGTGTCAAAGTGACATGTTTCGGTTAATTACAAACAACAAGGTCTACCCCCACAACTATAAATAGGGGGGTAAATAACATTCTAAGGAGGAAAAAATAGGAGGGAGTCTAAAAAGAGTACTTTGAAAAGCATTGGAGAAAGTTCTGCATTGACTACCTAGTTCTTCAAAGGATTGACTAATGGAGTTCTGTCCGGAGATCAACTCGACAAGATGAAGTGTTGTTTGACATTCTTGGAGATCCAAACGCATTTCTAGGAGGTTAAAATCATCCTACATTCGAGAAATACGCTACGAAAGGTCCTCGAATCACGGAAAAAATTTAGGAGAGAAGAATCAAGAGAACAACAGAATTGTACTCACAAGATTCATATTAAATTAAATTATTGTTTTCCTTTTTATTCATTTTTGCTTGCAGTTAATTTTCAGCACTACGAAAATTTATTGCAAACAAATTTTGGTACGCCCAGTGGGACCAGTTCTGCTCTTCATCTCTTCTTTCTACAAATTGAAAATAATCACAAATTCAACTACTACAATGGACTTTGGAAAAATCAATGAAGTTTCGTGCAAGAAGTCTACTATTGCCACGTCTACTGAGATCACACTTGTTGGCCCCATCAATCGACGCAATCTCAACGATTGTGCTTTGGATGGATCCCAATACTTTACCTTTTTAGAGATGACGAAAAGGAGAAAATCTCAAATTTCGACTGTAACTACGACCTCTGGGGGCAACTTTGTATCTATGTTATCAAATGAACCGTCTGAAACTATCTGCAACTTTGGATAATTTGAGGACTTAACGAATTCTCCAACTTCAACGAAAGTCAATACCTTCATGGTTGAGGCAGTTGACATGGATGAGAAGTTTGCAATGATGGAGCAAACCATTGAAGCCTAGAAGAAGTCTGTTGAAAAAAAAGATCATCAAATCACCCAACTTATGAGCAAGTTAGATCTCTACAACCCTGTAGAGTCAAATTATAATCTAACACTACAAGAAAAATTGATGGTGAATCTCTCATCAAGTCAAGTGACAATCAATACGTTGATCGATCTACTTTAGTGGCAACGCTAACAGTTTAACAACTGCGAGATATGATTGCAAACACTATCAAGGCACAATATGACGGTCCGTCACAAAGTTTCATAGGATACTCAAAGCCGTATTCTAAGCGAATCGAGGGCTTACTGATGCCAATTGGATATCAATCGCCAAAGTTTCAACAATTTAATGGAAAGAAAAATCCAAGGCAACACATCGCTTATTTTGTTAAAACTTGTAGCGGTGCTGGCACACAAAGTAATCTTCTTTTCAAGCAGGTTGTTCGCTCTTTGAAAGGCAACGCCTTTGATTGATAGAAGATAAAATTCATGAAGTATCTAAAATTTGATGAGAAGTAGAGTATCACAAGATTTAGGCTGTAACTTTTGAAAAGTACTTGAGAAAATATGAAAGTTTTCTGCTGACAGATTTCATGTGTAACGTATATATGTGATTCTACTTTCCAATGCAAAAAATGACACCTGATTTCGATACTTTCACGTTGAGATATGGAATTTATCGTGATACCGCGCAAAACTGAAATAACTAGGAAACCAAGATTAGAAGGCCATTTTTGGAGTGATACCTGGAACGATGCGGATGCAATAGGATTATGGCTTTCGCATGAGAAATATCTCTATGAATTTACTTTCTAATGCAAAAAACGACACCTGATTCTGATACTTTCACGTCGAGATATGGAATTTATCGTGACGCTGCGCAAAACTGAAATAACTAGCAAACCAAGATTAGAAGGCCGTTTTTGGAGCGATATTTGGAGCGATTTGGATGCAATCTGATTATAGTTTCCACGCAAGACGTAGTTCTACGAATCTACTTTTCAATGCAAAAACCCTCACCTGATTCTGATACTTTCACGTCGAAATATGAAATTTATCATGATGCTGCGCAAAACTAAAATAACTAGAAAACTAAGATTAGAAGGCCATTTTTGGAGCGATATCTGGGACAATTCAAGTGCAATTTGATGCTGGTTTCCATATGAGATGTAGATCTACGAGTCTAGTTTCCAACGCAAAAAACAACTTGTCATTTTGATGTTCCTAAGTCAAGATATGAGAGTTTTCGTGAGACTGCAAAAAGAGCAAAACGAGGAGAAGAACGGGAGTAAAAATTTACAGAGCCAACATGCAAGGAAATCCGTCAAATAAGTTTTATCTCTGAGTAATTCTTCCACACCTAACTCAACAAAAGGGGCATTCTCTTCTTCGGTTCGTGGTAAAAAAATTCATGTCAATATTCCCCAATGGATCATGATTCATCCTTGGCTTCGTCCGATTTTTTGATATCTTTTGTGAAGGCTCAACGTATTTTATTGGTCCTCGAAACCAGAAATTGGTCCAATCAAGAAAAGAGACATCATCAATGACACTTTTTATAAGCCGGTAGAATGCCAAAAATAAGTGTGGGCAGCTTCTAGGGAGAAAAGACTTCCCTTTGTCATCCACATATGTCAACTTGTTAGCCGAGGAAATAACTTCGTCATAAAATGACCCATGAAAATGAAGACCTCCGATGTTTCTCAAGTTTCATAAAAATATGGACAACTCTCCAATAAAAGTAGAAACTGTGTTGGTGGATGGACGACAATTCTCACAGAAGGCTTGGAGCATATTCCCATTATGGTTATACACGAACAATGAAGCAAAGATGACATCATAATTCTTGTTGCGCTCTAAGGTCCCCTTATTACGGGCAAGAATGTCTTCTATCTGCTCCCGGTAGCCAGATATATATCGAACCTCCCCAAAGCCGGATGGAGGAACACGCCAACCGCTAAGGCTCCCATTGCGGCTAGGAGAGCTCGCAACAACAATATTTTGATGTGTAGAAGACTTCAAAAGGAGAATTTTTTCGGTCACATTTTTTTCAAAAAGTTGTCCATGACGTCCTTAGTTTCTGTCATTGACCATTCTGTGAGATGAAGGGGAGTTTCCAGCGACTTTCTAACAAGCAGGAAGGCGTCAATCACCGGAGGATGAACTTTCGAAGTGAGGGGTTTTGCATGTGAATCTGGGTTGCTTTCCACAATCTCAAGGCAAGGGTATGGAGTTTCGTGGTCGTTGAAACAAGTCATTGTTGGGGATCAAGAGCACCCTACGTCGTTCTTGAGAATTAAGAAAAGAATAGAGATTAACCATTATAGACACGCACAAGTTGGGAAATAAGAGAACCTGAAGTTGAATGTTAAAGAAAAAAAATTAACTATAGCAACACAGGTTAAACTTGGCTGTAAATTTTTGTTTAGTTGCTATTTCATATTGTAGTCGTACAAATTTGAGCGAGCAAAAGGCAACGGGCTGCTATGAAAGTTACAATTACCTGAGGAACAGTTTGTGGATTCAATCGTATCGGGTAAGGTCACAGCTTCACAGTCTGGCAATCAAGTACAGTCGAACACTTTTCTTTGTGGCTACCGAGTGCTCTGATGAATTTTCTCTACAAGGAAAAATCTTATATAGATTTTTTCGTAAAAATCTCAATTTCCTATATAAGGGAGGTTGTAATAAGATTGGAAGAAAAAATCCTTGGAAATTTCAAGTTTTCAAGTAGCTAAAAGAAAATTACCATGTTTGAAATATTTTTTGAAAAGAAATTGTTTCTTCTTGAGCACCAAAGGAAAGTTAATATTTGTTTGATTCAAAATTTCAATTCAAGAATCTTTACTAACATGCAAAGGGCAATAAATTAAGGATTCACTCAATACGGTCCTATTTCAAATCAATATGGAGGGGACTCAATATTATCTAGTGTGTAATGACTTGAACAAATATTAAGGGTCATTCATTTCACGCTTAACCAAGAGAAGAACTTTCGCTATGTGAAAATATGTGGCGAAAATTTTAGACCACTCGCAAGTATTAGTCTAACTAGGATGCACTGATGAGAAACAAATACCTTTGAAGTCACGAGAATGAAAACACATTCATGAGTACTTCAAGTCTCGCCGCCAAATTTCGGCAAGCCTACACATTGGCCAACCTTGAAGTAGGGGACATCTGCAGACACGTAAAATTTATTGGATTAAATTTTTATAAAATTTGAATTTGATTCATATTTTATTGGGTCTAAAATTATTTTGAGCTTAAAAAAATAATAAACCTATTTTATTCCTCATCAAAGTCCATCTCACCTTGAAGCCCAAACTCATCAAGTGACGTGGTATCCCAGTCAAATCCAAGACCAATGAGATGCCGCCATATGCACAAATGATGTGGAAATCTCATTCAAATTCAACAATTAGTCAAAAGGCACCAAGTGTCTCAAATGACATGTTTTCGGGCAATCAGAAGCAACTAGGCCTACCCCCTACAACCATAAATAGGGGGATAACATAACATTCTAAAAGGGGGAAGGAAAGGACAGAGTAGACATTCGGAAAAGAGGACTTGGACAAGCATTGGCAACGTCAGCATTGACTATCAAGTTCTTGCTAGGAGCAATCAATGGAGTTCTTCCCGGAGATTATTCCAGAGCGATAAAACACTTTCCGACATTTTCGACAATTGAAATACGTCTTTAGGAGTCCAAATCATCCAATGATCAGAGAAACACGCTACTAAAGGCCCTCGGATCATTTCTAAGTTTAGGAGAGAAAAATCAAGAGAACAATAGAATTGTACTCATAATTCATTTAAATAAAATTATTCTTTTTGTTTATTCTATTTTTGTTTGCAGTTAATTTTCAGTATCTACAAAAATTTGTTGCGAATAGTGATCCAATGCTAGAAACCTATGTTTTGCTCATATAAAGATGATTCGCTCCTTAACGGACAATCTTATGATGTTTTCCTCTACAAAGATAAAATGATGGCAAAATGATGTATATCTCAATCTATGTGGCAAACATGAATTGAGGCCACACCGATTGGGTATGGACCGGGCCTATATAGACCCTGGATTTCTTGATGCTGGTGAAATTACTTAGTTCTAAATTAAAGTTAACAAATGGTTCTGTTTTATGCTTTTAGTCACTCGTCTCGTATATTCTCATATTATGACTTATGTTCAAATTGTTATGACTTGCTTTATAAATTATTTTGTCTCTTTCCCTCAGTTGCATATCAGTACTCGTCGTATTAACCGTTTCCGTGATGTAGGTTCAAAGGCATTTTCTTGTGATTTTGTACTATGTATGGTATCGTTGCATACATAGTACTAAAAGTCGTTACGTTCAGGACCTCGTTCTGAATCGTGACACCAAGGAATGCCAAAAATTACAATTTTGATACGACAATCGGGGTTATGGGACTCAGAGAACAGTTGTAAATATAATTGATTGTATTGTTATAAAAGATTATGCTTATTACGAGAATTGGGTTATTATATTTCAATTGCCAAGCATCTTGGGTTCGATAGAAGTAGGATAAATCTACAAATGAAGTACAAAGTTAAAGACAATCGTACTTCAATAGGGATTCCTAATGATCTGAGAATGTTTTTGTACGTGGAATTGATGAAACATAGTAGAGAATTTAATATGTATCCTTTGTGTATCACAACCTCGCAAAAAAGTCTTTGACAAAATTGATATCCACGCGCTTACAATCTAAACTTTAAAGTGATTGTATCGAAGGTGTCCATAGTGGCACACTTGACCTAACACATTCTGTTTTTGCTGAACCATTGGCTATTATTGTGGAAGGTGAGCTGCATTTTATAATCATAAATTTTAAGCAAAAAAGTATACAACAAAGCCAAAATACAAGGATAAAGAAATTCTAGTTCCAGTGATGGAGCAGCGCAACATTGATCATAGGTTTCAATTCAAGGCGGATTTTAATCAAATAGAAGAAGAGTAGAAATAAGCAAGAATTTTTCCTTTTCCTTTAATAGTTGTATCATATATCTTAGGATGTATATCAAATAGAGTTTTGTCATGAACTAGAAAGGTTCATTGGATGTAGGTAATAATTATAAATCAGCGTATCATTATTTGGTTAGAATTGTCACGAACCTTCACATTTCGCAATTTTTATCAAACTATTGTCCTATAATACTTGATGTATATCAACTTGGATCCCAAATAAACATATTTTTGGACACTCAATAACTTGCTCGTATCTCATTCATTGGATATCCGCAACTTCAATTTTCAAATATTATTTTTACAATATTTTTTATGAATAGGAAAGAAAAAAGTTGAATGAGGTAAAGTTTCAAGAACCTTCCAGCAACCTCCTGAGTTTACGTGGAAGCTTTTTAAGTGTGAAGCGGTTAATGGTCTACCGAATACACCTCCTTTAATCACCATTCATCATCGCCCATTCGTTTAATTAATCCAACGGTTCAGATCCATCCAACTCTTAAGACAAATCTGATTGGCTCGTACCTTGTGTTCCTCAATTCTAATTGGTCCACGTCACTAACTATGACATGCACAAAACAATCAGCTCTATATACGTGCAAGATGACATGTCAGCACCTCATTGGGTCACACATCCACATCTCTTTCACCTGATTGGTCCACGTCATCAACTATGACACTTCGTCTAAATTCAAAATGAAAGACCGACTTTCTAATTTTTTAATTTTTTTTTAACATAGAGACGGGAACTGGCACTATAAATCGAAGGCCTCGAATTTGTTGATCGGAAAAATCATTAACAATTGTATCGGTGATCGGAGAAGAGAAAAAGGAAGAAGATATTGTTCGTTTTGGATCTGCGAGCTATGGCTGCTGCGTGGAAGACACGCGCTTCCTTGACTGTTTTCGCAATCGTCCTCTTCGGTAAACATTTCTATTCCTCTTTCTCTTTGAGCTGGTTAATTAATCGACCAAAGCAATTTCTGTGTAATATTTAACTTTTTTTTTTTGGTTGAGAGAGATTATGCAATGAGTAGAATTGGAGCAACGATAATTAAGTGCAAATATGTGTTATATGTTAGTTTTGTTATGATTATGGTGTCAGTTCTCAGATCTGCTACTAGTTTGGTCACCTATACGTGTATTTTACGTATATGAGTTTCGATTTTTCCACTACGACTTGCATTTCGTGTATTTTACAACTATTAGATCGATGAGTTTCGATTTTGATTTCCGGTTATTTTTCACTTTTGTAGCAATTATGATCTAATGCTCATAGTTGTACCATTGATATAATTTAGGTAACTTAAATTGTTATTGTATAAATAAGAAGTGACTTAAAGCAATTTTGTTTGGATTAATTTTGTTATTCTTTTGCGTCTCTTTAAGTAATGGTAAATCCTGAATCAATATGTAATATATTTGAATATTATGAGTTATCTAGCTATATTTTTATGCCAACACATGCTTCAATGTCGTAATATTAAGAATAGAGGATGTAGCAGCTATAATATTTATTGAATTATTTAAAAATGTAATGACTGTATGTCCAAATAGGTCCCAACAATGTCCATGAAGTGTTGTGATCTCTGCAAATTCTTTTCCTTTTCAAGAAACTTTTCCACGTAAACAATTAGTAATTGTAGTTAGACGAAGTCATATTCAATACACTAATTGGGTTGTCGGGTTTGTCAACAGGGAGTTTGTTTGCATTTTCGATAGCTAAAGAAGAAGCTACCAAGTTAGGAACAGTAATTGGCATAGATCTTGGAACAACTTACTCATGTGTTGGGGTTTACAAGAACGGACATGTTGAAATCATAGCGAATGACCAAGGTAATCGTATCACCCCTTCATGGGTAGCCTTCACTGATGGTGAGAGACTGATTGGTGAAGCAGCTAAAAATCAAGCAGCTGTTAATCCTGAGAGGACCATCTTTGATGTCAAAAGACTTATCGGAAGAAAGTAAGGCTTTGTTCTTTGTTTTATTGTGTGAAAGTCTATTTGATATAATTATGATAATGACGAATTCTCTCTGTGATAGGTTTGATGACAAAGAAGTACAAAGGGACATGAAACTTGTTCCCTATAAGATTGTTAACAAGGATGGGAAACCATATATCCAAGTTAAGGTCAAAGATGGGGAGACCAAGGTCTTCAGTCCTGAGGAGATCAGTGCTATGATTCTGACCAAGATGAAAGAAACAGCGGAAGCTTACCTTGGAAAGACAATCAAGGATGCAGTTGTCACTGTTCCAGGTATCATCAGACACTCCCTTGTTTCAGATAGATAATATCTGGTTCCAATCTTTGGTGTCATATGGTTGCTGAACATACATGTCTATATCTTTTTAATATGCAGCATACTTCAATGACGCCCAGAGGCAGGCCACTAAGGATGCAGGTGTCATTGCTGGTTTGAACGTGGCAAGGATCATTAACGAACCTACAGCAGCTGCCATTGCGTATGGATTAGATAAGAAAGGTGGTGAAAAGAACATCCTTGTCTTTGACCTTGGTGGTGGTACTTTTGATGTCAGTATCCTTACTATTGACAATGGTGTTTTTGAGGTTCTTGCAACAAATGGAGACACTCATCTTGGAGGTAATAATGAAATTCAAAGTCTTAAAGATAGTTAAATTACTTTCATCTTGCCATCAGTCTTGCTAACAGATTACATCATGTATCTATTTTGTTCCTCGCAGGAGAGGATTTTGACCAGAGGGTTATGGAGTATTTCATTAAATTGATCAAGAAGAAGCACGGAAAGGACATTAGCAAGGATAACAAGGCTTTGGGAAAGCTCAGGAGAGAAGCCGAGCGAGCCAAGAGAGCCCTGAGCAGTCAGCATCAAGTCAGGGTAGAGATTGAGTCTCTCTTCGATGGTGTGGATTTCTCTGAACCACTTACTCGGGCTCGTTTTGAGGAGCTGAATAATGATTTGTTCCGCAAGACAATGACTCCTGTTAAGAAGGCTATGGATGATGCTGGTGTATCAAAGAACCAGATCGACGAGATTGTCTTGGTTGGTGGAAGTACCAGGATTCCAAAAGTTCAACAGCTTTTGAAAGATTATTTTGATGGCAAGGAGCCCAGCAAGGGTGTCAACCCTGATGAAGCAGTTGCTTATGGTGCAGCTGTACAAGGAGGAATCTTGAGTGGAGAAGGAGGTGATGAAACCAAAGGTAATGCTCCTTTCAGACTTATTTCAGCTATTTGATACTAGAGAATTTTCTGAAGCAAAGTATTAACAATTTCTTCTGAATTTTGACCAGATATTCTTCTCTTGGATGTTGCTCCACTGACTCTTGGTATTGAAACTGTTGGAGGAGTGATGACAAAGTTGATCCCAAGAAACACCGTCATTCCTACCAAGAAGTCTCAAGTCTTCACCACTTACCAGGACCAGCAGACAACAGTCACAATTTCGGTATATACCTAAGCCTATTTTCCTAATTTGCGGAATGTTGTTCATAAATAAAGAAGAAGATTATCTTTGGGATTTTGTGGCTCTTCTGACTTGGAATTCTCACCTCCAGGTCTTCGAAGGTGAACGAAGTATGGTAAAGGACTGTAGACTGCTCGGTAAATTCGACTTAACAGGAATACCTCCAGCTCCAAGGTACTTATACAACTGGTTTTGATAAGAGTATTTCAGAAGTTGCATTTGCCTGCTTGACTAATTTTTTTTTTTCTCACTCTTTTCAATAGAGGAACACCTCAAATTGAAGTTACTTTTGAGGTCGATGCCAACGGTATCTTGAACGTGAAAGCTGAGGACAAAGCCTCTGGAAAGTCGGAAAAGATTACAATCACTAATGACAAGGGTCGCTTGAGTCAAGAAGAAATTGAACGTATGGTGAAGGAGGCTGAGGAGTTTGCTGAGGAGGACAAGAAGGTGAAAGAAAGAGTTGACGCCCGAAACAGCCTGGAGACATACGTATACAACATGAGGAACCAAATCAATGACAAGGACAAACTTGCAGACAAGTTAGAGTCTGACGAGAAGGAGAAGATTGAAACAGCCACAAAAGAAGCACTTGACTGGTTGGACGACAACCAGAGTGCTGAGAAGGAGGATTACGACGAGAAGCTGAAAGAAGTTGAGGCAGTGTGCAACCCAATTATCACGGCTGTGTATCAGAGGTCTGGTGGAGCCCCAGGAGGTGCCAGTGAGGATTCCAACGATGATGACGATTCACACGACGAGCTGTGATGGAATTTCTAGGTTTTGTTAGTTTTCTCTTCCCAAATAGAAGATAAGAATACACTTCTGCTGTTATGATTTCTAAAATGTAATATCACCGTATGAAGGGTGGAACGTAGAACAACTTGGAAGAAACCGTGAGGGAGGGATGTGTAATGTCGCTCTGGTCTCTTTCCGCTGGTTCATTTTTTCCCCGTACACCTGTATAGGCGACATTTAATTCAGAGTTCAAATTTCTTGTATTCATTTGTCTGTGGGTTGTTTTATCTTTTAAGGCTTGTCGCCAAGCAAAGAGTAAGGCTATAAGTCATCCACTTTGTTTTCACTGTTAAAGATTTGATAAAGGCCTACCGGTCTAGTGGTAAAAACCTAACAATATTCGTGTGTTGCCGCTATATCTTATTAATCAAGGGGAGGAGTGATCCGATGAACCCCAAGAATTTCGTGATCAATGTCCAACGAAGAATATTTCGTCCATGCCCGTGCATGAGTATTTTTATTTCATTAGGTATGAAAGTTTAATAAATGAAAAAAAGAACCTTTAGAATTCCGAGATAAATGTATCAGCCAGTAACGGAGCTCCAGTAGCACTCGTTCAGTCTGAATAAAGTATCCAAGTAAAGCGTCAGAAGCCAATGCTTTTCAATAATCAAGTGGGTAACTGAGGATTGACAGAAACGTGGATTTTCCTAACGCACTTTGGATTAGAGATTCAATCATCGGACCAGGAATGAAGTGATACATGACAAAATTGGATTGATATCCATGGCGGACAAGACGAGAGAAGCGGACAAAGAGGGTTCGATGTATGAAGAGGAAGTGTGCAGAAATACCCATATAGTCTTGAGAGTTTAGTTATAACTGGTTTAAGAGGGTTCGATGTATGAAGAGGAAGTGTGCAGAAATACCCATACAGTCTTGAGAGTTTAGTTATAACTGGTTTTAAGAGAGGAAGAGGTGAGCCAAAGAAGAATCAAGAGGGAGGTAATTAAGCAAGTCAACCGAAAACACGAGGATTAAGATAGAAAGATAAACGAGGATTAAGATAGATAGTAATTTTATCTAGTATTAATATAATATCTTGTTCTCCCATTTTTACTACTACCAGTTTGAGTGGAGGGTCTTGTCAAAAATACATTCTTTACCCACAGAAGATCAGGGGTTGGGTAACCCCTGCATACATCGTACTCTCCCCAGACTCACTTAGGAAATTACAGTGGATATGTTATTATTGGCTTTGGATTAGAGATCCAATCACCTGCATATGATGAATTGGCAGATCGTCGAAGGTTGAGATCATGAGAGATATCGTACACGTTAACAAATAATTTAAATACAACCAGATAATGTAATTGATAATATTTTAGCTTCCCATTTCCTACAATGTTACCCTGAGATAAAGAAGGGTAAGCAACCAATGTAGTAACCCCAAAAGCAAACCAATAAGTCACTCTTACGTCCGGTGACACCTTTCTTGAAGTGGCAATCTTATTGCACATGCTCCATTAATAAGTGACGTCACAGAAGCTACAAAAGATAGCATGCTTTACTTCACTAAAATCTAGAAGAGAAAATCCCTTAATGGAAGATGATAAATAGGTAGCTACATAGGCATGTACACAGCAGTAACATATGATTGATCAGTAGAAAAGGAGAAAAAAAAGACAAAATATGCTGTACGTTAGTTGTCGGCAGTGGCCTGCTGCAACCAAGGCCAGTGCAACTCGCAGACATCACGAGGGCAGTCACCTTCATTATCCTTGATCTCTACGTCAGCGCCATGCTTAACAAGAAACTCAGCAATATCTTCCCTTTCACAAACAGCAGCATAATGCAGTGCAGTCTGGCCCTCAAGGTCCTTCAATATCAAAATAACAAGAATTTGTAATTCAGTGTATTTACATAAGCAGGAAACTGAAGCACCCACGGAAATTGGAAACAAATTGAAGAATTAAGAGCTCCACTGCTTATGACCAAGTTCTACAAATGCTAACCTTCACAACTAAAGAATTTGCAGCCTCATAAGCTCTAGTCTAATATTTGCCAAGGTACAGAACCTTCGAGGGAAAAACTTTGGATGAAGACCACTTCGATTTAGCTCTCTATGAATCCACTAGCCAAGAATTGCAGCATTATGTTTCGAGTGATATTAGAGTTTCAGGTAGAGCATAACTGTTACTTATACTGCACTTGCGTTTTGAGTGCATTAATTCTTTCATGTAAAATTAATGACTGTTATGCCCACTTCGTTGTCTCCATCACATTTCCTTTAAAACCTAGGCCACGCTTGAGTTTGCTTGATGTTAGGGTTTCTTTAAACCATCTGCCTCACATGTACTCGGGTGCATTTTGGCCCATTATTGACCTCATTGTCTTGCTTTGAGATTAAATGGTCAGATAATGCAATTTTAAAACTCACTAGGTTTAGTAAAGCTTTCAGCACAGTATTCTTTCTTCTCTCTCTCTCTACCTCTCTGCAATTCTTGCATCTATATTGTTCTTTCCTCTCTTTTTAGTTCCAATATAATGACAATCAAAAGCACTATATGAAGAGAGTGAGGAAGAGAGCGAGACAGAGGATGAATATAAAGAAAATTACAGCTACATCAAGTAAGGTTATGAATCTCTAAGATTTCAAATGAAACAAATCATGCAACAAAATACAAGCCCCATAAAGCATGTATATAACAAATCGCATAACTGAAACAGGATTAGGGGTTCGGCGTAATGCAAATTTATATGTACCTTGGCGTTTACATCAGCATTCCTGCTTAAAAGCAATTTAGTGATGTTGAGATGACCACGATCTACAGCCCAGTGCAAGGGGGCACGACCCTCACTGTCTATCATTTCAAGAAACAATTTTTAAGCAGGAGTAATATTAAACAAACGGAAAGACAGCAAAAGCTGCACTGCAAGTCCCTGGTAGACATCATTCAAGCTCCGGGATCTTGAGTCTCACTCACACACCCTAAACATTCTCTCAGTTCTCCACCCCATTAAATTTTTCTTCTTGGTATTAATGCAAGAGAATCACTTTCTTTCAAAGAAGATCGAAACATACTCAGGTTATTATTAAAAACCATAAACAATAAAAATAATGGTGAATCAAACGTATCAAAATTAAAACACCATAACTAGACTTCAAAAGTAATTATGTATCACATTGAGAACCAACCTTTCACATTCACAGGAACGCCACTCTCGATGCACTTGAGCAAGTTCTCCTCGTCCCCTTCTCGTGCAAAGGCATGTATCTCGTCCAATTTTCTGCAAAGAAAATAGCGAGCATGTGATTTATCAGATATCTTCTACCCGAAGTACTATAAATATTACAAAATAGACACATATCGATAAAAGACAAAATAAACAAAGTTACACAACTTCAAAGTTATTACCAAAGTACGGCTTGTCCAAAAGTTCATTCCCAGCCAAAAAAAAATAGTTCAAAAAGAATGAAAACTGGTTAAGATAACCATGGCATACTTATACAACCAGTTAATTTCTAATTTTGTCGTCTTCTCCTTTACCCGTTTGATAGTACTCCATATGCTTACTAGAAGAAGAGGAGTTAATTAGTCTTTGTTAGGAGAAAATTTGAATTCAATGTATTTAAATAGTAAAAGGAGTCCTAAAATAGTTGAGTAATATAAAACGTATTACAACCTTCCTTTAAAGAAAGTGCAACATTTATTAGGGTGGCTTAAAATAGCAAGGAAGGATATTTTACAGGACAGAAGAAGTGCATGACCCAGAGGGGAACGCACAGTTTCTTATACAAGCCACATTATAAAACAAAAACAGACTGCAAATGTCTAAGTTCAAACAAGTTAAAGAACCTTACAACTCATTTTCGGATTGCTCCTCACTAATGAAGGTACTGAAAACTGGTCCCATTGGCCCTCTAGAATCTGCATTACGTGCAACACTACTTTCTTCGTCCTTCTTTTTCTATTTGAGCATGTCAAGGAGTCCAAACAGAAATAAGAGACATCAGGGAGAAGAAAAGAAGCAGAAAAATTTATTTAGAATAGGAAAACAAAGACATGACTGATTGCTATTAATAACTACGATGCGTGTCTTACAATTGCAGACCCATCAAGCCAGGAAGGATATAATTCAGTCACGATATCAAGATACTTCTCCATGGCTTCTTCAGGAGGCATGGCACCCAATTTCTGCCATGCTTGCCTAATATATGATAAATGCAAATCTTAGCATCAGTCAGGCAAAAGAGATCAACCAAATATACTGCTAATGACTTAGAAAACATTTCATCTATCAAAAATAGAACTTAGAAAACAAGTTAAAGGGGATTTTTCTTCTATGACCATACTCTTTTCACTGTTAAAGCTTTGAGAAAGGATACCACCCTAGTATACGTTATAATTCAAATGAGATTTCAAGGAGAAGGGAGATCCACACCCTCAACCCCCAAATAAGTAAAATGAGGATGTAAAACACTCATTTTGAAGTGATGAGCTATATGGAAAGCTACTTCCAGTATGTTCTCAGGAGAAAATTTTTTTTTCTCAAGCCAGATCACGTCATTGAGATCTGCAAAAATATCTTTGTCATGCCTTGCAAGATTTCTTTTTCTAGGTGATTACTATAACGGAATCATGTCATGAATGATGCCACAAGCAACTTAATTCGAAACAACCTAGAGATCAGAACAATTTGTTTTCCCAAGCAAGGTTAGAGAGAAGTCCCTGGGAACTTCGAGTTAGCTCATCCCTTATTATCATCCTATCGTATATAATAACTAGCAGTAAAGTTTTGTAAATAAATATCATAAGCTTTGCTATCATTCAATATTCCACTGAGGAATTACAATCAGAACTCAGAACTCAAAGCTACTGCTGGCTGCTTTCTTGGTGAAACATTAAAGAAGGATGTATCTCCAGTTTTACATCAATGACAATGGTGACAAAGTTTACACCACTAAGAAAGAGTCACCACTGGGTTTGGCCACGTAATCTGCTCACACAGCCCGCTTTTCGCCTGATGATAAATTTTCAAGGCAAAGAGTGCTTCTGAAGAAGCGTTTTGGTTTGCTTCCTACCCAAAAACAACCTCAAAAGTATTAGGCATTTTTGGTGTCTAGTATTCCTTTCTAGATGTTAGCTTCCCTGTCTTGCCGTTGCTGATGTGAATCATTTTAAGCAATATGTTGCAACTCAGATTGCATGTCGGCACTTCAAACCCGCGTGTATTACTGATGTTTTATTTTTAGTTTAAAAAAAAATAAAAAATATTCCATTGAGGAAACAATAGCCTTTAGTTGTGTTATCTCATGTTTTGATGATGACTATATGATGCTTAAAGGACCGGGTCCACTACATAGGTTGCTGAAGGACAGTTGTCGCGCTCTGCACAATGTTGTCCTGTAGCACAAATACTGTGCAGGTGCACAGTGTACCAAATTGGACACCTGGTCCAATCTAATTTCAAACAAGATTTCTACACTCCTATAAATACAAGAGGAAGCAACATTGTTCCATAGTTTTTGCAAAATTGATATTTCAAGTGTGGCAGCAAAAACCCTAAAAGCTCAAGATCTAAAATTTATATAGCTCTCAGTTTTATTGGTCTTGAGTCATGTCCTAAAATCGATTTACTCAGATGTTGTGAGTAAAGTTTTCTTGTTTTGCTTTGAGTTTTCTTAGATAGAGTTGCCTAATCTATGTTGGCTAGAGTTAGTCAACTTGGAGGGAGTTTTTGACAGAGTTGCCTGGTAAGTGTTGTGATAGAGTTATTGCAACCCGTAAGGACTTAGAGTTAAGTTCAATTTGAGCCTCTAAATCAAATGTTATTTTGATCATAGTGGAGTTGAGAAAACCTGTGAGGACAGGTCGTGGTTTTCCTCCCTTGAGCAAGGAGGTTTCCATGTAAAAATCGTTTGTGTCCATTTACTTTCAGTACTGTCTTAGTGTTTCTATTTGACTGTCATATATTACCTCCTACGGACCTGGTACCTTAGTGGTGGTGGACACCCTGCATTTTAACAAGTTGCTTATCCTAATAAAACTTAGCACAATATGATCCACTATAGTTTTAAGTTTCATAGGTCACTGAGAAGTGTATCCTCTTGCACCATTATTATGCATCAACATCTAGCCTTAATACTCCTATTAGGGTATAATTCTCTTCAACAAACTCAAACTACTTAATTTGCTACTCACATGTATCATAGAAGTTCAGTATTTGAGTTACTTTTCCTTCGTTATGCTAACAAGAAATGTTTTTTTGAGAATGGCTAACAAGCAATGTTATCAAAAGCGGAAAGCCCAAAGAAGCTCTAAGATTCATTGGGGCTTTAAGTGCAAATAAAGCGTGGGTATTAACGAGAAAGGCGCAAATGAAGAAAACATAAACATATATTAACAAATACAAAGACAAACCAACTGAATTTTTTTAAACATAAATTGTTTGTATTGCCTCTTCAGGAAACACTTATTCACAAGGAAAAGTTTGTCTTATAGACTTGATAACGACACTGAAACACGCAACGTGTATTGAGCTTCGCTTTAGCGCTAAAGTGCGCGTTTAACAACACGTCCAACAAGGACATGTAACACATGATATCTTATATAGATCCAAATTCCAATAGTACTTGCTCTGTGTCTCTAAAGCAGAGTATCAGACTCATCAACATTCAACAAATGTGTCAAACTATCTACGCAGGCGTATCAGTCCTAAAGCAAGCAGTCGAAAAGCTAAACTACAACAGAAAAAAACAATGAGAGGCAGAATTCAAGAGCATTACCACTTAGCACGAGCAGTCATTTTGATCGCTGATGGCTGTGGAGCAGTACAAGGTCCTTCAGTCGCAATCTTATAAAGTCCATACAGCTGCAATTGCACCTCATTCGACACCTTATGCGACCGATCAGCAGCCGTCGCAGCCACAAACGCCGTCGCAGCACTAAACGCCTCATCCAACTCAGTACTCTCTACACCTTCCCAATCATCATCACTATCTTCAGCTCCGCCACTCACCTCACTCCCTTTCAAATCACCTCCGCCGCCGCGGTCGTCGTTCCTCTCAATTAACGGCTGCGCCGCCGCTGCAGTAGCATCCTCCTCCTCCTCCGGCGATCTTTTCGGCTCGGTATCTTCGTAATCGGCTCGAGTAATACGGAGATTTTCGTCACGGAAAGCGAAGATAACAGAGAAGAGTTTAGCGAGGAGGAAAGAGAAAAGGAGGCCGAAGATGACCGACTGTAGATACTGCTGCCAATCGGCCATGATTATTATATTATTGAAGAAGAAGAACAACAATTCAAAACCCTAGATCGTCGGAAATATATAGGAGAAAAGGGACGGCAGGGGATAGTTGAGCTAGGCAGTAGCCAAAAAAAAGGAGCAAATGAAATTGTTGGCAGTTGTTATCGGGATCGTTTATCGACACCATCTGAGATGAACCCAAATCCCATATCGGTAAAAACTTATCTCAACTTTTAACAAACTAATAAATGCATTACATGTATATTTTTACTAAATTTTTAATATTTTATATTTTATTTTTTTACTACTATAGCAGAAATATATAGGAGAAAACTAATATTTGATATTTCCATGATTTTACTATATCACTTTTAATTAATTTTTTAAGTTATTTATTTATTAAAAAAAATAGATATTCATGACTTGTCTGTTTTAGCTTCTTCAATCATGATTTTACTATATCATCCTTAACTAATTATTATAAGTCATTTATATATTAAAAAATTAATAATATTCAATCCATGATTTTACTATATAACTCCTAATTAATTATTATAACTCATTTATGTATTAAAAAAATAAATAATATTCAATTAAAAAAGATAAAATAAACATTTATGACACGTCTACTCCAATTGCTTCAACCGTGATTTTACTATATCACCCTTAATTAATTATTAGAAAATTAATAATTTAATAAAATAAACAAATTAAATATTTATGACATGTCTGTTTCAGCTTCTTCAATTGTAATTTTACTATATCACTCCTAATTAATTATTATAAGTCATCTAAATATTAAAAAATTAATAATATTTAATAAAAAAATAAAATAGACATAAAATGATAAATTAACTCTTGACGTCTTATATTAGACTCACTTAAATACTTTTCACAAATTTTTTTTATAATATTTTGCTATATCACTTCCAATTAGTTGTTATAAGTCATTTATATCTGATTCGTTTCTTCAACTGTGAATCTATTATATCATCCCTAATTAATTATTGTGACCATCTAAGTATTGTGCCACTTAAATAGACATTTTTAATTTATTACCTCACTTATAAAGGATGATAATCAAGCATCAGACCAACATGTTTGCTTGTGTTGCCTACTTACATATTTCCTTTTACATTTGTTTGTTTTACTTTTTCTGTTTAATTTGTTATATATTTGAGAATTATGTAAAATTAATATAAATCATAATAATTAACAACTTAAACTAATTAATAAGAAGTAAAAAAAAAATTAGTTGGCTCTCTAAATTTTATTACTACACATAAATTAGGACAAAAGAAAAAGTACTATAAATTACAATAATTAATAATTTAAAATATTTAAAAAATTTAGTTAACTCTTAAAATTGTATTAATATCACATTTGAGATAGAAGATGTAACATATATTATTTAAAAATTACATAAAAATATTATAAATCATAATAATTAACCTAAAAATATACTTCACGTTGGATCCATGCTAACACGGGTCATATTACCCCTAGTATATATATATATAAGAAGAGTCAATTTTAACATGTCAGCTTCTTGAAATTTAATGAAAAGTTGAGGACATTTTAATCTTTTTACAAGAAAAATTTGCTTAAAGAATTTGTCTTTTGTGCTATGTTAGTTGAATCTTAAAAATAACTTTAAAAAAATGCCCACAATCTTTCATTTAATTACAAATCAGGTCCTTAAAAAAAGTCCACCTTATTCTATTTATTTACAGGATTGCCCCCCAAGCTACATTTAAATATGCGCATATATAATGATGGGTGGTCCCACAGTCAACTTTGCATAGATTTAATTTAAATTGTTTAAATTTAAGTAATTTAATAATATAATAATTTTATCTTAATTAATTACAACTAAATATTTAAAGTAAATCAATTTTATTATTTTAATTGACTTTTATATTCAAAATTATGTTTTTACTTATTTATTTAAGTAAATTTAAATTTTAAAATTATTTTTTTCCTTATATAAAAATATTAATATTTAAACTTAACTTTAATTTTTTAAAGTACAAAATTAATAAATTTAATTTAATGAAATAAACTCCTAATGATTATTTTCTTAAGATTTGTGTTGGGTCAACATGTATTAAGTAAAAAATAAATAAAGAAAAATATCAATAAAATTTTATTATTGTGAGAGATAAACATCATGCACTATTTGAGTTTAGTTTTGTTTCTTAATTATTTCTTCTAATTTGTGTGCGTCTTGTATTTCCTACTGCTGCTTTGTTACTATCATTGTTCATATTTTCTTATATTTTCTTGTAGTAGTGGCTGCGGGCGTTGATGGTTGGATAGGGTCATGTCCGAGGGGGTTGGGGCAGGGGCTGTTGTGGGGGCGGGAGATAAGGGAAGAGCGGGGGTGGGAGGGAGGCCAAGGTTTGGCGTCAGGGGCGGTAGAGGAAGACGTGATGATAGAGTTGGTAGGCTGAGGGTTGGATTTTGGAATATAGGGACTGTTCAGGGTAAGTTCATAAAGCTTGTGAAGATTCTTAGAAAGAGGAGGATTAATATTGCGTGTGTTCAAGAGACCAAGTAGGTAGGATCTAAGGCTAGAGATATGGATGGTTACAAGCTTTGGTACTCTGGGAGCGAGAGGCGTAGGAATAAAGTTGGCATCTTAGTAGATGAAGAGCTTAGAGGTCAGGTAGTGGAGGTTAAGAGGATCAGCGATAGGTTGATGATTATTAAGTTGGTCATTGGGGGGTTTGCCCTGAATGTGTGTAGTGTTTATACGCCGCAGGTGGGCTTGGATTGGGAGGAGAAGATGCGATTTTGGGAGGCTTTGGATGAGGTGGTGAGAGACGTGCCTAACTCGGAGAAGTTTGTTGTAACAGGAGATTTCAATGGCAAATCGGGGCGTTATCGGGAGGCTTTGGTGATGTGCATGGTAGTTTTGGTTTTGGGAAAAGAAATAAAGAGGGGGCTACTCTATTGGATTTTGCGAGGTCCTTTGGGTTGGTGGTGGTGAACTCAGGTTTCTTGAAGAAGGACGATCACCTGATCACCTTCCGAAGCGCGATAGCCAAGATCCAGATTGACTTTTTGTTGCTTAGGAAAAGGGATAGGGTGCTGTGTAAGGACTATAAGGTCATCCCGAATGAGAATCTTTCGACCCAGCATAGGCTTTTGGTTATGGATTTGGGTGTAAAGAAGGATAAAAAGAGAAAGGGTGAGGAGTGTAGACCTAGAATTAAGTGGGGGAACTTGACACCAATGAATGCATGAGAGATAGAGAAGAAGTTGGCGGGAATGAGGGTGTGGGAGTGTAGGGGTGACGTGGATAGTATGTGGGATAGGGTGGCTAGGTGCATCAGAAAGAATGCTAGTGAGGTGTTGGGTGTTTCTAGGGGCCGGATCGGGCATCATCGGGGGGATTGGTGGTGGAATAAAGAGGTTAAAAAGAAAGTGGAGACCAAGAAAGGGGCGTATGCTATGTTGGTTGAGAGTAAGGACGAAGAAGAGAAGTGGGTAAACAGGAAAGAGTACAAGTTAGCTAGGAAGGAGGCTAAGTTAGCAATTACGGCGGCTAAGACGGCAACATTTGAGAGCTTGTATGCGGGGTTACAGGAGAAAGGAGGGAAAAAAGGTTGTTTAGACTCGCTAAGTCTAAGGAGAGGAAGGGTCGTGACCTCGATCAGGTGAAGTGCATTAAGGGGGAGGATGGTACATTGTTGGTGGAGGATGGCCACATTAAGAATAGATGACAGTCGTATTTTCATAGGCTCTTGAATGACGAAGGGGATAGAGCTATTGTGTTAGGAGAGCTGGAGCACACAGAGGAATGTCGGGATTTTAGTTATTGTAGACGTTTTAAGGTAGAGGAGGTTAGAGAGGCTGTTCTCAGGATGCGAAGAGGTAGGGCGACGGGGCTTGATGAGATACCTGAGGATTTTTGGAAGTTTTCTGGCTAGGTTGGTTCAAGGTGGTTGACTGGATTATTTAATGAAATTTTCAAGACGACAAAAATGCCCGAGGCTTGGAGGTGGAGTACTATGATCACTCTTTGTAAGAACAAGAGTGACATTCAGAATTGCAATAACTATAGGGGTATTAAGTTATTGAGCCACTCTATGAAGATTTGGGAGAGAGTGGTCGAGGTGAGGCTGAGACGAATAGTGTTTATTTTGGAGAACCAGTTTGGATTTATGCCCGGCCGCTCGACGATAGAGGTAATTCACCTGGTGTGGAGGCTAGTAGAACAGTATAGGGAAAGAAAGAAGGACCTGTACATAGTGTTTATCGACTTGGAGAAGGCATACAACAAAGTCTCCAGGGAGGTGCTTTGGAGATGCTTGGAGGTGAGTGGAGTACCGGTGGCATATATTAGAGCAATTAAGGACATGTATGATGGAGCTAAAACCCAGGTGAGGACGACGGGAGGAGACTCAAAGCATTTCACTGTCTTGACAGGATTACATCAGGGATCTACTCTTAGTTCCTTTTTGTTTGCTTTGGTGATGGATGTGTTGATCCGACGTATTCAAGGAGAGGAGCCTTGGTGTATGCTTTTTGCAGATGATGTAGTTTTAATTGATGAGACGCGGGGGAGGGGGAAGGGTGCGAATGATAAATTAGAGGTGTGGAGACAAACTCTTGAGTCTAAAGGGTTCAAGTTGAGTAGGAGCAAGACAAAATATTTAGAATGCAAGTTTAATGACTTGAGGCTGGAGAATGAGGTGGTAGTGAAGTTGGAATCACAGGTGGTATGTAAGAGGGATAGTTTCAAGTATCTCGGGTCCGTGATTCAGGGTAACAGTGAGATTGACGAGGATGTCTCGTACCGTATTGGGGCGGGATGGATGAAGTGGAAGCTCGCTTTGGGGGTGTTGTGTGATAAGAAGGTGCCGCCCAAGCTTAAAGGCAAATTCTA
This sequence comes from Capsicum annuum, assembly GCF_002878395.1. Taxonomy (NCBI): domain Eukaryota; kingdom Viridiplantae; phylum Streptophyta; class Magnoliopsida; order Solanales; family Solanaceae; genus Capsicum; species Capsicum annuum. Next base: position 230,846,107 of record NC_061113.1, read on the forward strand.
CAGGGTGGCAGTCCGTCCGGCCATGTTGTATGGAGTGGAGTGTTGACCAGTTAAGAACTCCCACATTCAAAAAATGAAAGTGGCAGAAATGCGGATGTTGCGTTGGATGTGTGGGCTGATTAGGGGGATAGAGTTTGGAATGAGACTATCAGGTAGAAGGTTGGTGTGACTCCAGTGGAGAATAAAATGCGGAAAGTCCGATTGAGATGGTTTGGACACGTGATGAGGAGGGGCATGGATGCCCCGGTTTGTAGGTGTGAGAGGCTAGCTTTGGATGATTTTAGGCGGGGTAGGGGTAGGCTAAAGAAGTACTGGGGAGAGGTGATTAGGCGGGACATGGAGCAGTTACAGCTCACTGAGGACATGACTCTAGATAGGAAGATCTGGAGGACGCAAATTAGGGCAGAAGGCTAGGGTCAGTTTGGGTCGCTAGGGTAGGGCATTACTTAGTGGGGGTATTATTCTTGTTATGATACCTTGTTTCATGCTATATTACGAATCTGTTTACTTTTCTCTGTTTACTATTTCTTGTGGGTGTCGTATTTATGTTATGCCATCTTGTTCCATGCTTTACTATGAATTTATTTATTATTTCGTGTCTCGAGCCGGGGGTCTATCGGAAACAACCTTTCTACTTCTTTAGAGGTAGAGGTATGGAATGCGTACATCTTACCCTCCCCAGATCTCACTATGTGGGAATACACTGGGTTTGTTATTGTTGTTGTATCTTAATTAATTTCAACTAAATATTTAAAGTAAATCAATTTTATTATTTTAATTGACTTTTATATTCAAAATTATTTTTTTTACTTATTTATTTTAGTAAATTTAAATTTTAAAATTATTTTTTTCTTATATAGAAATACTAATATTTAAACTTAACTTTAAAATTTTAAATTACAAAATTAATAAATTTAATTTAATAAAATAAATTTCTAATGAATATTTTCTTAAGATTTGTGTTGGATCAATGTGTATGAAGTAAAAAAGAAATAAAGAAAAATATATAATATAATTTTATTATTGTGAGAGATAAACATAATGCACTATCCAATAATATTTAATAATATCATATTTTGTGTATGAAAAAGATAGCATCCTGTATTTAATTAATATACCACTCAGTGAGTTATCGATGATTACTATTAGATATGATAAGATTATATTAATTTTTATAGGGATAATATAATCAATCGCTCTTAATTAATTATTATGAGTTATCTAAGTATTAAAAAATTAATAATATTTAATAAAAATATAAAAGAAATATAAAATGCGAAATTAACTCTTGATATTTTAAATTAAATTATCGTCCTTCAAACGATGATTTTACTATACCACCCCTTATTATAAGTCATTTATGTATTAGAATTTAAGAATACGTAAATGATATGTCAACATAAAAAATTTGATTGACTATCAAAATTATATTAGTGTCATATAAATTAGGACGGAACAGAGAAAGATATAAAACAACATATATTACTTGAAAATGAAATAAAAAGTACTGTAAATAACAATAATTAACAAAAATATTTAAAAAATTAACTTATTGCCAAATTTTGTCTGTGCCGCATAAATTGGGGCTAAGAGAGATATTCATATCTTATTGAAAAATTTTGTAAGAAATATTATAAATCACATAATTAAAAATTTAAAAAAATTTAAAATATAAAATATTTGGCTGACTCTTGAAATTATATCATTGTCACTTAAATTGAAATATGAGAAAAAGTATTATAAATCACAATAATTAAAAACTTAAATTATTTTAATAATTAATTATCTAAATTCTATTTACGTCACATAAATTAAAATAAAATATATATATTGGGTCCGTGCTATCTAGTATTTAACTATGTAGCTAGGGGCTCTTTCCAAAAGGACTACTTTATAAGTAGGGCTAAGTTATCAAATACCCATTTTGAAAATTTTATTTATGTAACACCCCGATTCGCTGAACCGAAATGCTACATGGTGCTCATGACCCCGAGGGACCATAAGCTAACCCATGACTGATATCTGTACCTGTATACTGCAAATCATGATATAATAATGCGAAATACATAGAACTGTAAGGCCATAAGGTTCAACTGAATAAAATCATGTGGGTGAAAATACCCAAAACAACTCAATCTGAAAGCTAAGTCTGAACGTAAATCTGAAAGCCTCTAAACTATCTGAATAAGGAGTTGAAGGAACATGTCTCCAACTAACTCCGTAAAACTGAACTGAAGAAATAAATAAATGTATCAAATCATATTGTCCTCGAATCAATGAGGACTCATTGTGTCTCTACGACTGGAATGCTACCGCTACTGCTGGGTTGGAGCTCGTGTCTGGAGTACTGAGTATACGAGGAAGGTAGGCTGAACATAAAGGGTTTCATGCATGAACAACACTGACTGACTAATATGAACGTGGGAGTGCAAACACACATATATAGAAACTGGGACCGTGAATACGTGATAGCATGACCTGTAAGCTAATACATGATTTACTGATAAGTGTTATGACTGATACTGAAATTGATAACATGGACGACTGTATCTAACAGTCCTGTATATACTGAAATCTGAAGAACGCCCCGAGTTCTTTTATTGAGACTAATACTGAAACTATGGAAAGTAATGTTTAACCAACATGCCCCATGTATGCCGTTATGGCTAAGCTGGGGTCCAATCTCTGCCCTGACTGGAGGGGTGTCAATACCGTGCCACGGGTAAGGATAGCCTGTGAGTGACCCTTATCTGGCGGGTACTCAATGAGAATGGTGGGAACCCTAAACTGACGGGTAAGCCACCTTATCAACCCTAATCTGACGGGTTAAGATGTATCAACCTATGCTGGCTACGTAGTTCTGAAAAACAAGGATGACTACTAAGAATCACACCCTGAACTGGCGGGTGAGTTTCCATCCTTGGGTTCACTCAGTGCTAACCTCTACTCCCATCTAGAGGGACTGGACATGAAAAACTGACTGTGCATGACTTAATCTTACTGAATTTCGTTGACTGGCGGAATGTTACTGATATCTGATAACTGGCTAAGATCATGAGGTTTTCCTGAGTCACATGACTAACTGAAGTCTATGGAATCACAGCTTGAGTTCGGATATCGTGAAACATGACATGGCTCTAGGCACACAACTATAGTTTCGGGTACAAGTACCCCAGGACTCAATAGGAGGAAACTGACACATATGACATGACTTGATCATAGGATTTGAGTCCACAATTCACAACATCATAAGGCTTTCATAATAAGAATGATTCTCAACAAACTATCACATGATCGGGAATGTACACAACATGTATATACTTGCATGGCTTCAATAACATGGTTATTCCATATCGCAACAATATCATGAGCATCTCGTACAACTTCTTCAATTCAAGACAATAGCATGGGGATCACGTTGAACATAAACTTAGAACATGGAATAGTCATTTAGGACTTATTATGTCATAAAAGCATGATTTCTATTCCCTTAGGTATTTTCACAAACACCTTACATGCACATCTTAGGCATAGGTGGATTCATCAAGATTAGAAATATTCAACCACCAATTTCACATATTTATACGTTAAATACCACCATATCCTCACAATAAACATACAAAGATCCCATCTTAGGCATCATCAAACTCCAACCACATGAACATCAACCACCAACAACATAAACATCATAATACAAAATTTAGAAGATGGTTCTTGAGCTTCATGGACGAAAGGAGTCCATGAATCAACTCACGCATACTTTAGAAGGAAGATTCTTGATGATTGACGGAGGAATTTCCTTGAAATCGGATCTTCAAGCTTAGTTACGCAACCCTAGTTATTTTTCTCTTTTAGTGCTCTTGGATGATGAGATTTGAGATGATAATAGGGTTGTAATATGTTTAGAAGCTATATATTTCGTAGGGTTAAGTTTAGGGACGTGTAAGGAGTGTTAAAAGACTTAATTACCCTTAAAATAACTCAAAATGGAGTGTTTTGGGCACCTGGAACTGACTTAGACGGCGCCCAAGTGATTGCCTAATCTAGGTTGGGCGGCGCCTAACCAATCGCTTATGTTTGGTTGGGCGGCGCCTAACCAATCGCCTATCCTTATTGTCTCTCACGAAAATGGGCATAACTTTTCGTTCGGGTATTGGATTAAGGCAAAATTGATATCGTTGGAAAGTTAATTCGATTATCTATAATTTGGTGGGTCTAAATCAGCCAAAATACCACATTAACATTGAGTTATACTCATTGAAAGATGACCCTTGCAAAATCGAACACTAAAACTTGATGGATTCAAAAACTCTTAGCTTGTATTACCTTAAGTGACTCATATGAACATGCTTAATGCATCATAAGCTATCCTATCACTAGGATATTCATTGTAAGTCATGTACTCAAGTATGAATCACAGGATAGGATATTTCATACGTAGGAATACTCATTCACTTCCTAGCTTAGAAACATGCAGGGTATTACAATTTATCATTGAGATATAAGTCTTGGAAAATTTATCAAATACTCACTAATTATGATGTCATCATCGTTTTCTTTTTAAGTTAGTAAATCTAGCACACAAGTTTATAATAATATATTTTAGCCTCCCTCCTCTCATCTATAATTATATTCAAAATATCTTTTCAAAATAATTAGAAAAAAATAATTCAAAAGCTTAAAATAGAAGCTCTCGATTTTCCTTTAAAATTCTCTATTCCAGGCACAATTCCGACGATTTTTTCCGACGCTCAGCTCAAAATTAGTCCACGAACATCATAATCTTGTCCATTGCATCCATTGTTACCCCATTTATTTGTTATCTTTTCAAACCCATTTATTTGTTATCTTTTCAAACACACTTTCCATCATTGTTAAAAAGCCTTTAAATCACTTACATTACTTAAAACCTCTTTAGAAAGTACATTACAGTAGCTCAGACGACTCCAACTTCGTTTCTCTATTCCATAAACCCAACGGTCGTTGATTAGAAGCAATATTTGCAGTTTTACTATTTTATAGAGATATCTGCGCAGTCATTAACCATTCATAGAATAAGCATATACCATTAGCACAATCGAGGATCAACTTTAGTGTATTTCTAGGACGTCTATTGTAGAGGTTGTTCTTATTTCTGGTGATTTCATGGGAGAATAGGAGGAGACTCCCAAACGTTGGAATTGAAAAACTTTTACTAAGGTGACATTATCTATTGCGGTTTATCTCTTTTACTTAAGAGAATGAGTACCCATCGTGACTACGACGTTCTTCTCCTCCGCAATGACCTCGATCACCTATTCTACAGGATGGGTTAGGATTGCATTATCTTGAATGTGAACTACGTTGGATAGATCATTTTATATGGGCAATTCTAGATAGGCTTGGTCTGAAAGCCAACGACTACATGACCCCCACCATCCCCTTAGTTTGGTAGTTTTTATTTTTATTTTTGCTCATTGCAGAAGAAACTTTCTTAGAATTTTTGTTAGAAGAAAACTTCTTCTTTTTGCTCTTTTTGCTGGTTTGGTATTGGTTAAATGCATGTATTTTCAATGAACAACATCAATATCATGATTTAAGTTTGTTAATTATCTTTGCCCTATTATTTGTAATTTTTTATTTATTGATTAACTTCTTCTTTATGATTGTTCTTTTTTTGTACTGCCAACTTTTTAAATTCATATTGCTCAATTAATAAATATAACAGTGAACTTCCTTGATAAAATATACGAAGAATTAACTGTTTGATAATATATGTAGATCGCACATATAGTCTATCACAGACAACACTTTCGGTCTACGAATGACCAGCTACTATTATAAGACCTGTCGTCGAACATGGCCCTTGTCAATCCTCAACTACACATATAGATCTATCGTAGACCAAATGACTCGATGTACCATCAGTATCATGTAGTTTAAAATGAAACAATTAAATATAAAAATTAAATTATGGAAATTGACCAACAATTGGGGGTGGTGATCGAAGGGGTATATGAGTGAATAGTGGTTGAACAAACAATATTCTCAAAACATACTTGTACTTTGGGGTCCATCAATTCATACGGTCTATCATAGACGCATAATTTGATCGATTATTGGCAGTTGTAAAGATCGATGGTAGACTCCATAGTATTATGTATATGGTTTTAAACTCCTTACTAGCATGTTGTTTAAAAGAAAATAATTAAATAATAAATAAATAAATTATGAGATTTTACACATATGAAGGAGTTTAAACATCCAAATTCAGTAAAAGAAAAAAATCCTAGCCACCGAAAAACCCTACTGTCTTTTACCTTTTTCAGTGGCGATAACCACCAATTCTCTAGGTTAATCTCCCACTATGGTTGACCAATCGCAATGTAATCTGGATACACAACATAATTATGCAGCATTACTGAAACATAAGCAACCATGCTAGCCAATTCAATTGAAACCAGTTATGTTTTTGCATGTTGAACCAAGGGTAATTTGGTAGGAGGAAGAAGTGGAGTAGATGATTGTGAATGAAAATCTTTAATACGCAGTCATAGGAAAATTTTCTTATGGTTGACCAGATATTCAAGATCTCAGACGGCTAATACCTAAACAATGAGAATTAAAGGGGATTGTAATATAGGTTTGGTGAGCAGTAGGCATATTTTAATAAGAGCTTCAAATCTTGAGGACTATGTCAATTTACTTTCTAAGTCGACCTTTTACATAATGCATACAAGATGGACATAGCCTATGAGGACTTTGAAGTGGGATCCTATGTTCAATTCGGAGGAAAAAACTACTACTGCCATTGCTTGGATACTGTCTCCAGCCCTACCACCAAATTTTTTTGGGAAAGAGACTGTCTTTTCCTTAGCAGTTGTTGTTGGTAAACCTCTATAGGTGGATTTGGCCATAAAAAATCAGACATGACCTAGTTGTGCAAGGGTCAAAGTGGAGGTTGATTTGTTGAGAAAATTCCCCAAAAGGATCAATGTTAGGTTAAGAAAATAATCTGGGGAGATCAATGAAAAATAGATAAGCATTTAATATGATTATGTCCCTAAATATTGCAAGACATGTATGATTCAGGGACATAATGAACAACAATGTTATGTAATTCATCCCAAACTATACCCAAAAGATGAGGAGAAGACAACCAAAGAAAAGGAACAGGATAATAGGGAAGGTGAAGGTAAATAACAACAGAAGAGTCATAAAGAAGTATAGAAAGACTAGAAGAAAGAAGAAGGAGGAGAACAATTTAAAGAACAAAGAGCAAGAAAGGGAGGAGAAAAAAGGAGATACCAAGGTAGATGAAGGATTGAACAAGTATGGAACAGAAAATAGTCTCAGCAGAATCCTAACAATTAATTTGAAGCTTTGGATAGTGAGGAGGGTGGAGTTAAGGAGAAAGAGCAATGAGGTACAATAAAAGAATGATAATGAACAAAAACAGTCGACAAAGAAATAGGTGCAGGAGAACTTTAAGGATATCACCAGTCATAATACACCAAAGCAGATCACTGAAGTTGATACAAGTAAAAGAAGCTCATCAAATGATAAAGAGAAGCAAAGGTCTAAAAAGGACATAACTGATGTAGCAAGTTCTAACAAAGAGGAAGCAGAAGGGAGTCAGCAGGAACGGAACAATAAAGCTAGATCTAACAAACGGGTTGATGATCTCAGTAAGGAAAAATCTCAACATGTGGATGGTGTTCCATATATCAGGGAGCCAATGTAGGAAGAAATACAGATTAGAAAGGAAAATGAAGATGAGGATGACATGGAGGAAAACATTAATCAAATTGAAAGAGAAGGTGATTTATCACCAAGATCAATTAGGAAGTTGAAGAGTAGTGTTAAGAAGAAAAAACAGGTTATACCTCTTCAGGTGCAAATAAGGAGTAGCAAGGATAAAGATTCCAATAGTGATTAATGATAGGTAAAATCATATTTTGAAATATAAGATCGGTTAATACTCAAAACGCTTTTGAGAGATTAATAGGTCTTCACAGAAGGCATCATTATTCATTAATAGCTCTAATGGAACCTTTTCAAGGCCTAGAAGAGCTAGACCATTATAAAGGGAGACTGAGTCTAAATGGAGCAGTCAGTAATTGCTCATAAAAAATATGGTTTTTTTGGGAGGATAAATGAAATATAGAGATTGTATCAGATTCCATTTAGTAAATTTTCTTAAGGTTAACAAACAATTTAGTAGAGGTATTTGTGACTATTGTGTGTTCTAGGTGTAATGCTTTGGAGAGACCAAAATTATGAGAATATATTAAAGCAATAGTACAGAATCAATAAATACCGTGGGTTATAGACGATAACTTTAATGTGATCCTCAATAAAGAAGAAAAGCAGGGTGGGCTTCCATATACACAGTTTGAATCAATCGATTTTCATCAGTGTATCAATAATTGTGGATTGATAGAACTGAATTATAAAGGCAGTAACTTCACTTGGTGGTGTAGAAGAGTGGAAAACAATTGTATTTTTAAAAGAATGGATAGGGTTCTGGTTAACCAAGAATTTCTACAAATCTTGCCTTCAAGTAAGGTCCATCATTTAATACGACAAGGTTCCAGCCATGCTTCCCTTCACATAGTTTCTAACACGGAGTAGGAAGTGATAAATTCAAAGGAGACATCCACAATTTAAAGAAGTGGTCGATAAGAATTGGCAGGTAGATTTTTGTGGGAGCCCTTTTATGATTTACCAGGCAAAAATCAAGAAAGTAAAAACGGCTTTGGCAAAATGGAGTAAGGAAACCTTTGGAGATTTATTTAAGAAGATTGCTACTCTAGAAGATGTGATAAAGGCAAATGAGGCACAATTTGAGATCTTTCCTTCAAAACAGAACAGAGCTAAGTTGAGTTTGGCAGAGGAAAAAGTGAAGAGATTCAGGAATATTAAAGAAGAGTATTGGAAACAGAAAGCTGGTATAAGATTATTCAAGGATGGGGATAATAACTCAAAGTTTTTCCATTCTTATGTAAGGGGAAGAAGGAAAGAACTTCATATTGTTGAAATTTAAACCCAACAGGGGGACATGGTTACTATAAATGAAAATATTGGGGAAGAGGCGATCTCATTTTTTCAAATCATTTTATGGAGGAATATTGTTCTAAAGACTTTTTGATGCTAGAAAATATTACTCATTTGATTACAAGGGAGGAAAATGAGGTTCTAATTGCTTTACCCACCAGGGAGGAAGTGAAAGCAGTGGTCTTTGAGATAAATGTGATAGCACCAGTGGGCCAGGTGGATTTTTTAGATATTTTTTTCAGTCATGCTGGGATATAGTTGGTGATGATATTACTGATATGGTTAAGGTTTTTTTCTGTAGGCATCCACTTTCAAGGTTTATTACTCACACAAACCTAGTTCTGATTCCTAAGACGAAGAATATAAAGACTTGTGGAGATGCGAGACCAATCAGCCTAAGCACATTTGTGAATAAAGTCATCTCCAGATGTGTACATGAAAGGTTAGTAACAGCCCTTCCTGGTATTATCTCTAAAAGTTAGTTTGGCTTTATTAAAAGAAGAAGTATAACAGAAAATGTTCTTTTGGCCCAAGATATCATTAGAGACACAAACATGAGGAATAAGTTTCATAATGCTTTGGTTAAGTTAGATATAGCCAAAGCATACGACATTTCATGGATATACCTTACAAAGGTTTTGAGGAAATTTTGCTTCTCCGAGGTCATTATTGAGATGGTGTGGAGAATTATTTCAGATAACTGGTATTTAGTACTAGTTAATGGTCAATCACATGGTTTTTTCAAGTCATCAAGGGGTTTGAAGGAAGGTGACCCTCTCTCACCAACTTTGTTCATAATTGATGTAGAAGTTTTGTCAAGAGGGTTAAATAATTTATTCAAGAATGATAATTATAGAGGTTATGGTTTGCAAAGTGGAGTCCAAAAATAAATCATCTGTCATATGCGGATGATACAATTTTATTCAGTTCAGCAGATAGAGAGTCAGTTAAGAAGATGAAGAAGGTTCTTAGAAGTTATGAGCCGATTTCAGGACAAATGATTAATAGGGAGAAAAGTTTTTTCTACCTTCATGAGAAGACTCCTTTGGCTATCGGGATAAGACTAAGAAGACTTACTGGTATTAATATGGGTAATTTTTCATTTACATACCTAGGATGTCCAGTGTTCTATGGAAGAAGGAATAAAGCTCATTATGAAGATATTTTGAGGAAAGTGTCTAGAAGAATCTTGTCTTGGCAGAATAAATTCTTATCCTATAGGGGTAAATTTATTCTTATTAAGCATGTGCTGTAATCCATGCCAATCTATCTTCTATCAACATTAAATCCTCTAAAGAATGTTGTAGAGCAGTTACACAAAAATTTTGCTTAATTCTTTTGGAGTAAATCAGAAGGAGAAAAAGAAAAGCATTGGATCTGTTGAGGGGAGATGTGTTATCCTCAGAAAGAAGGTGGAGTGGATTTTAGATCACTAAAAGATATGTCAAGAGCTTTGTTTGCTAAGTTATGTGGAATAAATACTGCAAAAAACTTCATCCTACCATTGCTAGAGGTATAGGTGCTTCACAAGTGTAGAAAACAATGATTTCAGTAAGAGAAGAAGTGGAGCATGAGATGTGGTGGCAGATAAAGTCTGGAAATACAAGTTTTTGGTTTGATAATTGGAATAAGTTGAGTGCTTTGTATTTTCTGGAGAATGAAATAAGAGGAGATGGGGAAATTGAAGTCAAGAACTTTATAAAGAATGGACAGTGGGACAAACATAAGCTATTGAATACCATTTCAGTGGATATAATTGAGCATATTATAGAACATATTATCCCGAGACTGGTGGAGGATATTAATGATAACACATGGTGGATGGGGGATGATAGTGGATGTTTCTCAGTAAATCCAGCTTATAGAATCGTGAGAGCCAAAAGAGAAGAGCAACATTGGTTGACCAATATCTGGATAAAGGGGTTAACTTTTAATATAAATTTTTTTCATCGGAGGTTTTGGAAGAGGAGAATAGCAACTGAAGACAATCTCAAAAGAATGAAAATTAACATTATCTTAAGGTGCTATTGTTGTAAGGACTTTCTACAGGAGACAATGTCTCACCTTTTTCTAATCGCTCCCATAGCCCAAAGACTATGAAAGCAATTTGCTACATGTGCGGGTATTCAGGTGGAGAATTTGTATCTACAATAAATTATCACAAAATGGTGGGAGAAGAAGGGTTCAGGCAAATTAACAGCAGTCTTAAAAATTGTCCCTCGTATTCTTTTGTGGGAATTATGGAAGAGAAAGAGACATGATAAAATATATAGTTATAAGAGGCTCTGCCATCAGAGTCTAATGACTAGTTATCATTTTATCAAATTAAGATTCCCTTGGTTAGAAGTACCTAAAAGTTGGGAAGGAATGGTTCAAAAGTTACAGAGATACAAGCCAACTTTGTATTATCGTGTGGTGAGGTGGAATTTTCTAGAAGTAGATTGGGTTAAGTTAATAATGATGGGGAAAGTAGAGCAAACCCAGGAAAAAGTGTGTTTGGTTTCTGCATCAGAGATATTAGAGGGGATTTGACATTTGCAGAAGCAGGGGTAGTTGGTTTCACAACTAAATGGAAGAAGAAACAATGGCTCTACTAAATGGTATAAGGGAATGCAAAAATAAAAGGCTGAACAGAGTCATTTTTGAAATCGATTCACTCAGTTTAAAGAATGTAGTCATAAAACAATGGAAGATCCCTTGGCAAATAGTGGAAAAAGTTGAGGAAATACAACAACTACAACATGGGATACAGACTGAGTTCAGACATATTTTTAGAGAAGCTAATCAACTTGCAGACAAATTAGCTAATATGACAATTGATCAAAAGCAACACATGCAGATTCAATCTTTTCAACAATTACCAACACAGTGCAAAGGAATTTTGAACATGGATAAGGCACAAATTGCATCATTGAGAATTAAAACAAGGAAAATAAACATCATTCAGCATGAATTGACATAAAGACATCATATCAAGGCCTCACAGCTATGCTATTAACTTAATGTTTTGCCAATCAAAGGGCTACATAACTGTGAGCACTAAGCTACTTAGCCTAAGCTATGTTAGCTTATAAAAAGAGTCATCAGCAAAATAGAGAGCCATGGAATCATATGTGATGATTTTAGGCAGTCAATTAACAAGAGAACTTTGAGAAAGAGCTCTAGGGCATCTTGTTTATCCCCTCCATTTACCTAAGAAAGATAGGAGGTATGAAATATCAAAGAAAGAAGAAAGAGGATGGGGTATTAAGGATTATACACTCACATGTTCAATCTCTATTGAAGACCATGACTCAACACCTCTTCAAAAATTACCATAGTTTTTTTTTTCCACAGGGAGACACATTTGAAAATTTAATAACACATGGTCGGAAGATGGAGCAATCAAAAGAAAAGCAGGAAAAGAAGAATGAGGGAGTGGACTTACCTTTGTGAACTGATGAAGAGAAGCTTGTACACTAATCTCATCCCCAACAATGTTGCTAACCCAAATCTAGAGCAAGATGAAGCTAACATTGAAATGAGCTTCCAGCGGTGCCATTTCGGAGGTTGCTGGAATGCCTAATTTTGGAAATCCTCATCTACTCATTTATATAGAGGGTCAAGTCTTGGACCTGACCCGCATAGTGTTCGAGCCTCTTTTGATTTTACTTTTATTGCTGGACTATTTTTTGTGGGCTCAATTGAGTCTATTTTTGTACAGACTTATTAATTGATTAATAAAAAGGGCACTTCCCAAAGTTAATTAAAAAAATGAGTTTAAACAAGTCATATGATTATGTAATAGTCCACATAAATTAGGGTA